>NC_135482.1:165828384-166131414 GCF_052094955.1 Ictidomys tridecemlineatus
ATTCCACCAGCATTCACTCTGAAAGGCATTGGCTGCTAAAGGCACTGCCCAAATACACCGGCCTCGTTGCTGAGGACTTGAAGGTAATTGGGACGCTTTCAAATGTCACCCTGCAGGTTCACGGTCTCTGGGACCGTTTGGACAACGTGTTCTGTGAACCCATGGTATTGGCTCATTACTAGCCCTCTGAGTTTGAATCATTTCTCTCTTTCCTGTTTTGGCCTGTTTTTCTTACAGTCCTCTTGCTTATTTTTGCTTAATCTGTTTTTGCGGTGTCTTCCCACAAACCAGCTCATTTGGAAACTATCTTTCCTCCACTTGGCTTGTCACTTGATTCAAGGATAAAGGGACTGGCCCCTCTGGGAGGAAACGGAATCCTTTAGGTGAAATTGTTACGAGGTGCCGGGGAACCGGCCATCCTGGCTGATCTAGTGTGACCCCGCCCTCCTCCTCCTCTTGGTCTCCCCCCCCACCTCTCTCTTTTCTTTCTCATCTTCTTCCTTCTCTTCTTCCCTCCCTTCTCTTTGCTTTTTTCCTCCTCTCTTCTTTTGCTCCTCCTCCTCCTCCTTTTCCTATGCACAGTCCTCCGAGTCCTCCTTTGCATCTTTCTTCTTTGACTTCTTCTCCATCTTTCTTTCTCCTTCATCTTGGCCCACTCTTGACTCAGGGCCCTTAAAATGGACATATCTTTGGAAAGACTTGGTTCAGAAGGAGATCGGAAAGCACAGGGTTAGAGCATCGCCTCGCAGAACCGGAACTGAAGCCGGGGACCTCAGAGGTCCTGCAAGACACAGGGAAGACAACTCGCTGTGTGTTCTGACATTGACCCTGATTCCGGACGGCCATCGCCAGACAGCTGCAGTGTCTCCTCTACTCCATCTGAGCAAAGGAGTCGACCTTTGTTCCAGAGGATGTTGGGAGGGAGGACCCAAAGGCTGGAGGGTGATGAGATGTGTTTGTTGGTTTTGCCAGCTTGTGTGCCTAAAAACAAAACTAAAATTACCTCAAAATAAAACAAACAGAATAGAAGCGACTGTGAGTTCAACCGAAAGCCTCACATCCGACGGGCTACGGTTCCTGAAGCAACTTAACAAGTGTTTCCGTTTTTGAAATGGCAGCATTTGGGAGCAGTGTTATGGCTCGGGTATGGGGTCCCGCAGAAGTCCATGTGTGAGACACTGCAAGAACATTCGGAGGTTCAGTAATTGGGTTATGACAGGCATGACCTAATCAACGGTTTAAGCTGCTTGAATGGATTAACTGGGTGGTCACTGTAGGCAGGTAAAGTGTGGCTGGAGGAGGTGGGTCACTGGGGGAGCTTGTGGGGTTCATTTCTTGTCCCTGGAGAGTGGGGCTCTCTCTGCTTCCTGATTATCATGTCCTGAGCTGTTTCTATCCACCATGTGCTTCTGCACCTTTGGCCCAGAGTTATGGAGGTGACAGTCTGTGGACCGAGACTTCTGAAACCATGAGCCCCAAATAAACTTCCATTCCTCTGTATTGATCTTGTCAGGTTTTTTTGGTCATAACCACAAAAAAAAGCAGTTCAATAACAGTTTAGTCACCAGGACTAAAACAAGCAGTTCAATAACAATTACTACCATCGAGTTTTATATCCATTCATTCAACAAGCATTTCTGCACCAGGTGCTGCAAGAGACACAGACCCTCTAAGGCCAGGGGGAGCCCAGCAATTCACTGATCTCTGATTTTGTCATCTAGTCAGTCTTACAAGGCTGAGTGGAGGTTGCTCCCATTTTATGGGTGGGGGGGTGTGTGTATGAATGAAGCTCAGAAAGATGATAAAATCTGCTCCAAGTTTGACATACACCTTACAGGCAACAAGCAAACATAAGGCTCTGGGTTCAGTCACCAATAGTGCAATCAGGAGAGAGAATCAAAACTCATGACTTCTGAGAACAGATAACACCAATAACTAACAGCAGAGAGCATTCACTGTGCACGAAGGTGCTGGCTGGGTTGCTTTGCGCCTGCGGTATTGCAATGATCCTGCGGCAGTCTAGTGAAGTAAGTAGATGCTATCTTTATTGACACCTGACTCATGGATGAGAAGCAGAGAAAGGTCAAGTGACCTATGCAGAGCGAGAGATGCCGGCCAGCCTGGCTGCCCCCAGCGGTGCTACCAGATGTGAAGGGGACCTCTGCCCTCTGTGAGTGGGGCGTGAGTTTCAGTTTCCTTTAGCGGGGAACACGCCAGCCCCGATCTGTAGGTCATCTCTCCATTCAAGCAACATTTAAATCCAGCCGACATTGAAGTTCCAGGCACACTTTCTGTTGGTCCTTAAAAGTGGACCTTTGTGGGCTGGGATCAGTGTGTAGCATGTGCGGGGAGCTGGGGTAGGGACCAGGGGGGGTCATTTGGTGCTCTCATCCCTGTTGATTTTGTGGGGGTCCCAGTAGGTGCTAGTACTGCACAGTTGGCCTTTTCCTAAGCCCTGTGCTGAGCGCACGGAGAGCATTAACTCACTTGATCTGCACAACATCCTTCTTGGGTTACTACTGATATTATGCCCATTTTACAGAGGAGAAAACCAAGGAGCACAGAATTCAAGCTACGGACTTCCAGTCCCTGAGCTAATAAGTGGCAAACCAGGTAAATCAGTATGACAACGGCCTTTCTTATCCCCTGCAGGCTGGCTGGTGTGTACTGCTGGGAGCTTCCCTGGGCCAGTGAGAACCCTGGACAGTCCCCCACTGGCTTTCCCTGGTGCTACGACCCTGGTCTAGGGCCCCTGCCTGCTCCTCACGGCCCTGGGCACAGGCCGGTTCTTGGTTTTCAGGTTGCTCTGTACCTTCCCTGGGATCAGGTCACGGGGGCGGGGGGCATTGGTGCTACTGATCCAGACAGGGCGGCTCCAGGTGTGTTTATCACCTAGTAAGGAACTTGGCTTATTTATAACTCCACCATTAGGCCCTTTTTCTGGTTTTACTCGCTCAAAAATAGATGTGATTCAGGGGCCTTTGGGGAGAAAAGGCAGGGGGGGGACGCAGAGGGCTCATCTTTATGCAGGGCAACGGAGCGGGCCTAGCGTTGGAAATGGCTGGACCTCAGGCTTTGAGGTAGCGGGGAGTGACGTCTGCGGGGCAGCAGAACTCTCTGGCAAGGGCTGGCCTTGCTTTCTCTGTGACCTCATGAAGGTGAGCTGGGGTCAGGGACAGAGGTCAACACGGAGCCTGACAGGGGAGAGGGTGGTGTCCCTCAAAGGCTCATGTGTGAGACAGTGCAAGAAGGTTTGGAGGTGAAATGAGGGGGTTATGACAGCCTTGACCTAACTGGTGCATTAATCCTCCACAGGGATTACCTGGGTGGTGACCAGAGACAGTAGGGTGTGACTGGAGGAGGTGGGACAGTAAGGTGTGACTGGAGGAGGTGGGTCCCCCAGGGATGTGGGTCTATATTTTGTCTTTGTTGAGCAGAGTGCTCTCTCTGCTTCCTGGTACCATGTCTTGAGCTGCTTTCCTCCACCCACCCCACTCTTCCTCCATGATGTTCCTCCATGATGTTCCTCCATGATGTTCCGCCATGATGTTCCTCCTTACCTCATGCCCTGGGGAATGGGGTCGGCCATCTACAGGCGGAGGCCTCTGAACCCGTGAGCAACGAATCAGCTTTTCCTCCTTAAAATTGATCTCGTCAGGTCTTTTGGTCACAGTGGCAGAAAAGCTGACTAAAACACAAGACTCGTCTCCCCAGCCCAGGCAGTGGGCTGCTGGGGGACAACCCACTGGGCTCAGCACTTGGGACATGGTGACGTGCTGCCCCTAGCTGGCCTCGGCTCGTCCAGTGAGAGCCTCCTGAGGCCGTTTGGGTCAGCGTCCAGCAGAAGCAGGTAGGGCAGGGGGAGACTGGCTGGCTGCACCGGGTGGTGCTGAGGCTCAGGCCCAGGGCCAGGCCAAGCAGCCTCTGTCTGAGGCCCCCTGATGGTTGGTTGTATGAGCTAAAGCTCCCAAAGTGGGACAGGGACAGAGAAACCTCCCTTTCCACACTCGGTGGAGCAAGAGCTGGCAGGACACAGTCCTCCTGGGGAGCGGAGCAGAGGGATCCAGGGCAGAGGTGGAGAGAAGTGCCAAGTCAGTGGGAGGGGAGCCGGAGCAGAGGACGGGAGCTGCCTGCAGCCCGGCCACCAGTGTTCCAGATGGTGAAGGTCAGCCAGTGGCCTTCTAGCCCCGTTCATACCAAGAACTGGCCTGTCACGTGGGTCACATCCTTGGGAGCATGTGACACGAGTTGAGAAACGCAGGGGAAGTGCAACAAGGCTAGTGTCCAGAACCCGGGCAGTCTGCACTTTAAACAGTGCTCCTGGACTTGAGCGCCAGGCTGGGGTTTCTCCTGATCGTCATGCACCCTTATTTCCCAGATGTTAAAAAATGCACAGGGGTGAAGAGCTATGGATAATGGGAGAGAGAGAGGGAGGGAGATACTGTTTTTTTTTTTATTGTACAAAATAATATTTATTGTAGAAAATTTGAAACACACACACACACACACACACACACACACACGTAGTTACAAAGGAGGAAATTTTAAATCCACCCATAAATTCAAAAAGTTACCCTCTTGACTTTTTGACATTAAGCCCTCCAGGAGTGTTCCGCATTGGATAAATGGGTCTTGACATAAAGACATATTTATACATGGTTTCTACAAAAGAGACCATGTAACAAACTTAAAAAAAAAATATGTTTGAACTTTGAGCATTGCTGACAAGTTTCTCTCTCATTTCAAATAGCTGCTTAGTCGTCTGTGGGATGGACATACAGCAGTGTTTTGAAGTAATTCCCTACTGTGGGAAGTAGATTGCTTCCATTTTTTACATTGTTTATAAATACGATGCAACTGGGTAGCCCCATAAAAAAACCTCTCTGTATCTGTTCAGAGCAGATGCAAAGTTCAGACTTGGGCTCCTTTGAATTTCTCCATCATACCTGGGAAGGGTCATGTTTTGCTTTGGGGGGACTTTGCTGCCTGGCAGGAACCATGGCAGGAACCCCAGTTTTTTTGGGAGAGGATACTGGAGGTTGAGCCTGGGGGTACTTAACCACGGAGCCAGATCCCCAGCCCTTTTTTATGTTTTATTTTTAGACAAGGTCTCACTGAGTTTCTGAGGCTCGCTTTGAACTGGTGACCCTCCTGCCTCAGCCTCCCAAGTCACTGAGATTACAGGCATGTGCCACCGTGCCTGGCGCTAGCCCAGTTTTAATCTGAATTAACAGACACATTGTCTAGAACAAAAAGGGACCAGATCTGGATTGTAGAAAAATTGAAATACACACACACACACACACACTCTCACACACACACACAGATTGTTCAAAGGTCTGGTGTTGAATTCCCAGGGGTGGTTGCCAATGGGAGTTGGTTTAGAGAAGGCCACAGGGGTGTGTAGGGTCCTTCATAGGACACCTCCAAGCAATTCCAGGCTTATAGAGATAGGGCTGCTCTTTTGGACCACAGAAAGTGTAGACTTAACTTCTTTTTAGTCAGAATGGGTCAAAACATTGAAAAAGGAACTGCCAGCAACTTGCCACTTGCTTGGTTTATATACGCTGGAATTCTGTAAAAGAAACGTATAGGCCAAAATGATGGTCTCACATTCATTAGAGGCCAAGGCTTCCTCTTGTCCGTGATCCTCAGTGCCTGGCTTCCATTTTGAAGATCACCTCATGGTACCATGTGATGGTTGGGGATCCAGCCATCACATATTTATTTCAAGTAGGGCTGATATTCACTCAGAATTCATATGCCCCACATCATCCCCAATTCCACATAGGAAGGTAGGAGAGTCCAGCAACAGGGCTCATTTCCAAGGTGAGCTGGCTCCCTTCACAGAGCCTTTCCTAGAAGCACACCTCCCTCAACTTCTACTTCCAGCTCATTGGCTGCTTCTACCTGCAACACAGGCTGGGAGATGTAGTTCTGTAGCAAGATTCTGAATCAAGATGCACATTTAACAACATAAGGCTTTCTTTCTAGAAAGGAAGCAGTGGTGTTGGGTCAAGCAACCAAAAGCCAGAAACTTATACTCAGAAAAGCAAGCTCCAGCCAGGTGCAGTGGCGCATACCTGTAATCCCAGGGGCTCAGGAGGCTGAGACAGGAGGATGTTGAGTTCAAAGCCAGCCTCAGCAAAGGCGGGGTGCTAAGTGACTCAAGGAGACCCTGTCTCTAAATAAAATACAAAATAGGGCTGGGGATGTGGCTCAGTGGTTCAGTACCCCTGAGTTTAGTACCCAGTACTCCCCTGCCCCCCTAAAAAAGCAAACTCATGGTGGCCATGATGAATGGACTCAATCTTCCACACTTTAGTATAAATAACATCCCAAATCAAGTCAGCGACATTGGGGGCATTTTGCCATTACAGTTGCTTACTCTGTATGGTTGCTTACAACTGTGTGTGTGTGTGTGTGTGTGTGTGTGTGTGCGTGGTTCGGGTGGGAGGAAGGCACACAGAGGGGAAGGAGGTATCCAGCTGGGATGTTACATCTCCAGGAAGAAAGAGCAGATGACTGGGTCTAGTTATCAGGGACGAACATGATGTGTCCCTCTGCTGAGATGCACTGTTAGGAACCCCACCCCCCATAAATACAATCCCCCATGGAAAACAGAAAGAAAAATGAGCCCCCTTCCACCCCAAAGCGGGTAAGAGCACAAACGGGAAGGCCATTGGACAGGATGCAGCCAAACAAAACCGAACAAAGAAATTCACACACCATTTGACCCAGAGAGTCCACTTCCTGAGTCTATTCTAAGAAACCTTCATTTGCCTGCGCGCACCCAGAGGGTGACGGCTGCGGGCTCTTCAAAGGGGCAGACTGGAAACCACACAGCGTCCATCCACAGGGGCTCGGTGGAGCTGAATAGGGCAGATCCGTGCTGAAATATCGAGGAGTGAAGCCGACCCCATATCACCATAGAAAGATCCAGAAAGGACGTTTGAAGGAGAACGAGCAGGGTAAATGTAGTCTGAGACGACTTTTGAAGAAAAGAAGTGTCCATAGACCTATGACAGCGTCTAAAGGGAACTGAGAGGACCCGCCCTGCTGGGGACAGGGCTGCAGGGACTTTCGGCTTTGTTCTCTGTGCTGCTTAATGCCTTCAATCAGGGTGCGCTCATGAATTATTCATGCAATTAAAAAACTCCTGTTGACACACCTGTGGAGTCGGCTGGAGCAGGCAGCCACAGAGACCTGTCAAAAGTGGTCGATCAGACGGCAGCATTTCCTGCACAGCACAAAATAATGGAACACGAGAATGAATGTAAACAAGCCCGTAAGAACAATCGTCCAAAACACAACAAGCACTTGAGCATGTCTTTTTTTTTTTTTTTTTTTTTGATGCAGGACAGTTCTAGGTGCACGACAAATATTAACTTATTTCATCTTCACGAAGCTACGGGACCGATGCTATTATTGTTTCTATTTAACAGATGAAGAAAAGGAGGCGCAGAGATGAAGGAAGTTGCTTAAGATCACACGGCTTCTAAGAGGCAGAATGAGGAATGGAGCTGAACCAAGATTCAAACTCAAGTCCCTCTTGCTCTGCCATGTGCAGACACACCAGAGGAGTGTGGTGGTGGCATGTCTCCAAGAAACAACTTTACCAGGACTGAAACAAGCACACAGAGATTTCCCTGGCTCCTTCCCTAACCTGTGGTCCTGATAGTTAGCTGGAGGGGAGAAGGAAAGGTTGAATAAACACCCACCATAGCCACCCTGGCCCCAGGCTCTTTTTCTCCTATATTCAGTAGTTTGATTTGAATCCCAAATGTCCCCCGAAGGCCCTTGTGCTAAAAGGGTTGGTCGCCAGCCTGTGGCATATTAGGAGACTCTGGGGTCCCGCCCTGTCCCTGTCCCCTGAAGTAGGGGCATCATTTCCCACGGGTGCTGCAGAGATCCTACCAGGCGGCTACCTGAGAGCTTTGCTTATCAAGAGAATTTCTTCCATCCATGCAGCCTTTAGGAACAAGCTGACAAATCTCCAGCCCAGAGAATGAGTTACTGGGTCAGCCTGGCCACCAGTTTGTCCCGTAACATTCTCCAGACTTCAGACATCGGTGACAACATGGATATTAACCCCGTGGAGGGGTAAGCAAATTCCCTTTACAAGTTGCCGCTAAAATGAAAACCATTCATCCAACTAACATATAAAAAAATGGCCAACTAAGGGTCTTTCAGGTTTTGGATGCTAAGGAAGAGAAGCAGGCAGACCTGATTTCCACCCAGTCTTGGAGATTTCCTGTTGGCTGCGTCAGAAGTGCTGGACCCCCTGTGACCCTCAGGGCCAGGAGAGCTTCCCCACACACAGCAGAGGGAATGGATGGGCGTGCTTGGGGGGGCCGTGGACAGGGTCTGGAAGACCGCTCCAGGTCACTTTCATTCATACTGATGCACACTGTACCCTGTCCAATTTTAGAGTGTGCCCACGTACCATCTAATTTATACCGAGGGGGGCGGTGTTGTCACAGTCAAACTTTACCCCTGGGAGTGGAGATTCTATCTGCGCCCTGGCGACATGCTTATTTGATGCATTATCCTCCAAATTCATAACCCTCAAGCTACTAGTTGCATTCAAAATCTTTATGAGGCTAGACAAACTTTTTTTTGTGCCCCAGACACTGTGCCAGAAGACTTACCTTAGTGCTTCTCAAACTCCATCAGAATCAGGAGGAGAGCTGGTTACAGCCCCGACTGCTGGGCCCCATCCCGAGGTTCTCATTCAACAGGTCTGTGGTGGGGTCTGAGAATTTGAATTTCCTACAAGTTCCCAGGTAGGTCAATGTGGCTGATTCCAGTTGCTGTTCATGTGCTTTCTGGTGACATTCTCACAAGAACTCACCTTTGAGTTTAGAGGTGAAGCATCGAATTCATGGTCTGTGACTGACAGAGGTGGGTGTGAGCCCTTCCCCAGCAGATCCCCAAACCTGTTCTCTTCCCTGGTAGCCATTCTATCCTCCCATCACACTTACCTGCCTTGGAACTCTGCATAAAGACGAACCAACAGCCATAAAACATAAACACTGACCTGTGCCCTGGGTAGCCCTTGACTGCTTTCATTCCCACTTCAGATACAAGCTAAGCAACATTCAGTGGTATGGCAGGCAGGTAACCACAGCCCACCACCACAAATCAAATGTGTGCTGGAACCAGGCTCCAGAGTCAGATTTCTGCTTGGTAGGGAGATCCCCAGGTCACCATGGACACCCTCTCTCCATCAGCTACACCATCTTCCATTCCCCGAGCAAGGGCTGCCATATTGGCAAGGCCCTGGCCAAGATGGGCCACGGGCCATGAGGAGAGGGGATCCCTGGACTCAGTCCTCAGGGACGTGTTGAATACCTTTACCTGTAAAAGATGAAAAGATGCCAAACGCACCTGAGGTCTCCATTTCCAGTGACAAAAGGTTCTGCGGAGTTGGATTTTCTTTTTTTTAAAAGTGATTCAGAGATTTTTATTTTTCTTAATTTCCTTTGCAAAGAGTTATCTCTCAGAAGTGACAATGGAGCCAAAACCCGATAATAACAAAAAAGGCAAGCTCAACTTGAAGGAGGAACTGAAGTAGTGTGTCTTTGTCAGATTTTAAACATGGAAAATAATCATAGTATATTCTCAAATCTTTCAAAGATCGTAGCTGGAAGAATGCCTAGGAGAAGCTCTGCTGAGATGAGTGACAGAAGCATCTAGAGTCTTTTTTTTTTCTTTCTTTCTTTTTTTTCTTTTTTTCTAGTGGGAAGAGAAAGAGATGTCGATACTCTGGTTTCCAAAGAAACCCCTTTCTTTCACTATCGACGACCACCTTCTCTGGGCATCCTGTGGTTAGCTTTTCCTCCAGTCTCCTCTGAAGTGACCTCTGACAATTCAGAAATATTGACTTTAGTGTCTATTGCTTTCCATGAAGCCAATGAGTAATGGGCAGAATGACAGAATCACCCTGTGTGTTGGTTCGTCACATCTCATTCATGATGCCTGCAGAAGAGGCTGAAGGACACTGTCACCATCAATGGAGCCAAACAGCTGTATATAAAGTGTCCACTGTGTCCTCAGAAGCTGCCGCTTACCCTTTCACACACAGCAACTTTAAACCTCCCTCAGTATACTGGATGGAAATCTTTCTAAAAAGAATGCGCATTACACTAGTTACCCCACTTTCCATGGTTTAAGTTACCTGATGTCGACTATGAAATATTAAATGGAATATTCTAGAAATAGACAATTGTTAAGTTTCAAATTGCTTGATGTTCTGTGTAGCATGATGAAATCTCATATCATTCTTTTCCATCTCACCTAGGACATGAATCATCCCTTTGTCCAGAGTATACGCACTGTATATACTACCCACCTGTTAGTCACTTAGTAGCCATCTCAGTTATCAAATTGACTGTCATGGTATCACAGTGCTTGTGTTCAAGTAACCTTTTTCTTAACAACAACTCCAAAATGCTAAAGTATTATGCTGGCAATTCAAATATGTCAGAATACTCATAAAGTGCTTTCTTCAAGTTAAAACGGTAAAAGTGCTCAATGAAAGGAAAGAAAAAAAAATTGTATTCTGAGATTGCTGTGATCTACAGTGGGAATGAGTCTTTTATCTGTAAAATTCTGAGGAAGGAAAAATAAATTCATGAAAGTTTTGCTTCGTATTTTGAAATGCAAAAGACATGGCCCTATTACATAAGTGCTTAAGAGTTAAGAAGGAAAGGGCATTAAATATAGAGGTTGGTACTATCTGGGGATTTGGGCATCCACAGGAGATCTTGGAAGGCATCTCCCTTGTACTCCTATTGTACCACTTTGCTTGATGTTTTTTGTTCCTTAGGGACAGAAATTATTTATGGTATAGAACTACCTTTCAGAGTTACCTACCCTAAAATGTTTCCACTAGTGTGTGTATGTGTGTGTGTGTGTGTGTGTGTGTGTGTGTGTGTGTGTATATTTATTTTTTTATTTTTTTTGCCTATTTTACTGGTGCCATTTTTTTCCCTAAAAACAGAAACCTTTACTTTCTTATAAGTTGTTGTGAGGTGATTTGGGGCAGATGCATGAAAATGGATGGACTGTTTGCCATTTGAAGATTTGTCACAAATCACAATCTCAATCAGACCAGTCATACCCACTTTTGAAGAAATAAATGACACGCTGTTTAGGGCTTACACTTCTGAAAATAATTTTGTTCAGGAATTTGAAGGGAATAAAGTCCCTCTTTGACTTGATATCCCCCAAAGTCTCCGGCCCATTGAATTGCTACAGAGATAGAGGAGGGTGGAGCAGAGGAGGACCTCCAGAACCGAGGGCCACCTGCCCCTGGGCACTGGACATGGCCTCAGAGGTGGCTGGCCTTAGATTTTGAGGCTAGGGATGAGGGGTAGGGTGGAGACAACAGGCCCTGTAAGTTGGGAAGTCTGCCATGGCTGCCTCCCTGTGTCTCTACAGCTCCCCACAGGACACTGTCCTGTCTCTCTCCAGATAACCGCAGAACAGGATCCAGCGGCTGAAGCCTGAGTCTTCACAACTGCTCTTTTGATGTGCTTCACCCCTAATATTATGGTTCCTTGCTTGTTGGTGACGGGCATTTAAAGCCACTTTCTGTCTTTGGACATGTGGCTGATATGTCTCTTGAGCAGCCTGACAGTTATTTCCAAAGTGGTCTCTAAAGAGCCCATGGTTCATCCTCACAATGAAGAGAGGGGGTGAGTGCTTGTCCCTCATACAGCAGGCTTCCAGAGACAGGGAAGGGGATTTCTCCAAATATTAGTGAACGACAGGAGATCTGGATTCAAATGATTAGAAGGAGAATCGCAGAATTGCAGACTGCAAGAAAGACCTTAAGTCTGGAGGAGAAATGGATTCGCCTAGCACCCCAGAGTGTGTGCATAGGGAGGGGAGGTCTAGACCATGCTACTGCCGCCGTCTTTTCCTCCTCCTCCTCCTCCTCCTTCTTTTTTTATTCCATAATTTTCTCTATTTTTTTAAATGGGAGTATATATTTGCAAACCATATATCTATTAAGGGGTTAATCTAGACCATGCCTTCTGATTTCGAGTTTTTAGTTTTCTTCCTGATACTCCTATCTAATTTCCTTTTGATCACTTGAATTTTTTCAGTTTGAGCGGAATAATTTCCTGCCAATTTGGGAGAAATTTAAAAAAAAAAATGTACCAGCATGAACATCAATGGCAGGAGCATCTTTTTAAAAAAATATAAAGTATAATGAAGGAAATGCTGGAAATTTCTTGGTTTTCGCCCCCCATCCCATTGCTTTGCAAAGCATATTAAAGACTAGAAAGTTTCTGAAGAATTACTTAAACCTTCACCATGGAAACTATTTGGCAGTTCCAACAGGATTTTTTTTTTTTTTTTCGGTTACATCCAAGAGTAAACTTAAAGAAAAAGCATTTTACCTGTTCTTGAGTCAGAGGAAATTAAAGGAATAAAATAAAATGTGTGCTGGGTTGGTCATCATCACACACCAGGCATCAAGAGCCCCGGGTCAGCGGGTCTGCATTGTGAAAGCAAGCGTGAACCTTGGGCCCAGATAACAGGGTGAACCTTGGCTCCTGATCTTAGCAGCTGAGTGTCTCTTAGGTTAACTTTTCCTCCATTTATTCCTCTAGGACTCACATAGCACTTTATAATAATGCACAGATTATACCAGGAATTTCTCTAGGCCTGAAGGGAAATTCGAACTTCTCAGCATTTGAAGAAAACCTTCAAGTTTAATTTGATCCTTGCGATTGAGCTGGTTTGGTTAATTTCTCATAGGACCTACAACTTATATTAATTTACTTAACTTATGATAAGTCTATTTCTAATCAGTCCTTTTCCTATAGTTAAGCTTATTAATGATATTGAATTACAACCATGAGCTTAGATGAAATATAATCATGCTGCGTGAGGGCTGCCAAATATCGCATGGGTCATATTTATACAAAAAATGATTTCTTGTTTAATTCTAAAATTCAAGTTTCACTGGCTATCCTGTATTTTCATTAGCTAAATTCAGCAACCCTGTTTGAACTGTGTAATAGATTCCCTCCTGGAATTTTGTGTTTAGGGAAAGATTTTGTAAATAAAAATCATACATTTCATGCTTTAGGGAGTGAAAGGTCTATCTTTTGATCAAGACTTGCAAAATAAAACCGTATTTTTTATACATCTGGTTTGGGTTAGGTACAGTATACTTATGTGTTTTATAATTTCAATTTTAAAGAAGTTTATTTTAAATATCAACCATTGCTTGCCCTCCTTCACCCAGCCACAAATTATACCATCATATGACTTCCAAACTCCATGGTGCACTCTAGAAGTATATATATCATTGTCCATTTCCTAGGTGCCTACATTTTATGGTTCCTGGAAGTCTTGTTGAGAGAAAAAGGCGAGTGTGCTGTGAATTTTGTGCTATTTTTCCTTGGGCTCTCTGAGCCATTCATCCAAAAAAGTTCCACCAAAGACTTTGGTAATCATGATAACATTTTTATTAAGAGTTCAGCGCATGCCAAGCCTTGTAAGTATGCATTATTTCATCCAATCCTAATAATCCTATGCCCTAGGATTAGATTTTATTACAAGTTGAGCAATCCTAATCCCCCAAAATCTGAAATCTGGAATGTTTTGAGTGCCAATGTAATGCTCCAAATGGAAAATTCTATCACTGATCTCATGTGAAAGGGTGTAGACAAAACTCGAGGTACACTGAAAATATTATATAAAATTATCTTCAGGCTAAGTGTATATAGCATATATGAAACATAAATGAATTTCATGTTTCAACTTGAGTCCCCTCCCCAAGATACCTCAGTGTGTATAGGCAAACATTCTAAAATCTGAAAATACAAAATAAGAGAAACTTTTGGTTCTAAGCATTTCGGAATACAGGACCTCCAACCTGCATGTACATTTCATAGATGAGGAGACCAAAGACCCAACAACTTGCTTATGGTGTAACCAATAAATGAAAGGACTGAGATTCAAACCTAGGTCTGACTTCAACATGGCACCTAACACTTACCCATGCCAGAATGTTTCCCAGCGATCAACCAAATAGGGAACTAGTGGTAGGTCCTGTGAAGAATGGGAGGTGCGAAGACTCACTGAGAGAAGGGGAAATCCAGGACACTTTACTAAAATCACTGGTCAAAGCTTGGTTCTATAGCACCCCGCAAGGATCCCATGTAGAATGGACATGCTGTCTGTCTTTGTAAGCTTCTCCTTCCAGATGAGTTGGTGACCCAGAGCCCAGAATTTGAAAATGAAAACCAGAAATTATTTTCAAATGCTGTGAAATTAAGGGGTTCCGTGACTCAACCTCTGTGTACATAGGAATCACCTTGTAATTGTGTAAAAATTTCTGAGCCTATGTGTAGAGATTCTGATTTTGACTATGGGTGGAGGGCAACAGAACTACTGCCTCGTGTTTGGCCACAGCCTGTGAATGCCAAAGTGCACACACTCAGAGGAACATGAGCTCCTGAGGGCAGGGACGTGTGTCCTGCACATCTTTGTGCCCTTAAGGCAGGAACAGAACAAGTTGTATGGTAAACCTCCAATAAATGCCGAGAGAGAATTACAATGAAGGCCGACAGAAAAGGGTTTCTATTGACATTTTAGGCTGTTGGAGAATAACCAATTGCAAATCTAAGCCTGGCTAGAGTGTTCTTTCTAGATTTTCTACATGTAAGAGTTGACTTTGATCTCCAGGGGTCTACGTTTCTGGTGAGGGGGTGGGATGGCGGTGGTGGAAAGCAAATATTTATATTTGTGTACAACAGACTCCTCACTGTGTTCGATCAGGGAAGCCAGAGCGCACGCTTCTTAGTATGTAAATTCACGTCTGTGCATTGCTCCTTTGCGCAGCTGACACTGGAGATTAGAGTCGAGCTGTAAGCTTGTAAAAAGCCTTTGAGGGAAACCCTTAATGAGGAACTGATCCTTTTAAATCCAAGTCTAATTACTTTTACAGCAACATTTCTATTTTGGATGCTTCCCATGAATAAGGCTTCTTTCATGCTATTGAGGCAATACTGGCTCCTCCATCTCAGCCCCCCGAACACCCAACACGTGGCCCGACGGTTAGACCTCAGTCAAGAAGCCAATGACTCTCTTCTGTTTGAGCAGCTGGCTGGATTTCGGAGGCCACCAGGAGGGACACGCTTGGATCCCATGTTGACAAGCCTGTGAAAATACTTCCATCTCCTTTTTGATACTCAGTCAGTTTGCTTCTTTTGCGGAAGGGGAAAGATAACCAACCTAGACTCATGAGGCCTGAGGCCTGAGGCCCTCTGGGCCCAAGGGAAACTGGACTGGTTGCGGTGGTCATTTTGGTCATGTGAACACATGCCTCATCAATGTCCAGTATTTGATGAACCATATGGGGGCAGTCTGTCAATCACAGTTTTACAAGTTGCATTTGGGACATAGTTCTAAGGTAGTGCTTCATAAATTGTCCTCATACCATGACATAAAAATCTACAGTTGGTCCTCTGTATCCATGGTTTCTGTATCCAGGGATTCAACTAAATGGAGCCAGACCTACAATGATTTCTTCTGTACTGAATGAGTCAGAATTTTTTTTTCTTGTCATTATTTCCTAAACAATACTCTATAGCAACTATTTACATAGCATTTGTATTGTTTTAAGTATTATGTCATCTAGAGATGTCTTTAAGTATAGGGAGGAGGTGTGTGGGTTATAGGCAAAAATACTATGTCATCTTATATGAGGGACTTGAGCATCTGCAGATTTTGGCATCTACAAGGGGATCTTGGACTGATTCCTCATGGATGCTGAGGGACAACTCAGTTGGTATAGGAGAAGTTAGCTCCTATTTTTTTTCTAACATCTACTACAGTGCAGTTTTATTTTAATGCCGATAGCATTTTGTTTTTTTTTTTTTTTTGGACTATAGATAGCCAAGAAAACTTAGGAGGAGCATTGGATTAGGAATTTAGAACATTTCATTCATTGAGCTACCTGCCACTCATTTTACTTCCTGAGCTAACCAATGCTCCATCCTGAAAAAGCTGTGCCCTGCAAAGCCTTCTGTAAATATATGGTATCGTTATTTTGGTGTCCACTCACCAAGATAAGTGTGGGTGAAGGTATCAGGCTGAGGTGCAGGTGGCTAGGTGTGGCACGAATGAATGAATCCTTCTGGATGGGAAGAGAGTGTGGGCCCACCCTCCCACCAGGCCCCTAGGATAGACAAGGAGTGTCACTCTGGCCAGCCTTTGTTTCAGGTTCTAGAGAACCATTCAGCTACTAAGCTGAACTTGGAGGGAGGAACCCAAGCTCTGCCACTTGTGGCTATGTGGCTGTGGGTCAATCACTTAGTAACTCAGTCTTCCCAATATTTCATCTACAGGAGCCATCTACGGGGTACCTGGTGCCCAAAGCTCTGTGTCAGTGTTCATGATATAAGAGTTACTATTAATTGCTAGCAGGGATTGTTTGGTGTCAGGCTTTAACTTGAGGTCCTGCCTGCCACGAATCTTTGTCCAGTAATTCCTGTAATTGTTGAGTTACATGAAGGCAAGCTTTTTAGGATGGAGATTCCTCAGAAAACTTGGAATGGAATCACCATTTGACCTAACTATTCCACTCCTCAGTATAAACCCAAAGGACTTAAAATCAGCATACTATAGGGACACAGCAGCATCAATTCCCAATAACAAAGCTATGGAGCCAACCTAGGTGCCCTTTGACAGATGAATGGATAAAGGAAATGTGGTATATATATGCCCAATAAAATATTACTCAGTCATAAAGAAGAATGAAATTGATGGTATTTGTTGGTAAATGGATGGAACTGGAAACTCTCATGCTAAATTAAATAAGCCAGTTCCAAAAAACCAAGGGCCAAATGTTCTGTCTGATATGCAGATGCTAACACACAATAAGTTCATTGGACTAGACAAAGGGGAATGAAGGGAAGGGAGGGGGAGTGGAATAGGAAAGATAGTAGAATGAGTCAGACATAACTTTCCTGTGCTTATATATGAATACGTGTACAGTGTAATTCCACTTCATGTACAACCACAAGAGTGTTATACTCCATGTATGTATAATCTGTCAAAATACATCTAATAAGAACTAATTATAGCAGCACAATTCACAATAGCAAGACTGTGGAAGCAACCTAGATGCCCTTCAATAGATGAATGGATAAAAAAAATGTGGCATTTATACACAATGGAGTATTACTCTGCATTAAAAAATGACAAAATCATAGAATTTGGAGGGAAATGGATGGCATTAGAGCAGATTATGCTAAGTGAAGCTAGCCAATCCCTAAAAAACAAATGCCAAATGTCTTCTTTGATATAAGGAGAGTAACTAAGAGCAGAGTAGGGACGAAGAGCACGAGAAGAAGATTAACATTAAACAGGGATGAGAGGTGGGAGGGAAAGGGAGAGAGAAGGGAAATTGCATGGAAATGGAAGGAGACCCTCAGGGTTATACAAAATTACATACAAGAGGAAGTGAGGGGAAAGGGAAAAATAATACAAGGGGGAGAAATGAATTACGGTAGAGGGGTAGAGAGAGAAGAGGGGAGGGGAGGGGAGAGGAGGGGAGGGGGGATGGTAGAGGATAGGAAAGGCAGCAGAATACAACAGACACTAGCATGGCAATATGTAAATCAGTGGATGTATAACCGATGTGTTCTGCAATCTGTATACGGGGTAAAAATGGGAGTTCATAACCCACTTGAATCAAAGTGTGAAATATGATATGTCAAGAACTATGAAATGTTTTGAACAACCAACAATAAAAAAATAAAAAAAGAACTAATTTAAAAAGTGGGGAAAAGGCAAGCTTTTAAAAATGCTTCTTTTTTTTTAAAGAGGAGAGAGAGAGAGAGAGAGAGAGAGAGAGAGAGAGAGAGAGAGAGAGAGAATTTTTTATAATATTTATTTTTTAGTTTTTGGTGGACACAACATCTTTGCTTGTATGTGGTGCTGAAGATCGAACCCAGGCCACACACATGCCAGGCGAGCGTGCTACCGCTTGAGCCACATCCCCAGCCCTAAAAACGCTTCTTTATTACTATTCTGTCCTATGTTCCATGTAGGCACAAAGGTCTTCCTGCCATTCTTAATATCAGGAGAGTTCTTATTGATATTGGTGAACATTTATTAATGAAAGATGAAGAGAAAAGATGGAAAGGCCAATAAAAATATCAAATCCTTAAAGTTTAGAACTGGAATTTCTGAAGCAGTTGGGGTCCTGGAGTCAGAAGACCCGGATTCAAATGTTGGCACCATTAGCAACCTGCTGTGTGACCTGGGGCAAGTTATACAAGCTCATTAAGCCTCAGTTTTCTGAGGGGATGCTAAATAAAATGGGCATGATAATCACATTGACATAATATAGTAGATACTCATAGAATGATTATGATTATGGGAAATATGAGTGCCAAGTGCTGAGTGCAGGCTTAGTATATGGCTCTCCTTTGATTGATGTGAACCACTAAGGAAAAAAATGAAAAAAATCTGGAGATAAAGCTTAAAAGTGACTCAAAGACTATCTTGGAGTATATAATGCAAATATAGAGTGTGATACTTCTAAATTTCAGCTAGGAAGATTTAGATCACCATTAAGGATCACATGATTCTGAGGGTGATTAAACACTTGGATAGAATTTTATCCTGCTTCTGATTTCCAATCGTTTTTTTTTCTTCCTTCTAGTTTTAAGTTTTTCTGCAGCTGCATATTAATAGGCTAGCAACCAAAACAAAGCTTTCAAAAATATAGTTAGAGACATTTGTTCCAAATACAACTCATGGCAAATAAAATTACAATTGATAGTGCCGTAGTCACAGAACTTGAAAGTGCTCCAGCAGATTCTAAAGATCCTAAGGAATAGCTGGGATCAGGATTGAGCATCGGCTTATGACATCAAATACAACGCCCACCTACTATGTGCGTACATACAGAGGAGTGAGCAAGGTCCTGGCCCGGAGAGGGATGGCCAGACTGGGGTGAAGATGTCAGGTAGGAAGGAATGTAGGAACACCGGCTAGGTGTGCAGAGAGGGCACCAAGCTTCTCACGGTTATTGCTCATTTGTTCTCCATAACCAGTGTGTACTGTAGGTACAAGATTAGAAGCTAAATAACGGCTCCCGGTCCCAGCATCACATAGCGGGGGGAGGCAGCGTTCAAATGCAGGTCCGTCTGTCACTTCAGGGTTTGCACCGGGCCACCTGGCCTTGCACACATGCTCTGTGATGTGGGCTGTTACACTGGGTGGAGGATTTTCAATGGTTTCCAAATGAGGGATGAAGAAGCGCTTGGAGGAGACCTTTGGTGGTCTTGGTGGAGGAGCTGGGGACTGAGCGGGGTTCTGAGAAGGGGGTACCCACCAGGTTCTTTGCAGGCAAAAGAAACCTACGTAGGTTCACTTGATGAATTAATTGAAAGTCTACTCGTGGCGCCTGGAGATGGAGAGAAAGAGGGCGAAGGCAGAAATTCTTAGCGAGTGGGAAGTGAAGGTGCAGAGGGGGGGAGGTCACTTTGGCCGTCCGCTCTGTTGTCAGAAGCCACAGTGTTTCATTGTCTTCCAGAGTTAAGACAACAGTAACCCAACACTTCTCTCATGTTGTCTTGGGCCGGCCCCATTCTTCCTTTGCAGTCAAACCTGTGCTCTCCTGAGTCACCAGCTGGGTGACTGTAAGCATGGATTCTGGTTTCTTCTGCCTACAATGAGGAGGGTCCAGGTGCAGTGAGGGCGGCTGGGTATGGCAGGGCTGTGGGTGATGTAGAGGAAGAGAGTCCCTGGGAGCTCAGGTTTGAGGCAAGAGGGGAAATGGGGCTATGGACAATTGAGTCCATTAGATTTTGGGTGAATAAGTCATCCTTAGTCTTGATGGCTTAGTCCATTGGTAACGGAATAGCACAGACTCGATAATTTATAAAGAACAGAATTTTATGTATCACAGTTCTGGAGACTGAAAGGTCCAAGATCAAGGTGCTGGCATTTGGTGTGGGCCTTTGAACCATGTCTTCACATGGCAGAAGGCGGAAGGGCAAGAGAGCCAGCAGCGAGCTAAATATTATGTGGGTGACTGGTGTGGTGACTAACAACACTTTTAATTAATCCATGCTATTCAGTGCTGAGCAGGAATAATCCCAGGTGTACATTGGAGGTGCTTTACCAGTCTCAGCATGAGTAAAGAGTGGTGCTTGGGGGAACAGATGACAAACCTTTGATTGATGATGAGGGGGCTCTGGATTGGGCTCTAGACCATAGCAGCTGGGAAAATAAGAGAGGGCGTGTGGGGGAAGATCTGCGCTGTGAGGAGACATGGTAACTCTTTTCCATGGGAGATATGCAGAGATAATGGTGTAGGCCTGCAGGGTAGCCTCCAGAGGTTGGATTCCTTGCTCTGCTGCTACATTGCTGCAGCTGCCGCCAGTGATTCTGTTTGGAGGATTTCCCAGGTTACTATTTCAGTTGGTAGTTCTCAAACTGGAAGCATCATCAGGATCATCAAGAGGGCGATTATCAAAACACAGACTTCAGGGCCCCACTCCCAGACTTTCTGATTTTGTGCTTTGGGGTAGGACCTGAGAATCTGCTTTTCTGACTACCTCCCAGATGCTGATGGTCTGTCCACCATGTTTTGAGGACCACTGCTGTCAACCTTGCTGAAGTGCCCACCACTGCTCTCAGCTTAAGAAGACATTGACCTGGTGAGCAAGTCAGAAAAAACCTATTAAGGATCCCAAAGTAAACATGTTGAGAGATGCTGGGGAATTAGAGGAGCAGGGTGAGATTTTAAACCTCCTATCTGCCTGAAGCAAAGAAGGATAACATTTATTAGCTCGTCTTATTAGAGCTGCCTTCTGGTGTGCTGTGGGCAAGGTGATTTCTTTGTTATATGTCATGTGGAGCAATTTCTCCTGATTTTTGGGGAAGACCTTGCCCTAAGAAAAGAAAATACGAATGCAAGGAAATCTGCATCTTTCACACCTGCCTGAGACAAAAGGAAATTTCTTAGAAAAGGAAAGGGCACTTATGTAGCATGTACTAGGTGCTGTGCCCAGTGGTGAGTATTCACGTTCATTACTTCCTGCGATATTCCTCAACATCTGTGACATCTGTATTATTTCTTTGTAAGTCAGAAACTGAGGCACAGAAGCATTAGGGATGTACCAGGAATCACAAAGCTAGTATAGAAGGCCCCTAACTTATTGATGGTTCAACTTCCAATTTTAATACTTTATGAGGGTTTGAAAGAAACAGCACTTAACAGGAAGTAATGCTGGGCAGCAGCAGCACGCTGCAGCTCCTGGTCAGCCCTGTTGTCACGAGGAGAAACAGCCAGCACTGTCAGTGTGACAAGCTGTGATGATCGGTTGGTTAGGTGTACATACTAAATACACTTTGACTTCATTATATTTTCAATTTACTCTGAGCTTATTGGGATGTAATCCATTGTTAGTTTGGGGAACATAATTGGCAGAGAGGTAGGACTTAAAAATAAGTCTATTTGTTTGTCCCAAATCTGTGCTTTCTTGATTTAACCATTAGAAATCCAAACATCTTTATAAAAGCATGCAGTTTTTTAAAAATTAAAATATCCCTTATTCATGTAAAAACAAGGCTAAGCCAGGTGCAGTGGTATATGCCTATAATCCCAGCAACTGGGGAGGCTGAGGCAGGGGGATTGTGAGTTGAAAGCCAGCCTCAGCAACTTAGCAAGGCCCTAAGCAACTCAGCAAGACCCTGTGTCTAAATAAAATATTAAAAGGGCTGGGATTGTGGCTCAGTGGTCAAGTGCTCGGGTTCATTCCCCAGTATCAAAATAAATAAATAAATATGTAAAAATAAAAACAAAAACAAGGTTGAATATTCAGTACCAAAATATTAAGTCAGGAATAAGGAATAGATAAAAAGACAAAGAATAAAAATCATGAAGAGGATAGGAAAGGCAACAGAATACAACAGACACGAGTATGGCAATATGTAAATCAATGGAAGTGTAACTGATGTGATTCTGCAATCTGTATACGGGGTAAAAATGGGAGTTCATAACCCACTTGAGTCAAAGTGTGAAATATGATATATCAAGACCTATGTAATGTTTTGAACAACCAACAATAAAAAAATAAATTAAAAAAAAAAGAATAAAAATCATGCCAGATAAGAATATCCAGAGATGTTGAAGGTGACTGAACGACTATTAAGCCTCCTCTGCCCACTTTGGTGGTTTTCCCAGGTAAGCAACAGTTCAGAGAAACTAAATAAGATGCAGAGAGAAGACCTGGTGAACCTTCATCTGGCTTAGCCAGTGCTCAACGAATGTTAGCTGTTGTAGTCATTGTCGTCACCATCATCATCATCATCATCATCATCATCATGCTTCCTGTGTCAGAATCATCAGAATCAGAAGGCAAAGGTGGGACTTAGGTGGGCACTTATAGCAGGGGGCAGAATCAAAGAGGAAAAAAATATCCCTTGCAAAGAGAAGACCACATTAAATTATGGAGAATCCTGAAAATTCTGTGTTGTGATTTAGAATGTAAATATGACTTTATTGAAGAACGTAAGTTGGAGGAATTAGGTGTGCGAGGGGGAGAAATAGACATCTGTTGAGAGACAGAAAAAAAAAAGGGGGGCATTGTTCCAGGAGAAACTTTTGGTGAGCACTCAACTGTCCGCCTGGAGGGTAATTTGAAATTTGGGTTCATCTTGCTGAAATATAAACTGTCTGATCAGATGACTCCTCCTGGATCTGTCAGAGAAACCCTGGGTGATATTTCTTAAGTAGTTCTTGGGAAAATAGGTTTGGTATGAAAACTTCATGGAAGCCGGGCGCGGTGGTGCACGCCTGTGATCCCAGCAGCTCAGAAGGCTGGAACAGAAGGATTGCGAGTTCAAAGCCAGCCTCAGCAACAGCCAGGCGCTGAGCAACTCAGTGAGACCTTGTCTCTAAATGAAATACAAAATAGGGCTGGGGAGGTGGCTCAGTGGTCAAGTGCCCCTGAGTTCAATCCCCAGTACCCCTCCCCCCCAAAAAAATTAATGGAGGTAAAGCCACTAAAGAAAAGAGTAAGGATACTGGCGGCTGCTGGTGGAGGGGCAGGTTAGAGCAGCCTCTTTAAGTCTATTTCAGTTGATCCCAAGCCACATAAGGAAGGAATTCCAGGCTGGACTTCTTTTCGTGGGAGGCTGAAGGGAAGACAAGGATGGGTGGCTGCCAGCTGTCCTGCAGCTGGGGAGAAAAACAACTGGACAGATGTTGCAGAGACAACCTGTGTGGTAACCTGAACACATGTCCGTCATCAAGACGGATGAGTAAACAGCTGCCAACCGAAGTGACCGCGTTTGTATTTATGAACTCATGGGCTCTCTGTGCTGAGCCTGCCAACGTGTGGGACACAGAGAGACGTGAGCGATGAAACTCAAAGTGATTCCCAGTTTCCGTAGAGCTAATTAGGAGCTAACAAAACAGGAGCCTGGCAGAGAGGTGCGAGAGAGTCTGCAGGAACTAGTCGGAGCCCAAAGCTGCATGTTCTGTGCTGTGATTGATGAGCGGTGGCTCTGGGGTGTAGCCCCGTTAGAACGTCCTGTTCCTGTCGGCTCTGAGAGCCAGTGGCATTAGCAGCCTGGTGATGTGCTGGGGCTTAGCTCTCCTGCAAGGCTGCCCTTTGTAGCCTGTTTCAGCATCCTGGGATGGTGTGATATAGGATTCTTGGCATCATCCACAGACCTCTTTGTCTTTAACAGCTTCTCATTTTCCTGCCTCTCCAAGAGAGTTAATGATGTGAGTTTTTCAGCCAGAAGCAAGCAGCCCTGAAACCTGTGGCCAGCTGCCTGTCTTTGAGGGCCATTGCTGAGAAAGCAGCTAGCTGAAGCCCAGTGCCTGGTGCCCATCACCGCAGGCCGGGCTTAATGCCTTCTGTCCTGCAGTGGCAGCCTGTTCCTGTTCCCATTCTTCTTGGGCCATCCAGGTGGCTATGTCCAACCTCAGTGGACTGAATGCCATTCCCCCATCCCAAGGCTGAACTCTGTTTAAATGCGGATAAACACAAGAGGGAAGTGAAAAAGAACTTGGAAGTTAACACAGATGATACTTCAGCTAACAGAAATCAAGATTAGCAGGCACACAGGTGGTGCAAGATGCCCTCGATCACTAGCTAGTAGAGACCCAACCCAGCATGTTTCTAAAAAAGGCATTAGTGGTGGGAGAAGGGACCCAGGGGGAGGAGGTGTGTTTGGAATGGGAGGTGGCCCTGTGGAGGTTGCTAAGGTGGAAGGAGGGAACAGGAAGTGGCCTGAATGGCAGGAGGAGAAGGAGGGGAGGAAGCAGGGCCCCTGACCCCAGCAAGTACAGGGATTGCTGGTGACAAAGGAGGCCAGTGTCTCTTGGCTGGCCACAGGGGAGCAAGGCCTGGAGGCAGGGCAGAGGCCGGCCAGGGTGAAGACACAGAGGCACCATTTGGAAGTGGATGATTAACAGGAACTCAGAGCCTTCCTGGGGGTGTTGGGGAATCCCCTGTTGTGGGGAGCTGTGCTTTCCTTGGGAATTGGGGAAAAGGCAGAGAACAGAGACTCAGGACTGCCTGTATCATACCAGGGCTGCTTAAACCGGATGATCAGAAAATACTGCTTAAGGAGACTTAGAGCAGGCCCCTTGAGAGTTTTGTATTTTTTTTCCTTCATTTTTATTTTCTCAGCTGAGGACGCACTTGCCAGCCCATCTGACACCGTCTCGTTCCTTCAGCTTCTTGTAAGAGTCCTTTTTGTGAGACTGCGTGCAGTGTCATACTATAGCCAAGGGCTCCATGTGGTTCATGCTGTCCCTCTCCTTGTGACACTTTCAGCATCCCCCTATCTGCCTCTTGTAACTCCCCAAACCCTTTAGCAGTCTCCAGGCTGGGGGCCCTTGGCCAAGAAGTTGGGTCACTGCGTATTAGCTGTAGGCAAATTTTCAGATTGGCCGTCCTGATGCACTGGAGGAGGAGCAAAAGATGGGAGCCTCCTGTGACAAAGTCCTCTTGTGTCTTACCTTCTCCTCAAGTACAGGTTTGTCTCATAAGCACGTACTGAGCTTCAGTTCTGGGCAAGGTTCTGTCCTGGGATCTTGGGGCTACGACATTGAAACCCGTCCCAACCCTTCCATTCTTCTTTCTCTCTGTAACTGCGCTCCAGGGAGTGTTCCATTCACGTGGACAACAAGGCGTTTTCCTGAATAACTGTACTATCACCACGGTAGAACGTGGTAAGGACACGGAGAGGTGTCTGGATCCAGATGCTTGGGAGATCAGAGGAGAGATTTACTGTGCATGTTGGAATTGTATGCAAGTACAAGTTGTCCCCGGAGAAGATAAATAACCTATTCAGTTCATAGTAATATAATAAATAAAATATTATTGACATGGCTGGCAAGGCTGCTCATACCGTTTGGGCGTTGCGAAAATGTCTGATGTATAAATAACCATGGGCTCATAGAACCACAGAATCTAGAAGGTTAGCCCGACAAGCAAGCTTGGAAGATATCCAGTTCAGCCTCCTCATTTTGCAAATTTATAAACAGATGTCCAGATAGGTTAAGTCAATTGCTCAAGATCACAGAGCTAGTTGGTGGCCAAGGCCGGGGCAGAGGCCAGGCCTCTTTACTCCGTGTCCTCAAAGCCCTTTTCACCCTGGTGTTGTGACATCAGCATGGGCCTAGGGTCCTGCCTCTGCTAGACAATGTGTCCTGAAAAGTGCGCCTTCCATTTGGGACATCCAGATCCTGTTCCCACCTTCCTTCTCAGAACACCCTCTTCGTGTCTCTGGGAAGCCTCCCTGTTTTCTCATAGTGAAGTGTCTGGGACAGTTCTCAGGTGACCCAGAGTCTGGAAACTGCACAGAGCAAGGAAAACAAGCATGGTATGCTCGAGTAGGTATTATTTTTGTGATTATGTAAAAGAAAATGATGTGGAACTTAAAGATATTGATCACACAGACGCTAAAAAAAGATAATGGTTACCAGAGACTGTGGGGGGATCGGTCAATGGGGACAAAGTCACAAGCAGATAAAAAGGAACAAGTGTTGGTGTTCTGTTGTACAGCAGGGCCATGAGAGTTAACAATAACGTAACATTTAGAACGGGTAGAAAATTTGGACTAATTTTTTTTGTTAATTTTTTCAGTTGTTGATAGATCTTTATTTTATTCATTTATTTATAAGCGCTGCTGAGATTCGAACCCAGTGCCTCACACGTATGAGGCAAGCGCTCTAGATTTTGACTATTCTTACAATAAAGAAACAATCTATATTTAAGGTGACAGATATGCTAATTATTCTAATTTGATCATTAACAATGTTTACAGGTATCAAAACATGACATTTTACACCATGAATGTGTTCAATTATGATGTTAATTAAAAATAAAACAAAACTTGGAAAATAATTTTATAAAAGAAAATGCTGAGAAGCTTGGAAGGAAAGATCTCACCGCTTTGGTCCCTACCCCACGGGTCTCACCTCTGCGGCAGGCCCAGCCCATGCTCCACCTTCTCAGATATCCTGTCCCTCCCAACTCAGCAGCCCTAGGTGCAGCCCAGCATGGGAACCCAGAAGGGGACCTTCGTGTTGGATTTGTTCTGTCTCCCTCATGCTCTGTCCCTTGGCCAGGCTGTATGTTAGTGCCCGTCTGTTGGCCCGTCTCTCTCCTGCCATCTCTCTTCCTTTTTTCATTGTTTCTGAACCATCCCTCTTGCTCTTAAGGACCACACAGTTTCTCATCATATGTTTTTACTTTTCTCTTAGCTTAATTTCCTGTTTCAGTTCTCTCATGACTAACGTGTGTCGCGGCCCCAACGCTGCATCTTTATTTCTTCTTGGGGTCTGTTTCCAGGTGTCTGACTCAGTCTTGCCATGTTCCCGACTCACCTCCTTCTCCCACTAGTCTATCTCTTCTTTTCTGGCTGGCTGATGGTTGGTCACTTTGGTCAAGTGTGTCCTCTGGACCAATTGCCCTAGAATAGGGTGATTTGTATAAAGCTTGGCAGTTGTCCTGAAAATCTGATGCATAAAAGATGCACATGATTTAGCTTCTCTGGTGCCCATTATTCTGTCCAGCCAATTTCCCCTTCTTCTGTGACATCAGAAGTGGATGATTTCACCTTCTTCTGACTCCCAGGCCTGTTGGAGTTCATGTAGCACTTCTGCTACTGTCCCTAGAACCATAGAGAGGCCTTCTGCCTCCTTTCAGGCACTAATGAAAACCAAGATGGCATAAGAACCCTGTCATGGACATTTCAATCAGACTTTGCATATCATCTTGCACAGAGAAGGCTCAGACTAAAAAAAAAAAAAAAAAAAAAAAAAGGAATTCTGAAGTAATTTCACTTGAAGCAATTGGGCAAACTTTTGGGACTTCTTTGGGAGATAGAATCTTCTTGGGGGAAACAGGGCACGGATACCCAGTAAAGATTTTTTTTCTGTAATTATAGAATAATGACTACCATCACCATCATCATTTATAGAACCTTAAGCCAGCTGCTTTCTAAAGCACTTTATATCCTTTATTTCATGCAATCCTAAGGACAACCCTATAAGCTAAGCATTACTATCTCTTCTCTGCAAATGAGTAAACTAAACCTCAGAGAGATTAAGAAAGTCACCTAAGGTCATGGAGCTAGTAAGTGGAAGACCTGGATGTCCAACCCAAGGGTATCAAATGCCAACTCTGAGGTCAGCTATGGACATGCACTGGCAGAATGAGGCATGAGCCGGGCACAATGGAGCATACCTGTAATCCCAGAGGCTGGGGAAACTGAGGCAGGAAGAGTGTAAGTTCAAAAAGAAAAAAAAAACCAAGTGGGAGGGGGATGGGAACGTAGCTTCATGGTTAAACAGCTGGGTGAAATCCCCAGTACCTTAACAACAAAAACAACAAAAAAAATGAGGACATGCTGGTCCCAGGCTCTTGCGAAAGTGCTTTGTCCTTGGTCTAGAAAATGGTATTACTACATGGCTGATGATTTTCTTTTCCTTCCTCCAGATTTTCTTTCCAAATTAAAGCATCAATTGTTCTTGCAAAGCGTATGTCATAGCCTTTGCTCCCTGGCATCTGAACTGCCATCAAAACGTTTATAGGGGTCATTCTCGGGGACGCTGCAGTCTGGTTTCCTGCAGCATAATCTCACTTGCTGGTCTTCCCCTTTGCATGGCATTTGGATGATGAATGGTCCCTTGGTGTTCCTGGGATCTGCACCCCCTCCTCCAAGACTCACTGCAGGGGTCCTCTTTCCCCTTTAAGGACCCTGCTTGCCCTCTGGAGTGGTCAGGGCTCAGATGCATTTGCATGGGAAGCGGTGCCTCTGGACATTGCAATGTGCCTCCTCCTCTTTTCTCCATTCTAGCTCCACAGTTCTTCGCCCTGCTCTCCTCCTGTTCCCTCGCAGATTCCGCTCTGCACCCAACAGTCACCAGTCTTCAGTTTCTACAGGGTCGCAGCCAGGACACCCACTCCTTCTTTCTTCTTTTTGGAGGCTTGCTCCAAAATTTCCATAGCTTGCCCTCTTCTCGGGTCTCCCCTTGCCTCTTGCCTTGGCTGGGGCCCCTCTCAGGTCTGCTTTACTCTGTCCCATGGGAGAGCATCTGCCATTCTGCTTTCATTCAGTGTGTGATTTTTAACCTCTTCTATGTGCCAGGCATGAGGGTGTGTGGTGACGGAGATAAATAATAAAGTGGTAGGATTTTTTAAAAAATTAAATAGACTTTATTTTTTTACTCCTGGACCCCACACATGCACAACCTCCCCCACTGTCAGCATCCCCCAACAGAAGGGTACATGAGTTACATTTGCTGCACCCGTATTGATGTATCATTGTCACCCAAGGGCCACAGTTCAGTCTTGGTGTTGTATGTTCTCTGGATCTGGATAAGTGTGTAGTGACGTGTCTTCATTATACAATCACACAGAGAAGTTTCACTGCTCTAAAAACCTTCTGTGTTTTAGGAATTTTGAAAGCCCAGTAAAAGATGTTGGAACTTAAACAATCACAATGCATTTTTTCACAGTGCGGAGATGGAGTTGCCTATAGAAATCTAGTTGGAGCACAAGAAGGGGTAGCTAATACTCTGGAGTGGGATCTGTGGAAGTTTGGGGGTTCAGTAAGAGAGCTGCATTTTCTATGTTGGCAAAGGACTAGGCGTTGTGAGGCATGTGAGACTGAAGGGACAGCTGGCCAGTAAACAGAGTCACTGAGGAAACGCAGCATGTGGTGAGTCTGCGGTGGTTAAGAATGAGAACCTACAATCCTCTTGATGGAAATCCAAATCCGACCTCTGCAACATACTTGCCATATGATCTCGGCCGAGTTACTGAACCTCTGTGAGCCTCAGTGTCCTCATCTGTAAGATGGGATGATAGTTCTTGCTTGTAGAGACACTCTGGGGATAAATGGCAAAGCATGTAATCGTCTCAGTGAGTGTCCTGCTGTCTCTGGACCCAGCTGTCAGCTATACATGGGCATGCAGAGAGGCAATGGTAATGGGACTCAAAAGTCCTTCGTAAGGACTTGGAACCTTATCAGGGAGTCTGGTCTCCAGGCTGTTGCTCAGTGACTTTCAATCTTGAGGGTGTGTAAGAATCACCTGAGAATTTGTTGCATGAAGATGTCTTAGTTGTTTTCCTATATTTTCTATTTTAGTTGGTCTGTGGTGGGGCTCAGGGATCCTGCTTTTAATGGTTCTGCTGTAACTGGTCCAGGTCCCATTTTGGACTTGATCACTGAGGTAATCATAAGGCTCTTTGTAGTATCTCTGCAAAAGAAATCAAGAGTTTACAGACACACAAAGAGGTATGGGGCTTTATTAAGGTCAGGCACCAAAGGGGTCAGCAGAGCTGGAGTCGAGCCCATTCTAGCTCCACGGTGGCTTCCAGGTTGTTTCTTCTTATTCAAACACTATCCACACAGTGCCCAGCCAAAGCCAAACCCAACCCCTGGCTTGTGGGGTAAAGGTCTGGTTTTAATAGGGCTCATGTGTCCTGGATACCTCAGATCTATCCTGAAAGCATGGCTTTCATCCTGTATAACCTCTCGCCCTGAGCTACGTTATGGATTAAGAGCAAAATGCTTATGAGCATCCAGGACCTCAAATTTGACTTCTTTTTTTTTGGTACTGGGGATTGAATGCAGGGGTGCTTAACCACTGAGCCACATCCACAGCCCTTTTTAATATTTTATCTAGAGACAAGGTCTCGCTATTTGCTTAGGGCCTCACTAAGTTGCTGAGGCTGAGCTTTGAACTCATGATCCTCCTGCTTCAGGCTCCCGAGCTGCTGGGATTACAGGCCTGCACCACGACACCTGGCTTGATTTTGACTCCTTGGAGCACTTAACCAAGCACAGTTTCAGAAAGGGAAACCCCACTGCTCCTGGAGGGGCCTTTAGGTCAAAGAGCACATAGGGTTCAGGGCAGGCCTCACCTGCTTCTTCATTTTGGGTATTGGGGTGCTCTCCTCTCTGCTTGGCTTCTAATGAGAACTGTACTTCCTTCTATCCTGCCTGCCCACTCCAGGTTCCTGTGGCTAAAAGCAATTAGCCCTTCCTTATCTGGGGGAACTTCATGTTTTTGGTAGCTGGGGCTCACTAGCCTGATCTAAGTATCACCAGGTTCACAAAGAGAACATTAAGTGCTTTAGTAGCTAGGATCTGTCTTGTCTTTTTGACTTGTTGGCTTTTTTTTTTTTGGCAGAGATACTTGAGAGCAAATTTGAAGAATTGGCTAAACGTTCCCTCTCCAATCTCCATCAAGTGCCCTGCAGGGAGACGTGAACACCCCATGAGAAGGGGGTATGTTGGAAATGGAAGAAGATCAGCTGCATGGGTCCCAGGTCACAGATGGAGCTTATAAACTAACAAGTGCTAAAGGCAGCTGGAAAGGCCCTGGCTTTGGAGAGACATTGATGCCTAACCCCAGGGTGGCCTTAGGCCTTTGCTGGGGCTGGTCACCATGGCCAATCTTTAACCTTTTTGAATGCTAGAGGCTCTGCAGAAATGACACATCCAGTCCCCCAGTACCAATCGTGGCAACAAAAGTGTAGGTCCAGTCGTTTCTGCCGTTTTCTATAGGGACGGAGAGGAGCATGGCAGGGTGTGTGTGGGGGGGTGGCGGGGGGGGTGGCAGGGGTGGAGAGCTGTAGAATTATCTCCTTTCTGTTAACTTTGACAGTGACTGGACTGTCCCACATGTAAAGCGCCCCCACACTGCATCCCCAGCCATTGCCTTATTTGCTCTCAGGCTGAAGTGAATAAAAACAACCATTTAGGGAGCATTGAAGCTGTATTAGATATTTTATGTGCATCATTTTAAATCATAACCAGCTGGAGAGCTGTTCTCTTAACCCCCATTTTGCATACAGAGGCTAACTTACTGACCCAGGGTAGCTGAACAGCCTGGATTCACACCCAGGTTGGCAAGAGTCCCAGTGGGTGGTGTTACTGCCTTTAGGATCCCATGTCCTGTTGCCTCTCTTGGAAACAGAGTCAGGTCATTATCCTGAGTGACAGGGTGGTTGCTTAGTAACCTACACCAATTGGAAAGCATGAACTGCGGCCTGACAGATGACTCAGGGTAAAATTGGTCCCAGTCCTGGGCTTGTGCAGTTCTGGACATTCCCAGAACTCATGGAATTACTTGGAAGGAAGGCAGTCAGAGTGGGATTAGAGCCAAAAGAGAGATAAGGTGCTGGAACTGTATGTCTACAGGAGTTTGTCTACATAAATACGTAGGTTTTAAATTACACTGGCCTTGTGATTTCTGCGTCTGCGGCTGCCGTCTGAGGTTTCAGGCCCAGTCACAGAGCTTCCCTGCCTGTTTACATACCAAGAGGGACAGTGTTTGGGGACTCTCCCCAAGCGTCAGGGCATCTGGGATGGGAACAAATTGACTTTGATGGTCTAGCAAATAGAATTTTATATTCAATACCATAATTATTATGTTGCTATTTTCTGATATGATTTTTTTTTGACCCAGGGGCACTTAACACTGAGCCACATCCCTAATCCTTTTTTAAAAAATATTATATCTAGAGACAGGGTCTTGCTGAGTTGCTTAGGGCCTTGCTAATTTGCTGAGGCTGGCTTTGAACTTGCAGTCCTCCTGCCTCAGCTTCCTAAGCCCCTGGGATTACAGGCATGAGCCACTGCACCTAGCTTTGGATGTGTATTTTGATTGATGACTTTGGATATGATTCCAGGATAACTGGTCATTAATAATGTTATCCTCCTCAATGAGTTCAAATATATGCTCACCACCATCAATGTTGTAGGTTCGACTAAGGGGCTGACACCAACTAGTCTCCAAATCCGATGTGTCACCATCACTGAGAGGTGAAATGGACAAACAAGCAAATAAACAGACAGAGCCCAACTAGGCAATAAACAGATCCTCAGATCGTGCCAAGGCTGGAAACTTACTTGGTAGAAAAACTGCATTTTGAAAGCTGCCCAGGTAATAACTCTGGCATCTAGCCAGTTTTGTGAAATCTTGAATGAATGGTCTTGGGTGAATAAAGAAATTCTGGATTTTTATTTTCAGCTTTGAGGAAATATCCAATCTTTGAAATGAAAAGGTCCTATAAACCACAAACGGCCAGGGTCAAGGTGTTAGCAAACCACGTCCTATTCCAGTCAGAACCTTGGAACATGCAGACCTTGAAGAGAACATGTGGGGTTTTCATAATCATGATACGGTGTGAATTGAAAGCTGCGGTCTCAGTTTGCGTTCCGGCTCTGCCAATAAACTGCTGTGTGGGAATGTGGGTGAATTGCTTTGCTTCTTTGTGGCTCCCTTTCCCCATCCACAACATGAGGGGCTTGCTCCTTTGGATTTCCCAGTTTTCCGAGTGCTCCAAAATGCTGTGATTAGCATCTCTGTTCTCCTTTTATGTCCACTGAGTTAAGTCAGATTATCAAACATTTATCGAACACCTGATACTTGTCCAGGAACTGAAATTATTTGAAATAATTGAATCTGGAAGGACAAAAAAAAAAAAAAAAAAGAAAGAAAAAAAGAAAAAGAAAAGAAAAAGAGGAGGACTGAAGAAGGGACAGATATTAGGAAGAGAAATTGATGGATCTCTAGGGGTGAAGAATGTGTGAACTCTAACAGCATTTCCCCTTTCTTGGTTAGAGCCATCTTGTGTGGCTAAAGTGCCGGTTTCAGTGAGACAATGACTAAGAGGGAGAGCAGCAAACAAACGTAACCTGAGAGATGGCAACTGTGTTACTCAGCCCTTTGGATGACAAATATTGTTAGGTGATAAAAAGTACTAATGCATCAGGTGCTAATCTGCTGTTAAAATGCTGCTTCAGGAAAAATGTATTACCAGAAGGGAAGAACTGGTGATTTGACAGACAGGAACAGCTGGAGGCCCCTATAATTGTCCAGATAGGAAGCAGGAAAAAAAAAAAAAAAAAGAAGTTGTATGTTGTGTGGAAGGAACTGGCGTGAGCTGTATCTCTCGAATGTTCTGGTTTCTGAAGGTGATTGATCAGATCATTTCTTGATGGCTCACAGGGCTCAGACTTGGGGTGTGATGAACACCAGAAGCCCCCATCCCATGAAGGTACCTCAGTAGACCTCTTCTTCTGCAGAGGAGCCAGAGGTCCAGGGTGGGGGTCTCCAAATGGCTTTTTGAGTTGGACAGAAGCACTGGAGGTGAGGGGCGGGGGTGAGAGGGAGAAGGGAAGGGCACGGTAGCCCCAGCAATGCGTCATTAAGTCAACAGTTCTGTGCTGGCCTGCTGTATACATTGGGGGTTCCCCATGAAGTGTTAGGACAACTTAGCTAGTTGGAAGAACTCAGGAGCTACTTTAAGGGCATTAGTCACCTGTTTGGCAAAGCAAAGTTGGGCAGAGATCGACTTCCGGGTAAGTCTTCTTTGGCTGGCTTGTGTCTGGGGTGACTTTGCTGGATAATGTGACCAGATTTCCTGGTACAGAGAACTGGGAAGAAGGTGCGTTGGTTATTTCACACCCTCCCTACATTCCAGAACTACCCTCCATCACTGTCTGGGGATGGTGTGGAGTGAGGAACGGGGTGGGGTCCACATAGGGAAAACCCACTGAATACGCATCACAGCTCTCTGGGTTAGCTGCTGTTATCTACAATTTTGAGAAGATGAAGTGGAGATTCCTGAAGTTCAAGGGTCTTGCCTGAGGCCTTGCAGCCAAATAGAAGTGCTGGAGAAGCATCAAGAAGTAGGTTCTGAAGTCACTTCTCTGGGCCGGACTCTCAGAATACCCCGGAGTATAAGTTAGGCCTGAAAGCAACCAGAACCATCTCTAGCCAGGAGGCAGACCTGACTGGGTGCAGGAGGAAGGGGTAGACGTCTACCTGCTGGCCCAAAGGGGCTGAGGTTGGCTCTGCAGGCTTTCCCAGGCTTGGGCTCCCTTGCACTCCATTACGGGATCAGTCTGAGAATGAGCAGTCCAGGCAGGACTCTCAGTGTAGCCACGGACTTCCTGCAAGAGCTAAGTCAAAGGCTCTCCAAGCATCAAAATCAGGGTCATAAAATACTGTACTGTTAGGTAAAAGGAATAATAAATGGTTGAATCTCCAAAAATTTATAAGGAGTAGCTCATGAAAATAACAAAATAACAATATTTCCCTTAATATGAGTTGATTCATATCCTTTGAAATTTAGGGACCACAATTTTACTGTCTGATATGAAGAAAGAATAGTATGCAGGGCAGGCCCTGTGCAAACATTCCTTGAATGTTCTCTTCCTAGATGAGAAAGGAACAAAGAAGTTATGTAGGGCATCCTTGTCCTGAGATTAGGGCATAAGTGTCCCTGTGAACCCAGAACGCGTCCTTGACTTCCATTCAGTTGCTGGAAATGTCAGGTGATTTGCTAATTGTTTCACACTCTTTCCCACGGTGTGCATCTTGGTCCTGTTTCAAACCTTTTAGAAAGCCGAGGGGCTACAAAGAAACCAGTGTCAGCAATCTCAGTGGCACAGATGCTTTCTTCCTTTCCACATTTTTTTCTCCACAGACATCTCAGATAGAGTTTCCCTCTGGTATCTCTTTCAGGATATGGACCCCAATAAAACGTATGGCTCGACATACCAGCAGCCTCACAGAGCCGCAGACACATGCTTGGAATTCCGCAGTCTACTGTGAGGCGGGCAAAGAAAGCCCCAAGCAAGAAAGACAGACACTGGGCACTTTTGAACTTATTCTGGGTGTTAAAGGATCATTAAATGGGAAAGGATGTGTGGAGACAGCAGCCAGAGTTTCTTAGCTGACTCAGGAGACGGTTGTCATAGGAGCCAGAACATAGCCATGTTTGTAGCCCACAAAGGGAGACCCCTATGAAGTCCTGAATGGTACTTGCCCTCATCCTATGCAGAATAAAATCTTCTTTAAGAGACAGAAGGCCAGAGTTGCATCTGGGTAGAGGACATCTGTGCCTTTCTCCAGGGGAAGAGAGTCACAGAAGGTTGGATTCTTTTTTGTCCAGGATACATTCTGCCCACCTGTGGGGTGGGGGTGGGTGGACTGGTTGCCTCTGGCTGGTGTCCATTCAGACTGGTTGATGCCCAGGTGGTATCTGTTACTAAATATCTTGACTATCACCCCAGTCATACATATCCTCCATAAAATTGATTAGTGGAGGATCTTGAGACTTTATCGTGGAGGCAGTGGGAAAAGAAAATAGGAGTTTGTCAGGTGGGGAAGGCATTCCACAGACTTCCACAGATGCCACAGACTTCTGTTCTCATCATGGTTCTTAACCAATGACTTTAAAGAAATGACAGTGTCATTTGGAAATCTGATAAGCTTGGTAAGTTGTGCTCAACTTAGTAAAGAAAGAGTTATTTACTTGGATGATTTCTTGAGTCTTGGGTTAAATTTTACCTCTCTAAAGAAGCCTTCCGTGGTCCTGAGTCTAGATTTAGCCCCCTCCTATCTGCTTCCTTAGTTCATAGTATTCTCCCTGTTAAAATTCAAAGTAGTCCATGGTTATTATTTATTTATGGTGAATATTTATCCTGCTAGACGGATAGATAAATAAGGGTAAAGACTTCATTGGTCAATAGGTATTCAGCTAGTATGTATTAAATAAATGAATTGAGCATTTATGATATGGCATATATATACTATCTTCAGGGGGTCACTCCATTGAGGAGACAGTTCAAAAGTCACCCTGCATTTGGGGGACAAATGGATCCTATACAAGGTGCAATAGGAAATGCAATGAGAGGAGCAGTTATCTCAGGGTCCCGGGCTTATTGGGGGTGAGCAGTGTGCAGTGATGTAATTAGTGAAAATTTGAAAAGACTTCATCATGACGATAATGGGAAAAGGAAGTAGAAGCTTGTCAAGTGAGGAAAGAATTCCACAAAAGAGGGATCTGCAGGAAAAAAGGACAGGGGGACGGAGCAGGTATGGTATATTTGTAAATGGAAGCCACCCAGTTGATAAAAGTTAGTGTATAAAGGAAGAAATAATGAAATAACAGGTTAAGACCTCTGAGACATGGTATGGAAGCTGGATTCTGCCTTCAGCACAATGGGGAACTTTTAAAATATTTTAAGAAGGGAGTTAACATTTTTTCAAAAACATAGAATCATTAGTAAGAGATTGGATTGAAAATTGGAAGATCTCAATTATAGGGATATTTACTAGAGGACCAGAATGTGGGGAACTCACTCCTTGAATATCAGGAGTAATGGAGAGGACATAGTCAACGTTCTCTCAGGCACTGAAGCTTCCACAAATGTATATTTTGGCAGGCTGGAATGTAGTGAGCTGTGATTTTTTAAGACTATCATTTGTCCTCTTCATACATCAGTAACTGCATCTGTAAATTGTAGGGATTGGACTAGAAGATTAGCATGTCCCTGAAACATGAGCACTCTCTCTAACTCTCCAGAGTCATAGGCCAGTAGTGTATTATTATTAGTAATAGTGTTGTGGTACTACTTAGATAAAATGAAATAAACACAAACAGTGGCTTAGCAGAAATTCTTGTGAAAAGACCTAGAACTTTTATTTGACTACAAAGTCAGCATGACTAGCAGTGTGGCAGAGAAATAGGATATAGAAACAAAGAGGTCCCAGTCTCATCATCTCTTTATGCACCCAGTTAGGGTATGTCTTTAACTTGAGATTGTTCTAGGTGTCACTCTTGAAAAAGGACACAGACAAGAAGGAGTGAAAAGGTGACCAGGATGGTAAAAGGTCTCACATTCCAATGGTAGGAAAACTGGACAAAAGAACTGGACATATTTAGCTTGGAAAGCAGAAAAGGAAACTACCTTTATCTATCTGAAAGACTTTTATGTAAAAAAAGGGATTTTGTTTTATGGGACTCAAGACAGCAAGTTTAAGATCAATGATTGGAAGCTTCTGAAAACCTATTTTGGTGGAATCTAGGTATATTTTTCAGAAACAGAAAGGATTTTATAAGTTTAGTCTATTTGCCAAAGAACTTTCATGAGGCAAGAGAGTTCTGATTTGTAGAGTGATATATATGGATATCTATGTGGCACCTAACACATAGAACTTAGTTAACAAATATTTATTAAGTGGGAAAATGAGTGAAGGTAGAAATGAGTGAGCTGTGAGCTCCTTTCTATGCTCGATATTAAAATAAATGTCTCCATTCCAACACTCTTGTTTCTAGCACCCTTACCACACTATATTCTAATTTAGTCTTTCAATATCTCTGTTTCAAGCTAGAATGTGAGCTTGTGCAAGTCGAGGATTGGGTTTTAATTGTCTTCAATGTTCAGTCCAATTCCTGGCATGTGGCAGGTGCTCAATGAGGAGGCTGACCTTACTATTTATTACTCAAACTAGGACCCTTTGAGAGGGTGCTGGTCAGTTGGGAACAAATATCACAGCAGGACCTGACACTGTGCCCTCATCATTCGCTTCTTGGTGAATGAGTTTCTGGAATCCACAGAGGCAGGCTGTATCAGCGCTTCTCCGTATCCAGAGATTCAAAGCTGTTCCCTGGGAACTCCAGCCACTGGGCTCGGTTCTGTTTGACAAGACACATAGCATACATCTAGACATTCTTCTAGGAGGCATTCCAATATTTGAATTCATTGGCTGCTGCCCTAAGCTGATTCCTCCTTCTTTCCAGCCTAAATGGTCCCAGTTTCTTGAACCATTCCTGGTTTTGCCTGGGGGTTAGTGTGCTGCATCTGAGGCTCTCTGGTTCTGGGTGGGCTTCCATTTGGCAAGGTCAGTGTAGGTGCTGCAAGTGTTGGCCTCTAGGAACTCCACCTGTCCATCCTGGTCAGCCTCCTCAAAGTCTCTAGAGCCAGTTGTGGTCAGGGAGGCGGGAGATGGGGAAAGTCCTGAGGAGTATTCTGCAGCTCCACCTCATGGAAGACTTGCCTCTGGTCCAACTCTGCCCTGGTGACCCGATTCTCATCACTGGGCTCTGACCTGGCTCCAAGACCTGACTTCTTACTCAAACTGGCAGCCCTGTGTATTTTTATGCTAAGTTTGATGGGGAGTGAACAGTTATGCTGATGTATGATTGGTCGAAGAGGTTGTGCCCTAACAATAATAAAATGTGAAGCTTAGGGGAAAAACAAAAAAAATATCTGACTTCTTGTGGCCCCAGTTCTGGTGACCAGGCCTCTGACCTGATTTCTTGTCCTCATATCGCTCTTACTAGTGGATCTCCCCCCTGCCCCGACGGTGAGGTCTTAGCCTTTAACACCCACCCCCCACCCCAGCCCCTTGGAAGGCATCCAACCCAGAGTCGGCATTGCTGTCCGTCTCTGACTCTCACTGCCTACCTGCAAGGCTGGAGCTTAGCTGCTACCTGGTAAGTCTGGACTGGGGGTTCCGCTGCTGTCGTGGAGGGCTTTCCAGTGTCCAGTGACTGTGCCCTGCTAGAACTTTCTCTGTATGCAGCACGGTTGCTTTTCCTGTCTCATCGATTCTCTTCTTTCATCTTTTTTTCCCTTCCTTTCTTTCACTCCTGTTGATTTTCTTTTCTCTGTACCATCCCTTCCCCCGTCCACTTAATATTTCAAGGCATGCCGATGACGTCTCTCAGTTTTTCTGTTGTCGCTTGTTTTCACGGGAGCAGGGGCAAGGGAACCTTCTCAAGGAGTCTACACCGCTGACACCAAGGGCGGTCTCTGCTTCCTTTACCTGCATCCCCCTTCCTGGCTCAGAACTCAGCCGTCTACCCAGAGACAGGCGGAATAAACACTTCAAAAAACAACTGAGAGGGTATCAATTTTGATCCTCCCATTCCCCTGGTGGAAAAGGCTCTCTGTAAGTGTTGAGCATTATTATAAAATTGCTAGAATGTCCTGAAGAGGGAACTGACCTTTTTCAAGTTAAGTTACATTATACCCTTGAGCTACCTCTTCCAAAAATTCTAGAATGAAAGTTAAAGCCTCCAAAAGGTTAATAATCACAACTGCAGAGGGATTCTTCTTCTTTTCTTTTTTTTGTGGATGAGGATGTTCTTTTTCATCAGCTTCTCACATCAGGTTAGTAGGTCAAACTGCATTTTCAGAAAAAGATAGGGATGCAGTAAATAAAACAGTATTCTATTTTTTTGACTCTGAAACAGTGCTCCTTGCTTGGCTTTTCTAGCTAACTGTGGGATCCTACGAAAACCATTTCCTCTCTCTAGGTCTTGTGTTCTCATTTCTAAAATGAAGATTTGGGCTGAAGCCCCCTGTGACTCAAGGACTTGGCAATTTAACACAAATATTGAGAAGTCACAGCTGTATTGGACTCGTAAAGTGGGCAGATGCCATATTTTCTGTGGTTGTACATAACTTGTCGGATATGGGAATGACAAGCCCCTGTCAAAAGAGAATCGTACCAGGATTCTGCAGTCTGGAAGTTTCTGTAATTTTTTTGACTGGAGAATCAGTGGTTCAGGGTTCAAAGGACTAAGGTGGAGGAAAGAAATAGATGTTTTTTTTTTAGCTGTGATATCGGACACATTATTTAGCTGATCTTAAAGCTTTGTGTGTCAAGTATGAATAATAAAAGTATCAACTCTGAAGGGCTGATGGAGATTAAAGTCAGTGGGATATAAATGCTTATCTTGGTTTGGGACACTTAGCATGTGGTCAGTAAATGTTAGTTGTTATCATTCTTCTTTATCTATGCTATGATGCTTTTGGCATAGTTGACCTCTAAGATTCCATCCAGCTCTAAACAGCTCAAATCTTTATAGCTTTGTGGAAAATGTAGAGTCAGATGACCTCCAGGATGTTTGGTTAACTGGAGTTTGGGGAATGTGGCCAAAGTTCTCATGAGAGCTCCAAGCCTATGATAATGACCAATGCTATTTTGGGTTATATCATAGTGACGGATAATAATGTGGCCTTTTGGTTGATCACACCTCTCAGATGCATTTCTATTTTGCCACTGTACTTTTTATTTGGGGGGAGATGGGAAAAACAATTATTTTGTGATACCCCTGTTAAAGGCTGAAGAGTTGGAGCTACTAACCTCTTAAAAATGTACACTGCCTAAGGACAATGGTTCCTTTAAGTGAATTTGAAATGCTCACAATAGAAATAAGGTCATCTCTGGGCACTGCCAGGGAAGCATTGGCTCGGGGCTGTGTTTGGCTTTGCTGACAACAGGGTTATGCTGTGCAAAGTCCAAAAGCCCTGGGGTAGGATGTTTTGCTGGATCTACATGCAAGAGACTATATTGGCCCTATGAGAATGGTTGTTCTTCTGGGCGCCCTGTCCCATACTCCGACAGTACTTGGGACGTCATTGGAGACTTTTGTGACTTTCTCTCCTACCTGTGGCATGCTTCTTTCTGCCTGTGTCTCAGCCTGGCATGGCATGGCTGGGGCAGGAGGGTGAATGGTAACTGGAGTGTATGAACTTTGATGGCTGGGCTAGGAAGGCAAAAGAAATAAGTACTTCTGACATGTTCTGAAACCTAGTGCAGGGACTTTGAAGGGACTCTTATATTTTAAGATAAAAAAAAATTTAATCAGTGGAAAATATAGGCTGTTGAGAGAAATAATGCATACTAATTTAAAGGTCATTTGTATTTACAAATAAATCATAGAATCTTTAATACAAATGAAATTATCTGAAAACTGTGTATAAAAGGAAGTTGACATAACTGGTCATGGTGGTCCATGCCTGTAATCACAGCAGCTTGGGAGGCCAAGGTAGGAGGATAGTGAGTTCAAAGCCAGCCTCAGCAACTTAGTGAGGCCCTAAGCAACTTAGTGAGACCCTGCCTCAAAAAAAAAAAAAAAAAAAAAAAAGAAAAGAAAAGAAAAAAAAAAGAATTGGGGATATGGCTCAGTGGTTAAGCATCCCTGATATACAAAACAAACAAACAAACAAACAAAAATGCCCAAAACAAAGGAATTGAAGGTCAGTATATGTGGTACAGTAGAATGCTTCTTTATGCAAGACTCCCAGGGGATACCTGAAACCTCAGATAGTACTGAATCCTATATATACTGTGCTTTTCCCCCAACACCTACATAGCTATGATAAAAATTTAGTTTATATATTAGTCACAGTAGGAAATTAGTAATAACTACTAATAAAACAATTATGACAATTCATTGTAATAAAATTGCTATCATTGCTACCGTTGCACTTTGGGGTCATTATTGAGCAAAATAAGGGTTTCTTGAAAATGAGTGTTGTGAAACCTTGACAGTTGAAATGATACCTAAGGTGGCTACTAAATGCCTATTTAGTAGACTGAAATTAAAGTGGAGGCTGAAATTAAAGAAGAAAGATGAATCACAATTGGACCCTCAGCTTTTACCAACGGCTTTTTTTAACTAAGGTGGCTACCAGATGTCTATTGGGTGGGTCGAGCATATACTGTAGATACACTAGACAAAGGAATGATTCGTGTCTCAGTGGACAGAACTTGATGGTGGGACAAGTGTACTTAGAGGAGTGGCACCCGAAATGAATGAATTGTCTTTTTTTAAATTCTGGAATTTTTCATTTAATAATTTGGACAGTGGTTGACCATGGATAACTGAAAACAGGGAAAACAAAATATAGGATTGATGAAGAGGGACTATTGGTTTGGGACATTAAATTTTAGAAACTTCCTCTACCCTCTGCATCCTTTTCTCTATGGGCAGTGCCAATCTTCTTATAGAAGAGATATGGCAAAGATTAATTTCTTTTCTGATTTAGGGTCCTATCCAATATCAGATGTGGCCTGGACCTTTCTTTTGGTCCTGGAATTACTCCAGGATGTATAAAATAGCACAATCAGGCACATAATTGAGACGGTTGATTAGTGAGATCAGTGTTATGATTTAAGGCCTTTAGATAAGGAATCTTAAGAAAAAATTTGGTTATTCATTTTGAGACCATTTAATCAAGGTACAATTAAAACAGAAGTGGAGACTGAAACTAAAGAGACAGATGAATCACAATTTGACCCTCAGCTTCTACCAACGGCTTTTTATGTCTCAGTCTCCAAGAGTAACTGATTGCTACCTCAGTGGATCAACCTGCCGAGATCTGCCTCACTTACCGAGATTGCCGCCCACAGCACCCTCGGCTCTGGGGTGTGCCGGATGGCCAGGCAGGGCACCTTCCTGCATGAGCTCTGTCCCTCTGTTTAGTTAGGGTTCATCCCTGGCTCTGGTATTTTGGGGCAGTCATGGTTATTTACTCCTTATCTCTCCAGAGGGACTCTAAGACTCCTCTCTTTGACCCAGATTGGCTTCCGTCCTATCTGCAATAGATAGTAAATCTATCACAGGCAGCAACTGATTTAATTTTTTTGGGATTTCCTTTTTCCTTGAGATGATGTTCACAATACTGTTTATTAAGCATGTCTTTTAAAATTCAGAAATAAAAATTATATATATACATATTTATCATAAACAACATATCTTGAAATTCTATGTGTACATGGTGGAATGAGTCTGTCAAACTCATTAAGGCATGCATTACTTCACATACTTTTAATTTTTTTGTGTGTGTGGGTGGTGAGGATACTTAAAATCGACTCCCTTAGCAATTTTGAAGAACGCAACATGCAGTATTAATTTAATTACCACGTTGTATGATTCATCTCTTACACTTACTCCTCCTGGATGAAATGTGGTGCTCTTTGGCCAACATTGCTCCAAAGCCCTGTCCCCCAACCCCTGGTCACCACCACAACATTCTTGGTTTCTCCGAGCAGTTCAGCCTTGAAGTCAGCTGCTGGAATTGCCTGCCTGGGTGTTGACCTCCTGACGTGCATTGACCTGTGATACCCTTGTTCCTCTCTGGCTTTGACTGCTCACCTGCGTCCCAGGCCCAGCTGTGTCCCAACTTGTCAACTTCTGTGTGCTTTTGAGGTCAGTGTGTTCTTGACCCTAGTTTGCTTACACGTTCCCACCCCTGCCTTCTCACCTCACCCCTCTACGGCTGCTGTGTCTCTGGGTGACTCTCCTGTATGCCCAATCACTTACCCCAACTCTTCTCAATGGATATTGCCCTAAAACCACAGCAGGTTCTCTGAGTCCAAGGAGTACCATGGAAAAACACTGGGCTAGAGTCAGAGCTTCAAGGACGGACTTTCTGCTGGCCAATTACATGATTGCAAACTGCTTGGCTTCTTTGAGTCTGTTTCTCTCTCTGCAAAATGGGAATAGGAACAATGACAATTGCCTGGCTGACTTTATAAGTGATACCAGGACTGATGATAATTTAAGACTTTAAAAAAATAAGCTTAAGAAAAATTTGGTTATTCATTTTGAGACCATTTAATCAAGGTACAATTAAAACAGAAGCTGAAACTGAAATTAAAGAAGGCAGATGAATCACAATTTGACCCTGAACTCATCTTACCAATGACTTTCTCTGTCTTCAGTCTCCAAGAGTAACTAATTGTTACTGCAGTGGAAGTATGTATATATAATATAATATATATTTAAATTTATTATCTTTTATTTATTTATTCTTTATTTGTTCTAATTAGTTATGTATGACAGTAGAATGCATTTCTAACAATCTTACATAAATTGAGTATAACATTTCATTCCTCTGGTTGTACATGATGTAGAATTATACCTGTTGTGTAATCATATGTGCACATAGGGTAATAATGTCCAATTTATTCTAGTCTCCTTCCTACCCCCATAACCCATCCCCTCCCTTCACTCCCTTCTAATTCAAAGAACCTCTATTTTTCCCTAGTGCTCCCCCGCCTTAGCATCCACATATCAGAGAAAACATTCGGCCTTTAGTTCTTTGGGATTGGCTTATTTCGCTTAGCATGATATTCTCCAGTTCCATCCATTTACCAGCCAATGACATAATTCTTTACTATCTATTTTATCTTCTCTGGAAAAATGCCTATTCAAATTTTTTGCTCATTAAACAACAAAAAAAATTGTCTTATTGGTTCTCTTTCTCTAGGTTGGGAGAGCTCTGGATATAGTTTAGATACAAGTCCTTAACCAGAGTCGTGCTTTCAAACTATTCCTCCCACTCTGTGGTTGTGGTTTGCCTTCATTCCCTTAATAGTGTCTTTGAAGATGGAGATTTAAATTTAGGGAGTTCCATTGATTATCTTATAAATTTTATTATTTTTCCTTTTGTGTCCTACCTAAGAATTTTTGCCTACTCAAGGCTGCAGATGTGTCTTGTGACTGTTTTCTTTTAAAAGCTTTATTGGCTTTATTTCTATATTTAGATCTGCAGTCCATTTTGATGGAGTTACTATGTGGATATCATGAGTGTAGTTTGTTTTTTCCTATTGTAATGTCAACACCAACACAGGACACTTCTGTGATGATGTCTGGGGATTTTCCCCACACATTAATTCAGTTTGCTGGTGGATACCAACTGGGTGTTCTCTAATTCAAATCTGACAGTCTCTACCTGGAGTTAGCCAGATTCCTTAGCTGAAGAGCTGAGACCCCAGGTCTGCCTGCCTCCCTGGGGTGCCAAGTACAAGTTCAGCTCTCTGATACTTCTTGCCACTAGCTATAAATTGGGGGTTTCCATGACCTTCTTCTTGGGTTCAATATTTGCTAGAATGACTCTCAGAATTTAGAAAGGACTTTATTTATGATTGCTGATTTATTGCAGAAGATATTTTAAATGATACAAATACATAGCTGGATGGAGAGATACAGACAGGCTCAGAAGGGTCCTGAGTGCAGTAGCTTCTGTCCCTGTGGGGCTGGAGTGTGCTCCCCTCCTGATACATGAATGTGTTCTACTTGACCAGTCTGGAAGTTCTTGCAGCCCAAACTTCTGTTTTTTTTTAATGGTTTCTTCATCATATATCACAATTGATTATTAGCACAATCTCTTGCCCCTCTCCCCTTTCTCCAGATGGGAAACAGAGCTGAAAGTTCCAAGCTTCTCATTGTGGCTTGATCTTTGTGGTGACCGGCTGCAATCCAGGAGCCCACCAACAGTTGACTCATCAGATCAAAAGACACTCCTACCACCCAGGAAATTCCAAGAGACTAAGAGCTCTGTGTCAGGAACCAGGGTCAAAGACCAAATGTTAGAACAAGATCTAGCACTCCCATTCCTCAGGAAATTGCAAGGGTTTTAGGAGCACTGTGCTAGAAATTGGGGACAAAGACTAAAATGTATATTTCTTATTATAAATTGCAATATCATGACACAAGATCAAGGTCAAAGTTTATTATTAGTCATTAAGGAAATAATTGCAATGAGATATCATTTATATACCTGTAAGAATAAATCAAAAAGACTCACCTTACCAATTGTTGCCAAAGAGCTGGAGGAATTGCTATCCTCATAACAATGTAAAGTGGTACAACTACTTTTTAAAATAATTTGGGGGAGTCTTAAAAAGTTCAACGTATACTTACCCTATAATATAGCTATTCTATTTCTAGGTATCTACCCCCAAAGAACTGGAAGTACATATCTTTACAAAGACTTGTACATGAATGTTTGTTGCTACTTTATTTGTAACAGCCCCCAAACTGGAAAGAACTCAAATGTCCTTCCATAGGAGAATGAGGAAATAAATTGTGATATATACATACAACAGAATGTGAATGAGCAGCAATATGGATGAATTTCCATTACTGATGGAAAACTTGTCATCAGTAAGAGACAGCCTATCAATAGTAGATGGAGATGGGGAAGATTACATGGAGGGATTACAGGAGCATAAAGTGTTTGTTGGGATTACGGATATATGTATATTATAAAACATATAGATATGATAATATATATTATATCCATATACATATGGATATAATCACTCTCTTGACTACAGTGATAGTGTAATGAATATACATATGTCAAAATGTGTCAAATTAGACGTTTGTGCATGTGCATTTTATTGTATATCAATTATACCTCACTAAAGCTACTACATGGGAAAATATTAGAGTAAATAGCCACGAGTGTAAAAAAAAAAAAGAAAAAAAAGAAAGGAGAGGGGAAAAAAAAAGAATTGCAAGTCTCCAGTGAGGTAATGCCCAGGAAATTGCATCAATAGCTATAATCTGCTCTTGAAATGTGCATTGTAATTTTTATCTATACCGCATAGACTAGGGAAATTTCCCGTAAGAGTTAGAAACGGCTTCTCGGGGGGCCTCCGACTTTGGTTTTCCCACCCCACCCAATGGAAAGTGTCAGATGGAGGTTAGAACACATATCACTGGACACAGGCCTGACTGCACACAGGACTTTCAGACCCTCAGAAGATTTCTTCTAGGGTGTGACCCCTCCCTAGTCCCCTTCCCCAACTCCTCACTCCCAACAAACAACAAAATAGTGACTTGAAGTGCCAGGAACTTGCCTTTATGTAGAAGGAGGTCCCAACCTGGTTGCATGTGAGGATTTTCTGGGGAAAGTTTGGGAAACGCTAATGCTTGGGTCCTACCATCTGGAAATTTCGATCCACTGGATCTGTGTTTCAAGACTCCAGGTGACTCTAAAGCCCAACTGGGATGAGCAGCGCTGAGCTAGGGCCTGGGCTTTCTGTCATCACGGGTCCCACCCCTGCAGTCATGCCATCAGGGGACGGTCATCACTTCCCCCACCACTCCTGGCGGCTCATTCTCTGCATGTCTAAATTTTGATTCAACTAGTGGCAGAAAGCAGTCAAGCAGAACCGATTATGATAATATCAACTAATGTGCAAATAGAGCTTGGCCTTCCCCATGGGTTTCCAGGGGAGCCTTCTATGTTCTCATTGAGTCTCACAGATAGCATGAGAAATAGGCAAGACAGGATGACTTTATTTATTCCATTTATTGTCTTTTTACTAATTTACTAATTACAATGAGAATCTTTTAAAGAACAAATATGGAAAACTACCAAAAGAAAAAAGTAACTGTAATCCAATCTCTCAGAGAAAGCCAGGATTAATATTTGTTTTTTCCTAATGCAAACATAGTATAGGCACTTAATTTTATTTTTAAACAACACTGAGATCAGCAATCTGTACCAGTATTTTGCAACCTGTTTATTTTTCCACTTCACACATTATAATCATTTTTTTTGTATCCTTCAATATGCTTTGAGAATAACACTTTTTAAAAAAGACTGCTTTCTAATATATTGCATGGAAACACAATGATTTATTTAACTAATGTTCTATTGTTTGACAGCTTGTTTCTAAGTTTTCTGTATGAAAGATAACTATAGCCTTTTAGTTTGTAAAATTGTAACTGGAACTCTTATAAGATTCTGGAGAAAATATATACAACTAATTTATTTATCTATCTTTTGGGGTTTGGTCCTTTCTTTCTTATTTTTAATTCTTCTGTATTTTTATTGGCTCATTGTATTTGTACATGATAGTGGGATTTGTTACTACATATTTGTACATGAACACAATATAACAATATAATTAGGGCATTATCATTCCTCATTTCTCTCCACTCCTCCCTCCCCTGGTTCCTTTCTTCCATTCTACTGATCTCCCTTTGATTTTCATGAGATTCCCCTGAACAAATTTCTTTTCCTTTTTCCTCTTTAGCTTACACATACAAGAGAAAACATGGAAATTTTGACTGAGTTTGACTTATTTTGCTTAACACAATGTTCTCAAGTTCCATCTATTTTCCTGTAAATAACATAATTATGGCTGAATAAAATTTCATTGTGTATATATGCAACATTTTCTTTATCCCTTCATCCATTGATGGACACCTAGGCTGGTCCTATAGTTTGGCTGTTGTGAATTGTGCTGCTATAAACATGGGTATGTATGTATCACTATAACATGCTGACTTTAATTCTTTAGGATTAATACTGAGGAGAGGTATAGCTGGGTCATGTGGAAGTTTTATTCCCAATCCTGAGGAACCTCCACACTGATTTCCACATTTACAATTTCACCAACCCATGTAAGTGTTTCTTTTTCTCCACATCCTCTTTAGCATTTATTATTGTTTCTATTCTTGATGACTGCCATTCTAACTGGAGAATTTTGATTTGCACTTCTCTAGTTGCTAACAATGTTGAGAATTTTGTATATATTTGTTGTCCAAATGAGTTTCTTCTTTGGAGGAGTGTTTGTTTAGTTCATTTGCCCATTTATTAATTGGGTTATTTGGTTTTTTTTCTTGTTAAGTTTTTTGAGTTCTTTACCCATTCTGGATATTAATCCTCTGTCAGATAAGTAGCTAGCAAAGATTTTTCTCCCATCCTGTATATTCTCTCTTCACATTCTTAATTGTTTCTTTTGCTGCACAGTGTTGTCCCTACATTTTCTTCTAAGAGTTATATACAGTTTCTGGTCTAATTCCTAAGTCTGATCCATTTTGAGTTGACTTCTGTGCCTGTTGAGAGATAAGGATCATTCTTCTACAGTGAGAGATAAGGATCATTCTTCTACACCTGCATAACCAATTTTCCCAGGACTATTTGTTAAAAAGGCTGTTTTTTTCTCCAATGTATGTTTATTTTTTATTTTTAGTTGTAGGTGGACAAAATACCTTTATTTTATTTATTCATATGTGGTGCTGAGGACAAACTCAGTGCGTCATATATGCTAGATGAGTCCTCTACCTCTGAGCCACAACCCCTGTTTATGACACATTTGTCAAGGATTGGATGACTATATCTGTGTGGGTTTGTCTCTCTGTCTTCTACTTTATACCAGTGATCTATGTGTCTGTTTTTATGCCAATACCATTCTGCTTTTGCTACTATATCTCTTCATACAATTACTTCGGGAACATTTGACAGTAACTAGAATGTTGAACATATGCATGCCTCATGACTCACCAATTCCCCTCCCAGGTACATAACCACAACAATGTGTACATATGTTCAACACATAGTCACACTACTAGCTGTGGTCCTCACTGGAGATACCATAAATATTCATCAACAATAGAATGAGTAATCAGCTGTGGTATATGCATGCGGTGGAGCACAGCATAGCAATGAGAATTAATGAACTACAACGAGATACAACGATGTGGATAACTCACGTGATCATAATACTGAATGGGAAAAGCGAGATGAAAAGAATGTATACAAAATGAGGCACCATTTATGTATCCCTGCTAGAAATTAAACTGGCGGCTACTCCTACAGAAAGGGATAAAAGGGGCTCTGTTTTTTGTTTTTTTGGGGTCCTGGCAATCAAATCCAAACCCGAGGCCTCACATGTACTTGGCAAGTGTTCTACCACTGAGCCCTGCACCCCCAGTCCTGAGTTTATTTCTTGATTTGGCTGGAGATTAATGTGGATGTGTTCACTTGATGAAAATTCATTGAGCCATATGCTTTTATGATCTAAATTTGTCTGTGTGTTTACGTCAATGAAGTTGACAAAAATCCCACCGTGTTCTTGCACATAAACATTCAAGGCAACTATTGTAATCTCTTCCTTTTGACTGAGGGAAAAAATGTGGCTTTGAGAATCATTTTGGGCTGACTTGTGTACTGTCCAGATCCACAAGTGGAAGCCCCACCTCCCTGTTCCTCGGATTGTGACTGCATTTGGAGGTAAGACCTTGAAAGAGATAATAAATACAGGGTCATTAGGGTGGGCCTTAATCTAGTATGACTGCCGTCCATTTTAGAAAAAGAGCTCATGTAAGAAAAGAGATCAGAGAGATTTGTGTGAACAGAGAAATGGATGACCACCTGAAGACAGTGAGAAATGGAATGTGGCCTACAAATCAAGGAGGGAGACTTTAGTAGAAATCTAACCTGCCTGCACCTCGATCTTGGATTTCTTGCCTCCAGAAATACAAGAAAATAATCTCTGTTGCTTAAGCCACCTAGTCTTCTCTACTTCGTTATGGCAATCCTAGCAAACTAATCATTTTTTTTTCAGTATGGCACACGCTGTAAGTGGCTTAGCAGGACTTGAATATCAATGGTAGTGCTACAAGGCAGCAAGAAGAGCACTACTTCTGTGGATCAACCATTGTTCTGAAGAGGAAATATGTGTGAGGATGTAGGCCACTGTTATTTATTTATTTATTATTATTTTTGGTACTGGGGATTGAACTCAGGGACACATTGAGCCACATCCCCAGCCCTATTTTGTATTTTATTTAGAGACAGGGTCTCACTGAGTTGCTTAGGGCCTCGCTGTTGCCGAGGTTGGCTTTGAACTCGTGATCCTCTTGCCTCAACTTCCAGAGCCTCTGGGATTACAAGCATGTGCCCAACTAGGCCACTTTTATAAAGCAATCAAAATATCCTGTGCTTGTATGTGTGTGGCGGGTATGATGATTGTCACATTCAGAGAAGGAGACCTGCTGAAGGACTAGTTTTTTTTTTTTCCCCCAAACTCCAGACTTTTCAATGGGCAGTGTTGTTTAATAATTCATGCTCACTGGTCAATAGAAGTCTTGCCAGTTGTCTGAAACATCTTGGGAAATGACTGTCGGTGATAGTAATGCTACTTCCGGTTCCTCTTGTTACTTCCATCCCCACAGATTTGGACTTCTGGGAACTGAAACATTTTGTTTTTTTTCATTATCTGTTCCAAGTGATATTATAATGTTCTCATTTTAAGGGTTTATCTTATTAGGGCTTCCTCAGGATGTTGAAACATCTGTTTTTAAGTCTCAAAGAGATAGAAAAAAATAACGCATGTGACTTTTAATTCTAAGCAGTCAAGTAAAATGTATGTTGACCTGACTACCTTCTGGTATTCTCTTGAGAAGCAAATAGAAAAAGGGGACTATAAAAGAGACTGGTTCAGCCAGGTGTGTTGGTCCACACCTGTAATCCCTTTGTTTAGGGAGGCTGAGGCAGGAGAATTACAAGTTCAAAACAAGCCTCAGCTACTTAGCGAGGCCCTAAGCAACTCAGCAATACCCTGTCTCCTAATAAAATATAAACAAAGGGCTTGGGATGTGGTTCAGTGGTTAAGTGCCCTGGGTTCAATCTTCAGGAGAGAGAGAGAGAGAGAGAGAGAGAGAGAGAGAGAGAGAGAGAGAGAGAGAGAGAGAGATTTGTTTAGCTCAGCAAAAATAGTTGAGAATTTGCTTCTTGTTAGTACCAGGAGTAGAGAGGAAGGGTCCCTTGCTTAAGCAAAGAGCTTGTTGTGTAGGTAAGGAGACAAGTGTCTTTATGATTTCACTCTCTTTGGAGAGTTTTCAGGCTGTGACACAGGTAAGAAGAACCCAGAGGGGACGGGGGTTTCCTTGAGTTGAGAAGAAAGGTCACCCTCCTGAGAGACAAGAGATGATAACAGCTCCAGCTCAGAGAGCAGAGGAGAGGAGACCCCCTCACAGGAGAATGCCCAAGATCGGCAGAGGCTCCCTTGAGTACTTAGTTGAGTACTGATGGCACAAATATGAGGAAACCATCAGAGGCTAGGGCAGAACCATTCAAAGGAATTTGAAGGAACAATGACCTATTGACATTCAAGGCCAGGAAGAATGCCTGTTCATACCAGCCAGGTAGAAAAACACACCTAGGGCAATAGGTAGAGAACTCAGAACTAAGTTGTCATTAGTAAAGGAATAATTCACTGTACATTGAGCACTGTGCTGGTCCTAATAAATCTTAAATGCAAGACCCCTAAAGATAAGAAATTTTGCAAGTAACATAACTGTGTACCAGCATAAAATAGAAGAATATAGGAATGTAAAAATATCTAGCAATCTGGTAAAATTCACAATGTCTGATATGCAATAAAAAATTACCCACTATGCAAAGCAGCAGTAAAGTACAGATGAGTGGAGTAACCTGAAAGAAAAAAAAAAGTGCAAATCTGCCAGCCAGTGACCTCTTGATATTGTTGGGAAATAGGTTCCTGGACCTCTTATAGACACTAAAATCAGTGGATGCTCACGTCTCTTGTACAAAGTGGCATTTGCATATAGTTTGTGCTCATCCTCCAAATTTAAACCATCTTTAGTTATACTGCCCAATACAACGCTTTGCGAAGAGTTGCTTTACTGTATTGAATAAGGAATAATGACAAGAAAGAAATCCATATGAACTCAATAAAAATGCAATCTGAGCGCCCTCCCCCCCAAATATTTTCAGTCTGTGGTTGGTTGAATCTACAGGTGTAAAAAACTGTAGATACAGAGAGTCCACTGTAGTCCATAAAAACATGTAAGTAATGAGAGCAAATTAAAAGAAATTTTCAGACATCTGAGAGTTGAAACAATGCATTATCAGCCTACTCACATTGCAGGAAGTTTTAAAAGTTCTTCAAACAGAGGAGAAAAATATCAGTTAGAAGTCTAGTTGTACACAGAAGATTAAAGAGTCCCAGTAAGGTACAAGGGGAAATAGGTAGGATTTTTAAAATTATTATTTTAAAGGGTTTTTAAAATTATTTTTTATTATTTTATTATTTTTAAATGTGTAAGATTTTAAATTTTTATTAAATTATTTTTTTAATTAAAAAATTGTCTTTTAAAGACAATTTGCTGTTCAAACAAAAATAACAATGTAGTGTGGAGTTTATTGTATATATAAAATTAAAATTTAAAATCGATGACAGCAAATTAAACCCAAAATAAGCAAAATAAATATAAATCAATAAATAGATAAGAAAATAATAAGAAAGATAGAAATTAAGGAGATAGAAACAGAAAAATAATGAAACAAATCAAAAGATGTTTCTTTGAGGCAATTATATCTATCAACCAATCGTCAGACTAACCTGGAAAAAATAAGACAAATTACCAATGTCAAAAATAAGAAAGTTTCTATCACTAGAGACATTAAAGTAATAATAAGGGACTATTGTGAACATATTTATGCCAATAAATCTGACAACTTATTAAAATGGGCAAACTCCTTCAAAAGCAGAAATCACTTAAGTTTATTCAGAAAGAAATAGATAGCTTGCATATATAGAAAGTATGTTTATAGTATATATATTATTTGTATAGTATAATATGTATAAATAAGTAGCATATCATAGAAAATATATATATAAAATAGAATTTGTAGTGTAGAAATCTTATCATGAGAAAGATTCCAGATTTAGATGGCTCATTATGAATTCTTCCAAACATTTAAAAAAAGCAATAATACCAATTCTGTATGAACTTCTAAAATATTGGCGTGAAGGAACTATATACTAATTCATTCAATGAGACCAGCATTACCCAGATACCAAACCAGAAAACAAATCACAAGAAAACTACAGACCAATATCACTCATGAATATATGTATGTGCACAAATTTTAAAGCCAAATTTTAACAAATCCAATCCAACAACGTTTAAAAGGATAATAATCATGGCCAAATGGGATTTATCCCAAGTATATTGGTTTAACATTCAAAAATCTATGAAATTCACTCTATTAACAAACTAAAAAGGAAAACCTGTATTATCCTCTCCATAACTGCAGAAAAAAGTGTAAAGCAGAAAGGGTGCGAGATCAAGAACCCCGGAACAAGAGTGAGGAGCCAAAAGGAGGTTTATTGGGGGGACCCTCCTGGGCGAGGTTCACAGGTCCACAAAAGGGTGAGGGCTGGGGAAGTCGTGGGTGGGAGAGGCAAGATCAATGCTCATAAGGGAAGCTGGAGGTCGGAGGGCCTAGGCCATCTAAATTGCAGCTACCCACAGCAGAGTGGCCCAGCCGAGCTTAGGGGCATCCTGTCTATCTCGGGTTGGTCAGGGCTGATGTGAGTTGACAGGGTGGTTGGGGCCTGTTGCCACGTCAGCTTTTAGGTCTCCTCCACCAGGTAGAAAGTCCCCACCCACAGTCACCATCAAAGGGGAGGGGGAAGGGAAGGCTGCTGACCTAACAAAAAGCAGTGGACACAATCCAACATCCACTCTCAGAAAAACAAAACAAAACAAAACAAACAAACAAACAAAAAACCCAAAAAACAAAAAAACTCTCAATAAACTGGGAATAGAATGGAATTTCCTCTTCCTGCTAAAAGCCACCAATGATAACCTACAGTTAGCATTATACAAAGTAAACCTAGGATGGCTCACAGGTCTCAATGCAAAGTCTGGATCCACATAAGACCTGGAAGAAAACATGGAGGAAAATCTTTGCAGCTGACTTCAGAACAGAGAAGATCCAGAAGAAATAAATTTATTTCTAACTGGAACAGTCCTGCCATCTTGGGAAGAGTGAAGGCTGGAGACCGTTGGTCAAAGTCAGGCACAAGTTTCTTGCATGACTCTTCCACGAAGCCCTTGAAAACTCAGTGTTTCCTTTTCTGTACTCTGATGTCAGTGCTTCGTAGCCCTTGAAAGCCATAGCATAATCCCCAACAAGGCACCCCAGCCAGTGTGCTATGTTTCAAGGGGACTGGTCCAGTCATTGTCAATAGGACTGTGGTGGAATATAACGTGTAGAGAGTCTGACACATTGGAGGTACTCTACCCAGACGGTGGAGTGCATGTACACAAGCAGCGTGGTGGTGCCATCCTACCCCGGGTATGAGAAAGCCTACATTGGGATCACCGTGCTCTGCTCATTACAGGCAAGGCCAGCAGTCAGAGTGGATGTGGGGGAAATGGATTGGGTGTGAAAAGCACCCCCCCTCTTCTTTTTAAAGCCATACAATGTGCCAGGCACTACTAGGCACTTGATAGGTATTATCTCATTTCATTAGTACAATGGTTCTGTGTAACAGGTATTATAATTCTCCTGTTAGACTCACTGAAGTTATATAATTTGCTCAAGGTCTATAGCCGCAAAATGCTGGTGCTCAGATATGTCTGATCACTGATCAAGGTTTTTCTTTATTATCTTTCTTATTTTATCATCTGTCAAAGATTTTGCTAGGTAAAGAATAACATGGATATCTCTCCAGCACGGGAAAAGCATGAGCCTAGAAAAATTCTATCCCGTGTTAACAAGTTCTTAGCAAACACCAAGTCCTTACAATGTTTGGGTACGAGGTCATCCATCTGCCTAAAAGGCAATAGCTGGAATGTATTCTGTATGAGTGTTTCTCATGAGGGTGACCCCATTCTTGACATGAAACAAAAAGAGATTTATGAGCAAATATGGTGTTGGTGATTCCAGTAGGCTCCAAGGTTAGGTAAATGTGACAAATAGCAGCAAATTGTGATGCTTTCAAAGAATTCTTTGATTTAGGCACATTATTTCTGATCACAGGCTATTTTGAGCAGATTTACAATACCGGTGGAAGTAGTCTTCTCTGGCATTTCTTGAAAAGTTAATTGTGACACATTTGGAGAAGGAGCAAGTGAATCAAGTCCCTGTAATTTTAAGCGGTGATACTAGTATAAGTTCCCATAGAAGTAACACCTTTGGCTCAAACTGATCTCATCCTAGAATTTTTAATGTTGTCCCACATTGATTAGTAGTTTTCCTAGTACTGGCTAATGCATGAGTAGATAAAACTTTTTTTCCCTCTCTATTGGCTTCATTACCTTATAGTATGTCCAGTGATGTTTTAAAATGGAATTTTTAAAGAGCCTTAATATCTTCTTAAAAACATTTTCTTACTAAGGCTTTCAGAAGTGCCCTGGAGACACCTCTTACCCAGATCTGGTGATGGGTAATATGTAGCCAAATTTGTTTCATTTAATCTTCTCCCCCATCCCATTGATTAATGTCTTCACTTATTCCCACTTGTCTCTAACACTTCATCTCTTTACTGTTTTTTTTTTTTTAATGAAAACTCATTTTAGGGCCTTTGTTAGGTCTCTGATGGTTAGGATTAACACTTATTAACGCTTAACACTCTTATTATTAGGTACTTGATGCTTTGTTCAATCCCCATTCAGTCTCTTTTCGTAGACTTTTCTTCCAATATGTGCCTACACGAGTTCTATGTCATAAACAATTTTAATTACTTATGGTTCTTAAATATGTATTGAACATATCTGCCCTTACCTGTGCCATTCTTTCTGCCCAGAATACCTTCCTTCACTATTTCTGGTGAGGAGAGTCTTACTCATAGGTCAGAGCTGGCCTTCTGATGGTGTAGTAGCTGGCTGGCCACTGGACTGTTTCCCAGGCTCCCTTGCATTTAGGTGTGGGTGTAACTCATCTGCACAACTTCCAGGTCTTGCCTAAGGTGGAAATCTGACCCACTCATCCTTCCCTTGCCCTCTTTCTCTGTGTATAAACTGTCTGTAAATATCAGGAGAATAAGGCTATAGAGAACCATTGTCCCTAAAAGACTGAATGGCATAGTCTCTTCTCCATGACTTTGAACTTTTTGTGTGTTAGAACAAATTGCTCTTGAGTCTAGCAGCTAACGTTTTGGGAGTTGGTTCTCTTTGGCCCCATCAGTGAGGATGGGCGTGGTCAGCTATGGTAATCCAGCCAACACGGATCTCCAAATCTCAGTGGCTTGCGTGAGTTTGCTTTTCACTCAGGCACCGTGCCATTGCGTGTTGGCTGTGCCTCCGCTGTGTCCTCTTTACTCTGAGCCCCAGGTTGATGGAGGAAACAAGGAAATGCCGTCACTCCTATGGCAGAGGGATAAAAGATTATGGGGAGGCACATATGGCTTTTTAAAGCTCTCACCTGGAAGTGTCATTTCTGGTCACATTTCATTTTCCAAAGCATGTGACTAGCCCAGTCTGATGTCAGCTCAGTTTATTTTGGTTCACAGTTTTAAAGGTTCTAGTCCACGATTGCTTTGGGCCTGTGGGCAAGAGTCCAAGGCAGAGCAACATAGCTCACCTCATGTCAGGGAAATTAAAGAGAGAAAGAGTTCAGAGTCTCACTGGGTGCAGTGGCACATGCCTGTAATCCCAGCGGCTGCGGAGGCTGAGGCAGGAGGATTACCAGTTCAAAGCCAGCCTCAGCAAAAGCAAAGCTCTGAGCAACTCAGGGAGACCCTGTCTCTAAATAAAATATAAAATCGGGCTGGGGATGTGGCTCAGTGGCTGAGTGCCCCTGGGTTCAATCCCTGGTACCAAAAAAAAAAAAAAAAAAAGTTTAGAGTATCACAATCCAAAACCCCAAAGACCTGAAGACCTCCCACTGGGTCCTACATTTTAGAAGTTTCTATAACTTCCAATGGCACCAAGATGGAGACCACGCCTTAACACATGGTCTTTGGGGGGACACCCTAGGTCCAAACCACAAATCTACCATAATCCTGCATTCTCTTCATTGCTCTCCTCCTTCTTGGTCTCCTTCAAAACTCAGATTTGCAAATTAGGTACAACCCACGTGTACATGTTGCTTGACCTTCTTAGGGTCTCCCACTCTGGGACTCTGTATGTGTGGCTTTACTCATGTGTGCTGCACTTTCTTGTTGGGGAAGCCTTTTTTTTTTTTGGTAGGGGGTATTGGGGATTGAACTCAAGGCACTCAACCACTGAGCTACATCTCATGCCTATTTTGTATTTTATTTAGAGACAGGGTCTCCCTGAGTTGCTCAGCACCTTGCTTTGGCTGATGCTGGCTTTGAACTGGTGATCCTCCTACTTCAGCCTCCCTAGCCGCTGGGATTACAAGCATGTGCCTCCTTGCCCGCCCGGCTGAGGAATCCTTTCCAGACTGCTCTGTACCCTCACCCAGATGGGGTTGGGTGTCTTCTTCAATACTTCAGAATCACCTGTGTCTCCTCTACCATACTTTTTTCCATATTTTTTATTGGTGCATCATAATTGTACATAATGATGAGATTTATTGTTATGTATTCAGACTCTGACATACTCCTTAATAACATTTAAATGTCAATACTTGTTAATCTCACTACCTCTCATCTTAGATGGTATTATGGGATAAATTGTGTTCTCCCAACTTTCAAAGTCATATGTTTTAATCTAGTACCTTGGAATGTAACTGAATTTAGAGAGAAAGTCTTCAAAGTGGTGACTGAGTTCAAATGAAGCCCTTAGGTGGGGCCCTAATTCAGTAGGACTGGTGTCCTTACAAGGTACCTTATAGGATGTGTGTGCACAGAGGAGAGGGGACTCAGAAGAAGTCAACTCTCCAACACATTGACCTTGGACTTCCAGTCTCCAGATCCATAAGAAAATAAATTTCTATAATTTAAACCACCCAGTCTATGGCAGCCCTAGTGAACAGATATAGATGGTGAACAATTTGAGGACCAAGTCAACTCTTGTTTCTCTTAGGGTGCTTATCATATCTCCCAAAGCCTGTCACAGAGTAGAGGAATAATACACACTTATAGAATCAATTAGCAAATAGATGAATAGATAAGTAAGTGATATTGATAAGTAAATATTGACATTGATCAGTAAATAAGATGGGATATGGGAAATTGGAGACATGTTAAGAAAGAAATTTTAAATCACAGATGCTCAGGACAAATTTGTTGGTTGATAAAGGAGGGGTCCTATCCTAAAGTGCTTTGAACTTCTAGAAGTTTTTCTTTAAGAAACAAAAGAGGGAGCTGGGGATATAGCTCAGTTGGTAGAGTGCTTGCCTCACATGCACAAGGCCCTGGATTCAATCCCCAGCACCACACACACACAAACAACAAAAACAACAAAAAAGAAATAAAAGAAGCCCTGGTTTTTATTACTACGACTCTCTATGAGCATCTGTAAAAAGCACTAGTAACTAGAATCCTGAGTGTTTGGGGGGAACCCAGGTGTGAGGGGACAGGCAGCTTGCCTGGGACCCCAGTGAGCCGCTGGCTGAGACAGCATCAGGGGAGTGGGCCGTGTTTCCTCTGGTTGGAGGTGTGCCAAGTCCTGCAACCAGTTCCTTGAATAATCTTCAAAAAGCTCCAATGACACGCTCAGTGGGACTTGCTCTGAAATGACAATGGCATCAGGAATGCACCTTCAGGGTCTGCAGTGGAGGAGAAGAAATGGCAGATTTGAGGGGAAAGGGTGAACGAAGGGTCAGACATCCAGATGTTTTCTATCCACAAGCCTGAAAACATCTGGAAACTTCTGAATGACAAGTGGGAAAGCTGGTGTTTTCCACACGTCTGGCATCTTCAAGCAAACCCGAGCTTGGACCAGGCGTGGTAAGAAGGGAGCAGGCTCCAATGGATCGAGGGAGGCTGGGTTTGCCTGGGGTGGTGGGTGGTTCTGCAGGTACATGCACACATCAGGATACACACTGGAAGTCAGAAGCTGCTTGTTTGGATCCAGAAATACAGTAGGACATCCAGAGAGAAGACGCCCCTCTCTACTGAGTGAAAGCCAAGCAGCAGCACCTCCACCCACAGTGTTCCCTGTGTCGAAGCAGCCCACATCTGCACGGAGTTAGTGACAAGCATTGGTCATTAGCATCAGCAGCAATAGGAGAATACTGTTCGGATCACATTCTCAGGGAGCAAATGAGAAAGATAGGCCAGTGGTATATGTCTGGAGGGTCAAGGTCAAGGTGGTTGGTGTGGATGGAGATTAGGAGACAGGTACGTTTCAGTTCTTAGGAGCAGATATTCCCTACAATAAATAAAGAGGACTGGGTAGGAAACAAGACTTGTGGGCCACAGCCTGCTCATCTGGCTGCTGAGTCCTAGAGATGGGGACTCACAGGACACTAGAGGGACCAAACTAAATAACGCTGCTATTCCTATTCATCTACTTGTTCCTTCTTCATTCACTTGACCAATGTTCATGGAATGCCTACCAGGCCGGGATCAAAAATCACACTCGTTCACGGGCATTCAATAGGAAACTCCATGTCTAGAGGAGGCTATAGAGAAAGGAAATAGGCCATGCCATAAGATGATGGGGGAGGTGTGCAGAGCACCCAGGCCGAAGGCACAGTGCTCTCTCCACTTCCTGCAGGAGGTGATGCTCACGTGAAGGTCTGAAGAAGAGTGGAGCGGAACCAGAGTGAAGGAAAGCTGCAGATCTACTGGAAGAGGGGACGATGGCTTTGCCGGGCTCTGAAGAGGAAGAGCCAGGAGTTTAGCAGGGATGGATTATTTGGTGGAGAAACAAGGGGGGCAAGTCAATGTGTGAGGAGGCTTGTGTCTGCTGGTGCAGAGGATGAACCATGGCAGGTTGGATGTGAGAGGATATTTAGAGAATCACTTGCATACAGATAACATCAAAAGGCTCAGAATTAGTGAAATCCTCCCCAGAGAGTTTCTGAGGTGATATGGAAACCCCAAAAGATAATCCCAAGAAACCCAGCCTTTAGTGGATGGGCAGATCTGCAGGGGTATCCAAGGCTGCCTGAGATGGACAGGTGGAGCGCTGGGAAGAAAGGGGGGAGCTCCAGCGAGGTTGCCAAGGAGCAGCGAGTTCCAGAACAAGGTCGTGACTGATAGGTGAAAGGGGCTAAGAAATCGAGTAAAATCATAACTGAAAAAAAAAAAGATAAGTGCCTAATTAGGCTAGTGAACTTGGTGAGGTCAGACGTTTCCTGATGGTTCAGGTGTGGGAAGGGGAGTAGAGGAAGAGTGGGAGGTGAGAAAACAGTGTTGCAAAGTTTTCTAAGCACTTTGGCCATGAGGGCCAGGCAGAGATCAGAATGGGACAGGACAAGCACGTGTTAAGATGGAAGTGACAGCATATTTGAGGACTAGAGTAACTCAAGGGACGAGATGCTCTGGGAGGGGTGGGTTCCAGGAGAGGGTGGGAAGTGTGTCCCATGTTATGGCAAGCCAGATGCATCCAGATGTGGAATGGTGGGAAGGGACTGAGCTCTGGGATCAGACGGCGAGGGTTTACTCCTGCCTCCTCCATATCCTGGTTCTGTGTCCTTCAGCAGGTCACTTCATTTCTCCAAGCCTCAGTTTCCTCCTCTGCAACAACATAGCCTGCTTCACAGAGTTGTTTTAAAAATCAAATGGAAGCCAGCCAGACATGGTGGCACACCTGTAATCCCAGCAGCCAAGGAGGCCGAGGCAGGAGGATCTCGAGTTCAAAGCCAGCCTCAGCAAAAGTGAGGCGCTAAGCAACTCAGTGAGACCCGGTGTCTAAATAAAATACAAAACAGGGCTGGGGTGTGACCCAGTGGTTGAGTGCCCCTGAGTTCAATCTCTAGTATCCCCATCTAAAAAAAAAAAGGGAGAATATGCGTTAAGCAGCAGCACAGTGCTTGGTAAATACTGATTAACTTCTTATATTTCAGAAGCATGGCTGCTTGCCAGTAGCTGATCCATAGGGTGAGATGGTGGGAACTTCCTCTGCTTTGAATGGGGCAAGGACTCATCCCCTTTCCTCTGTTAGGGTCTCTTTCCTGGCTCCTCCTGCCCTGAACAGCCCCTGCTGGTGGCTGTGACCTCCAGGTTCCATTTAGCATGTGGGGAGCCTCCCACAGACAAGCAGCACACCTACAGGAAGCTGGCTTTTCTGGGCTGGGTGACACCCCAGGGGAAACCACAGCTTTGTGACTCTGCGGGAAAGCCCAGCCTCCGTTTTTCTGCAGGCAGGAATGTGGTTCAAGGGAATGTGGACTGAGCTCCCTGAACACTGTAGGCAGCTTCTGACTGTTTCTTTGTTTTGGAACATCACGCAGTGTCTAAGGGATGTGACAGAAGGGTGTGCCCAGAGGGAGGGGAAGGAGATGCCTCGCTGTCTACACTAAGATGGGGTTTCTTTCTTTTCCTTCCAGTGGAGACAGTGGCTGCCCCTTTTCTCCTCCTTTTGGAGAGTCTAGGAAGGTTTTTTTTTCCCCCCCCATTGGAGGCTATTAAATCACACTTAATTTGGCCTGAGGAGGGCTCCAGACTTGAGCCCTCCTGCAGGGAACTGCCATCTAGCTGAGTTCAGAAATGAACTGAAAACCCAACTTGGAGTAAGGAGTAGCCAAGTCTCCGCATATCGCAGCCGAGCTTCAGTCATGGGCTGTTCAAACCAGGTTCAAATGCCTCCCTGTAACCAGACAGTGGAATGAAATCTGGGCCTTGCTTCTGTTTTCTGTACCTCATGTCTGTTTTCTGTCCACAAATACTTTCAGACCATGTCGCAGCCCGGGACCTCTCTGACATGGGTCAGGTTGTAGAGGCTGCTGGATTCTGAGATTGCAAAACAACTAAACACACACACGCATGCACGCACGCACGCACGCACGCACACAGGCAATTAGGATCGCAAAACTAGATTTGTTGCAATCTTGTCTTTTTTTAAAAATTTTTTTATTAGTTGCTCAAAACATTACAATGATCTTGACATATCATGCATTTGATTCAAATGGGGTACGTAATCTTAGTTTTCCACGTGTACAGATTGCAGGATCACATTGTTTATACAGCCATGTTTATACCTAGGGCCATACTAGTGTCTATGGTATTCTGCTACCTTTCCTACCCCCCCTCCCCTCCCCTTCCCTCCCATCACCTCTTTCTACCCAATCTACTGTGACTTGTCTTTAACAAATCAGATGGAGACTCAGGGATGGGGGGGGGGGTGGGGAGCCTTGTAGAGGGTCTACTGATTGGAGAGGAAAAGCAAGCCTCAGGTCAAGGTCACACAGAGAGTTACAGGGGGGCCATTCTAGGAACCAAAACTCAGGCCTCCTAATTATTAGACTATAAATAAATGGTGAGGTGTTTGGTAGTCCATCCCCTGGCTTCACTGTCCCCGAATGCACTAATAACATTCATCCAAGATGGCTGCATGCCTTTGAGTCAGGTCCCTCCCTGGCACTGAGGACAGCACGTCAGAGAATGAAGGAGGACAGATAATAATAATAATAAAATAGTGATGGAAAGACCCTGGACCGTGTCTTCCCGGGGAACATTTTTTTTTTTCCCTCCATAGAATGCCTCTTGATTTTTACAAAACCCAAACTTCATCGACTATGTGTCTTTCAATACAATGTTTTTCAGTCAATGATGATATAGAAAAAAAAAAAATTTCACGTTTCTGACTCCCAAGTGCGATACAACACTTAAACAAAACGATTTGCAGAAATAATCTTGAGTTACTTTCTAAACACAATCGCAGGAAGTCAGGGTCAGGCAGGTTTCTCAAAGGCATGTTGTGTTGACATGGGGTTATGTGCCCTGGTTGCTGCTAGGCCAAGAGAAGAGCAGATCTGGCTGTCCTGCTGCGAACGTGAATTTGTGGGTGATCAGGAGGAAACGTTTGAAGCTTTTTACATTCTAATCTGACAGTTTCTTGTTTTATACACAGATAGAGAGGTATTTCTAGGTACATTTTTGGGAAGTTGGCTGGGAGTCTTGGGTTGATGTGAAACGTGTTATAGTTTTTCCCAAGTAAAAGCTCTTGGTTATTAGCATTTTTGTTCAGAAGAATGATTTTTTTTCCCCCTCTGAAGGTAGGTACGTCTTCAGAAGATGAGAGGAGTTATAAAATACGAGGCCTTCATTTGCAGTCTCAGAAGGCCTGGCTGAAATTCTGGGTACAGCCTCCTTGTGTTTGTGGACAACAGAATCCCTTTGGTAGGAGAGCTACTGCAGACGTTTAGGAGGACACCCTGGCCCTGTGATCATGGCCACGGCCACTTGCAAAATAGCTACAACAGGAAATGCAAAAGGATTCTCTCATTAGGCTCCATGTGAGTCTTTTGCCAGGAGAGGTGGCCCAGTTCTATGAGGCCACCCCGCCCACCCCACTTTTTTTTTTTTAATTTTTTTTTGAATGGTCGCTATGGAATGGTAGGAAGTGTCCCACAAAGGATTTCCTTTGGTCATTGTTGGTTTTTTTTTTTTCACTCAGGAAAAAAAAAAATGTGGTTGGGGAGGGGATAAGAATCTCCCTCCCTTTGTGAGTTCTGTGCTTCAGAGTTTAAAAGGCCAGCGACAGGATCTGGGTCACAGTCTTGGTTTCCTTCTCACATGAGGTCATTCTTCACACGACGGTCCCTTTAAATATCAGGACAAGAGAGCCACATTCCATCTCCCACTAATTTTTATTTTTTATTTTTTCTTTCTGAGTTTGAACGTAGGGCTCTGTGCAGGCTAGGAAAGGGCTCTACCGTTGAGCCCCACCCCAGCCTGTCCATCCTATTTTTTAAACTTGATCACATGAGTGGGAAGTCCTTTCCCTGATCTACCCTCGGGGAAGACCAGGCATTGGGATAACCCCGTTTCAGCTTTGTAAGGAGCTCTAAGTCCACTTAGTCTACCCTCTTTTCAAACCAGTCGCCTCCCACTTCCAGTGTGACCCTGAGTGGGTCTGAAGATGTGTGGCGTGCTTCACAGGGTTCTCCAGAGGGACAGCACGGAATGGGGTGTGTGTGTCTAAGGAAAGAGGGTTGGTTTAGGGAATCGGCTCACGTGGTCACGGAGGCCAGCAGCCCAACACCTGCGTGAGGGCTGGTAGCAGAAGGCCCAGGAAGAGGCGCTGCTGCAGTGCACGGGGAAGGCGCTGGCTGCCGGAATGCCTTCCTGCTCCCCAGTCTGTATTCTGTTCAGGCTTTCCACTGATTAGTGGAGGCCCACCCACATTGGGAAGGCATCTGTTTTTCTCAAAATCCACCAACTTCAACATAAGTCACAACTGAAAACAGTGTTATAGAAACATCTAGAAGCGTGTTTGACCTAACAGCTGGGTAGTGCAGCCTACAGCCAACTTGATACAAAATTAATCGTCATTGTGGGATCGTGGTTAATATTCATTGACTAAACACATCCATGTGGGCACACAAGTGTGGAAGAAAAGGAAGAGCAAGCCTTGGGAAGAGTATCTTCTCTCTCTCTCCTTTCTGCCCGGAGAATGGGGTGGGCACAGGATTTGGCACCTGGGCTTGGTGACTGATTAGAAGTGACCTTGGCTACAGAGCTGGTACAGCCTTCCGGCACTCCTGGATTTGTGTAGGGACAGAAAAAGGTAATTAGCCGATGTGTGTGTGTGTGTGTGTGTGTGTGTGTGTGTGTGTGTAAAAAGGTGGTAATATGGACTATGAAACCATAGTCCAACTCCTGTAACCAGGCAGAACCCAAGCAGAATACTGCTTCCTGAGAAGGTAGTTTTTTTTTTTTTTTTTTTTTTGGTACTTCATTAATGAAATGTCATTGGGTGGAATCCAGGTTGTACCCACTTTAAATTAAATTTGAAAATTTTAAAGAAAACATGGTCACAGCAAGATGCTGGCTTGACCCTGGTGGGGATCACCTGCAGCCGTGACGCCTTTCTGTTGGGGAGGGGACAGGAGGCCTCTGCCCTGGCTTGCTGCACACTGGGAGAGCATGCAGCTGGCCACCTGAGGCTCAGGTGTGTGGGGCTGCTGGCGGGAGAGCTCCAGCACGGATAGTGCCAGCTGGGGGCTTGGGCAGGAGCCGGCCCCTTCTCCCTGATAAATGGCCTCACAGATGCTGCCAACTTCATGCTCAATTAATCTCAGCTGAATTGATCCTCCAGTTATAAAGAAAACCATTAGCAATAAAGCAAAACTTCCCAAAGAGCTTTGATGGGGAGGAGGCAAGGGAGTGAATTGGTTTCTTTTTTCTTTCTTTCTTTTTTTTTTTTTTAATAAAAGAAATTAAGATGATGAACTGTGTTTGGAAAGAAGCCAGCAGCAGCCTTCTCTCTGCTGGGCTGACTCAGCCTTAAGGGGGTGGGATAATAAAGTGATTTCTTTTTTACCTATTTATCTCAGGGATTATAAAAGAGATACATTTCTTTTTTTTTCCAATAAGCAAGCACACAGAAGGCTCAGCATATGCCACCCTTGAAGCTGAGAAACTTTACATGCAGGATATCAGCTCGCTTAGCTCTCTGGCAGCGTGGGGAAGCAGGTAAGAGCATTTTTCACTCATTTTGCAGATGAGGAAATGGAAAAGAGATGAACTCACCCAGCTGGTGTCACAGGCGGCTGAACTGAGCCCCAAGCCTGCCATCTTGGCCTTCTCTAGTGTTCCGCATTCTGTTCTTTTTGGGACCCAGATCCAAGTAGGCCTGTCCCCTTGTGTCGCCTTGAGTTCAGGGGCTGGTTCCTGAAATCCTTTGCTCCTGTTTAGAGCACCACATGTACATTCTTAAACAAGATAACTTTGTAAGACACATTCATTTTAGAGGGAGGGAAAAAAAAAAGCACATCTACCCCAAACACTGAGAAACGAACCAAAGAAAATAATATTTATATCCCACCCTCCATCCCCCTGCCGCCGCAGAGTGACCCCTGCTAACATTCTGGAATGGGTCCTTCTAGAATCTTTTCTAAGACAAACTTTCCTTCCAAGGAGCAGGGAACACATACGATGCATTCTGTTTTGTAATTTGATTTTTTAAAAATCCAACGGTGGAGTGTAAGTGTCTTTCCATTTAAATGAAGACATCTCTACCACATTACTTTTAGTTCTTAAAAAGTATTCCACCATATGGGGACACTACAATTTACTCAACGAATCCTTTCTTTTTGGACAATTGTTTCCAAATTTTGAAATTTGAAATAAGGTTACTATGCAAACGACTGGTACGTATATGAAATAGTGCATATTTAGCATGATTTAGCCATTTCACCACGTACACAGATTTAAAAACACCATGTTGTACATGATAAATAGATGTAATTTTGGTTTGTCAAAAGTAAAAATAAAAGAGAAATAAGGCTACTATAAACACGCTTGTAACTTAACCTGAATGCATATTAAAAGTATTTCAATTAGGGCTGGAGTTGCGGCTCAGTGGTAGAGTGCTTGCCTGGCATGTGTGAGGCTCTGGGTTCGATCCTCAGCACTGCATATAAGTAAATAAATAAAAGATCCATTGACAACTAAAAAATACTTTAAAAGGTATTTCAATTACTGAAACTATTAGTAATATTAATTGATACTTAGTTATTATAAATTCCTATTAGTGTAAAGGTTTATTTACAAACCACTACTGTTTCTCCTTTCTAAATACTTACCTATTAATGGAGGTAATCTTTGGGATTCGTAGTTCGTTCTCTATTTTCCATTAACATGTATCTTGATTCCATTAAAATTGCATTAATTCAACTTTAAAACTGTTGTGAATTGCTTTTTAATTTTTTTTAGGTGATAACTCTTAACATTTGTATAAAACATAAGGAAAGGGACATTCTCTGTTAGAAACTCTCAGGAGGCTTCCCCATAACTCCTCCTACCTAAGAGACTAAGGTGCAGGGGCTATAGCTCCGCACTTAAAGAAGTGGGTCTCTGTGTCTGTGTGCAGTTTTCTGAGTTTTGGGACTCATACTCCACGTTGGGGCAATTCATGTCCCTTCCTTGGGCTCAGGCATTCATTGACTTGTTCCTGAAATCTCTCCTCAGCTTTCTACCTGGATTTTCTATCTTCTGGAACTTCCCTCCTATAAATCTGTTTGCACAGGGCTTGAGATTTAGCTGACATGCCCTTCTAAGATTGCTCAGATACCTAAAACCTTTTTGCCCGTAAAGATTAGAGATTAAAGTACAACCAGAGGTTAGCCTGAGCAGCAAGGTATTGACCTACCCTTCCACCTCTGCCTCTACTGCTGTGGACTGCTGACTCAGCCCAGGCTTAGGCCACAGCCCTGCCTCTTGGCTTTCTGCTTCCAAATTCCCCCTCCAGGAGACTGGGTTTCAGCCTCAGGCAGTGGGGGGCCCCTGTGGGTGGTGGCTCTTCTCCCCTGCTTACCTGCCCTTGGTTCACCTGCTTTTCTGGGCCCAGGGCTGGGATTCTGCTCAATATGTAAGTCACTGGAACCCTGCTACATACACAGGCTCATTTTAATTCAGGGAAATGGATTTTGAGAAGTGGAGTGGCTGACCCAAGTCACACTTCTCTAAGTGGACAGAGTTAGACTCCAGGTCTTAGGATCCGGGTCCCTCCACTCAGAGGCAAGTGTCTTTTGGTAAGAGCTATTTCAGCACCACTTTCTTTCATGGCCTTACATGGGAATTTGTTTCATTTATGAAGTTGGGAGTTAAAATGATGAGTTTGCATTTTCATTGTGAGTCCCCAAACTCCATGCTGTTCCAGTGCAGGTATCTTTGGGAGGAATGGTCTCTGCGCTGAGCTTGGCGGGGGGTGGGGGTGGGGTTTGAGGGAAGGTGGTCTTCACTGGTGTTGGAACACAAAGCACAAATAGGCTTGGACTTTTTACCTATGGGGCTGCTGGGTGCCACTGAGTAAGTACTTGTCTACCTCAAAGGGCTTGGATTTGGTCTCCTGGAAGAGAGAATTTGCAAAGGTCCCCAGGGGATGAGAGAACTGGGCAGAGTGAATTTTTTTCTACGTAGATGTATGTGGTCTCCTCCTCCTCCTCCTCCTCCTCTCCTCCTCCTCCTCCTCCTCCTCTCCTTTCTTCTTTCTTTTTTCTTCTTCCCAGGGATTGAACTCAGAGAATTAACCACTGGCCCCATACCAAGTCCATTTTAAAAATATTTTATTTAGAGACAGGGTCTCTCTAAGTTGCTTAGCACCTCGCTAAGTTGCTGGCTTTGAACTCTTGGTCCTTCTATCTCAGCCTCCGGAGTCGGTGAGATTACAGTCGTGCACATGGCTGTACTTCTTATGTCCATAGCCAGACAGCTTGTTTTAGGACAAATCAGTGACACATTTACATTGATATTTGACATGAGTTGGTATGTGGATATTGCTATTAACCGGGAAAACATTTTAACCGTCTCTTCTTTATTGTCAATGCCTTGTTGTCTTTCTGGATTGGTTCAGACTGTCAGAAGAAAAAAAGGGACATGGAGAAACAGGTGGACCTTTAAGAAGGGGTTTACAACTGATGTCCTAAACACTGCTTGGCCAGTGTCTACCCTCTGAGATGAGAAACAACAACCACAGCAACAAAAGATTTTTGATCATTGTGACTGATGGATCCTGGGAAGTAGCTCCAAATGGAATGAGGCACTGGGCAAGTAATCCATATATCACATGCACCTGAAGTTCTGTGTCTCCTGAGGTTCCTTCCTGTCCATATCTTTTCTGGGTTGGCTCTTGTACAGAGGCCAATTCACAGAGAAATGATTCGAGCCCTGTCAAGTGAATGGGAAGCCACCAGGTGTTCAGTCAGGGCCAAGTGTCTTTTTAAATGAAGGTTTGATCTCGGACTCTGCTCCGTATATCAGACCTGCTTATCGCCTTTTCTTCCCTTGGCACCAGGCAAGGACCTGGATTTGGTACTGATGATACTGAAGCAGCACAATCCTTCCTTACCTTTCACCTATTAGGTTAGACCCTTTGGACAAGAAATGAGCCTGATGTGCCTTGTGAAAAATGTGTTCCATGATAGAAATTCAAGCCACAGCTTTTCCTCTGCCACCAGCTCATAGTGGTGCTTCTTCTTTATTATATTGTCTTGTTCCCAAAGAGGCCTCTCTGCCTGCTTCTCGGTATGCCCATCGCTGAAGTGATGAGTTTGGTGAACGAAAATGACTTTATTTGTGAGGTAGCCACACAAAAGCCTAGACCCCAGCCCCCAGCGGTAGACCCCAGTCTCAAATCTGCCTCCCAAGGAAAGAGTTTAGGGTATGACTAAGAGAAAGACAACAGGAGAAGTGAAGCAGTCAGTGATCTGCGCATGTGTAATCAAACCTCAGAGGCTCATTGTAAGGATGCATGTTCAGAAAACGGCAGAATTCGTGTGCTCTGAGGATGGAGTTTTGGGGCCTCTGTTTTGCCCACAGATCACCCACGGGACACTTGCACAGGCCCAAGTGGAGTTAGTGATTTCAACTGATTTGAGCCACTGCCAATTTCCTGAAAAGCAACTTAAGCAACCATTCCCATCAAGATCAATACCTCAGAGATGTCACCTGTGGCAAAGCCAATGAGAGTACCCTGCTTAGCTAGGTGACCTCAAAAACTGGTGACGAAAGCAAATCACTAAAAGCAAGAGACGTTAGAGGGTTTGTTTGGAGTTTCCCTCAGTTTCATAAAGAGCTTGGAAGTGTCATCTTCGGCCTCGATGATAATGGCTTACTGATGGGTGCCAGGAATAAAACCACAGTTGTGAGCTCTGAGCTATGGGATTGCTGTCTGCTGTTAGGACCCTGGAGTAACCAAACAGTGAGCTGCTTTGAGTCTTTGAGTATCTACTGTTTGCTCTCTCTCTTTTTCTTTCTCTTTTTTCTTTTTACTGTTTGCTCCTTTCTCTTTGACAGTGAGGAGGGAGGAGAGATCCTAAATGAGGAAGACTGTTATAACTAGGAAAAGTAGGTGACCAGAAGGAAGGATGCTGTCTGGGATTGGGGGTGGGGGGAGGAGTCTAGCTTTCAGTTAATAGTACTTTTAGAAATACAAAAGTCTGAAATGTAAGACTGAAAATTTTTAGATAGAGATGCCTTTCAGTCGTTGATTATATTATGTGCCATGATAACACCATTTCCATCCATGATGTTCTGCATGTATGACTGTGGCCCTATGAATTTATAATGGAGCTAAAAATTCCTGTGGCCTAGTATTTTCTCTTGCATCTTTTTTATATTTAGATATAGAGACTCAGATACTTACCATTGTGTTACAAATGTCTTTACTGTTTAGTACAGTAACACACTGCACAGGTTTGTAGCCTAGGAGCTATAGTCTGCACTTTCTAGCAGAGGTGTGTAGTATGCTATACCACCAAGGTCTGTGTAAGTACAGTGTGATGTTCACACAACAATGAAGTCACCCAACAATGCAGTTCTCAGAATGGATCTCTGTAGGTAAATGATGCATGTTCTGTATTGTAAAGCACTGATGGAGTACCTGACAAGGCCAGATGCCAGATGCCTGTTCTAGAGGGTGCTAAAATTTACCCTGGATTTTCTCTGGTCTTGATAAGTTAGAGAGGAGAGAGAGGAGCATCATCTATTAATTTTACACCTCTACTAAGTTGCCGTAGGAGTGAGCTTCTGCTAGCGTAAAATGGACTCATCCAAGTATCACTCTTTTTCCTTTACTCTGGTAAAGTGAGTGTGCTTAGAGCTCAGACCCCAGAGAGTTCTAGAATGTGATAAGTGGGGGTCCAGGGTCTTGACCATCCATAGTCAGAGTTCAAGACTCTTCAGTGCCTTGAATGTTTAGGGAGAAGATTCTGATCCTCTTGCAATTCAGATGCATTGCACCTTGATTTTTTTTTTTTTTAGCTTAAAAAATTAAGGACTCTTGCAAAATTCGCCCTGATTGAGACTTAAATTTGATTCTGGGCTTCACGAATCAGACACAAAAGGGAATTATGACAGGTTAATCCTTCTTCACAGTTCCTTGGAGGACAAATCTGACCAAGCACCAAATTCCAGAAAGGACTTTTATGGGGTTGCACTAAGATTTGAGTTTGAGGCCTACCTGGATTCCTCATGAAAGAGTGATCCAGGTAATCTTGCAATTCAGTTCAGTATCCTCCTTCTCCTCCTCCTTCTTCTTCTTCTTTGTTTTTTGGTACAGGGGATTGAACCCAGGGGGCACTTAACCACTGAACCACATCCCCAGTGCTTTTTATATTTTATTTAGAGACAGGGTCTTGCGAAGTTGCTGAGGCTGGCTTTGAACTCACAATTTTCCTGCCTTAAACCTCACATCCTCTTTATTCTGAAATAGTAACTGCTCTTCAGGTTACTGAGGAGATTGAATCAGAGGCTTGGTAGAGTGAATATTGCATGACTGTGAGTTGGGATCAGCCTCATTTTTTTCCAATAGGGGTGTGATTGAATGATTTTGACTAGCACATACTTCATCCCCCCTACGCTTTACCCCAGCCCCTTCACACCCTGTGTCGGTGACTCTGAAGTTGTTCCCGCAGAGATGAACTCTGTTCTCCCACACCACTCAGATTGGAGTTGGCCTGTGGGATATGGACAGAAGTGGCAATGTATCAAGCTTGGGCCTTGAGGCATTGTCTCCTCCTGAGCATCTGCCATCATCTTAAGGACATGGCCCCGAAGCATCTGGTCCAAGGAAAATGACACATGGGAGCAGACTGCACCCAACCTGGTGCTCAGAGACCTTCCATGTGAGTGCATTCAAAAAAATAGTTCCGAGAGTCATTGAGTGGTGAAGTGATTTGTTGTCTGTCATTACTGTGACAATAGCTGGCTGATTATTGTTTCCAGGCTTTCTGTGAACAAACCTGGAGTGATATATGTGCTGTATGCAGGGAAAAGTTTAAAAAGCAGAATATTATAAATTCTGCTTTTGTAGAATGATAAAGATGCCTCTGATCGCATTTTTTTAAACAAAAGAATATGCTTATACATCTAAATATTAAAAATATGAGGGATGGCATGCACACCTTTGCAAGTATGAATTTGAAAAGTGTGGAGGAGGGGAGAAAAGAGGTGCTGGAATGAGAAAGGATCACACACTATCTTAGTGCAGGGTCTTTAAAATTATTATCCTGTTGACTTTAGCACCTGTCCTCTTGTTTCATTAGATGGTCTGTCCCCCTTATCCCACTCCACACATACCCACAGTAGCAAATGCGTCTGTCTTTTCCTTGGTGATTTTCTTTATGACTGTTTATATCTGTATTTCCTTATGATCACACGTGTTCAGTATCATGTATCACTATGGACACACGGATTTAGGGTGTAAGGTAGGAGACTAGGCTTCTTGTCTCTACAGAACCCAGTGGTCAATTTTAATTTTACAGGCAAAATAGAAACATGCAGTTAAGCGTGTTCAGGGGAAAGTCAAGGCCAGGAATCAAGAGGCCACCATCAGGATTTTCCTGCTCCAAGGTTCTTTGGCTAATCTTTCTGCTGATCTTCAAGTGGCTGGTGGCCCTTTGCCAGCAGACCACTGTGTGCCACTTAATACAAATGCAACGGTGCCCCAAGTTGCAGAATCACATCCGTTGTGGGGTGGGGTGAGGCTGGACGGGCAGGGGAAGAAGGGACCATTGACCCAGTATATTACATTTACATGGAGATTTTTTGATTAGGGTGACCAGTTAATATACATCCAAACTGGACATGTTTGAGAGTTCAAGGAGGCGTTATTAACCATCCAACGGGAAGAAAGACATAAATTGACACTGTTCTTGGCAAACCAGGTCACACAGTCACAATTCTCCTGGTGTCACTGTGTGGAATGGACTGACACCGTGGCCTTGTGTCACTTGTTTTCACTTTTTAATGTACTGAGAGTCTCCACCATTCTCACTGTTTGCTATGCCCCAAGGAGCTTATAATCATTTCTAAAAATAGTTTTCAAAGAACTGGAATGGTGCCACCATTTGACCCAGTCTTCTCACTCCTTGGCATATACCCCAAAGACTTAAAATCAGCATACACATCAATGTTTACAGCAGCTCAAGTCACAATAGCTAAGCTATGAAACCAACCTAGGTGCCCTTTGACAGATGAATGGATAAAGAAAATGTGGTGTATATACACAATGAAATATTACTCGGCCATAAAGAAGAATGAAATTATGGCATTTGCTGGTAAATGAACAGAACTGGAGACTATCATGGTAAGTGAAATAAGCCAATCCCTAAAAATCAAAGGTTGAATGTTCTGTCTGATATGTGGGTGCTCACACACAAAAAGGCAGGGAGGGGAAGAATAGAAGTTTTAGACAAAGGGAAGGGAGGGAGTTAGGAATAGGAAAGACAATAGAATGAATTGGACATAACTTGCCTCTTGTTCAGATAGGAATACACCACCAGTGTGACTCTACATCATGTACAGCCACAAGAATGGGATCCTAGTTATACTCCATGTATGTATAATATGTCAAAATATATCCTACTGTCATATATATCTAAAAAGAAATTAAGAAAGTGAAAAAAATAGTTTTCAAAGCTGTAAAATATCTGTCAAACTTATGGGACAGCTAGCACATGCCAAGCATTCATTGAGCAAAAAGATAATCATAGCTTCTACCTTAGACAGTTGCTGGGGGGCTTACCTGAGCAGATGCATGAAAGTCCTCAGTCCGCAGCACAGAGGATGCTCCTAGTGTTCTTTACCTGATGAACATACTGGCTCTTCTAGTCCATTTTTCACCCCCTGAAATTGTCATGTACAAATAAATTTTTATATGATGGGATTTCCGTTAGGCAAAATAGTTCTTGGAGAGGTATCTGTTTAAATGGATTTTTTTTTAAATTAAATGCACGTTAAATTATTTTTAAATAATTTAGTCCTTCAAATACAGTTTCTAAGTTAATGGGCTGAAATGTTAGGTTATATGATGTCAGGTCAATACTTGGCACAGTGCTTGGACATAGTAGGGATGCGTAATAATTGTTGGTTTTATTAGTGACACCACCTCTCTTACCTTTGGAAGGTGGGTTTGAGTGATATGGGGTATGGACGTGCAACCCTGGCCTGAGATTTGCCAAATATAATTTGGTAAAATGGGCATAGTAATAATACCTATTGCATAGAACTACTTGTTGGTTAAATGTTGTGATGGCTAAAAGTGATTTCAATTGTGCTTGCACATAAAAATGGTGAATACATATTTGTCCTTATTATCATTGTTGTCAAGCGTTACCTATTTGACAGGTACCAAGCCAAGTGCCCTCCATGTATTGACTCTATGAATCGCTGGAAAAAATTCATTCACTTATTTGAATGTCTGAGAAATAGAATTTGGTGATCATTGTACTTTCCTAGCTTCAATTTATTTTTAAAAATCCTGTATTTTTGACACCAACACCATGCCCACCTCAAGGGCTGAGATTTGTCATCTCTCCTTTCTTGCAATTTGCCTATGCCCTCTCAGATCAGGCAGATTCAAAATCTTTCCTCATATTTTCTCCTCCCTGTCCTGGCCTTGATTCACATGGCCTTTCCTAAGACTTCCAACTCATTTCCTGTCCAATCTGCTCTATATAATGTCATCCCAAGTAACTTCCTGGGGCACAGCTCTAAATAAAATACCCATGGCTTAGCTGGAATGTTCGGTCCTTTACTTTTGGGTCTCCATCCACTTTTTTGGAATACTCTCCCAACTAGTCCTCTTTATGCACTATTCCTGTCTACCTGTCTGTCTCCTCTGACTTCTCACTTAAAATTCCCTCTTCCTGGGAGGTTGTTTTTGCAATTCATATAGCTACCTACAATTTTTGAAAAATAAAATATGAAAGTGTATGCAGAAGCGGGCCGTGCACCAGCCTTCTACCTGGTCCCAGCCCCCTGCCCCACTTCTCCCTAGAGATCACTATCACTTTGGGCTGAAGGGCACCTTTTTGTACCCTACTCTCTGCAGTGACACACACACACACACACTTGCACGCATACAGAATGCGTGGTGTGGCTTGATGCTTTGTGTGTGGGTGTGTCTATGGCATAAATAGTATCAAATTGTACTTATCGTTTTGCAACTTGCTTTTCTCCCCCCAACAATCTGCCCTGGCAATCTGTCCATCAAGATGTATCTTAAATGCCACCAGGAATTCCCTGAAATTTTACAAGATGCCATTTACTGGAAGTGCTCTCTTGGCTGAAATTCCTCGGAATCTCTTAGGAAACGTTCTTCTTGTATACATATGTAGGTGTGCCTAGTGAGGATCATGAATGCTTTATCTAAAATTTATATTTTTATTTATACTTGTCTATAATTCGAAAATTTTCAGCTCTTTCCCCAATATTATATTTTGAACAAATAGATGGTAGTTAAGAAACACACACAGGTCCATCACGTATAGACACACACACCAACACACTGTGCTAGTCCATTCGGGCTGCTATGCCAGACTTCCCTGGAGTGGGGACTTCAACCACAAGCATTTATTTTTCACGGTTCTGGAAGTTGGGAAGTTCAAGGTCAAGAAGCCTTGTCTCTGGTGAGGACCTGCTTCTTGGCTCACAGAGGAGATCAGCTCATTGTTTCCTTACACCACAGAGAGCAGAGGGAGGAAGCCGGCCATGGAGCCTCTTAGGAGGACATAAATCCCAACATGAGCACCTCACCCTCTGACCTAACTACCTCCTAAAGACCCCGACCTAAAATCCCATCACAGTGGGGTTAAGGGTTTGCAGACGCTTTAAGGGGACACAAGCATTCGGTTCCAACACGGGCATACGGGTACTTTCCTATCTTTGCTATAATTTCTGCTCCCCAGGAACCTGTTAGTATGTGTTCCTGGTGACCTTGATACTGGGAAAGCAGGTGACTTGGAGAGGTGGAGGCTAGCATGTGGGTCACCAGGAAAATGTGCCACTCTTGAGAACTTTGCCAGGACGCTCAGCTCTTAGGTAACATCCTCACTTCCGGGTCCCGAGGACAGCAAGTCTTGGATGAAATGTTGCCTCACCAGGCTCCGCTGAGCTGAGCAGTGCTGGGCCCAAGCAGAGGAGAAGCAGGGCCCTCTACATGCCTTTACCAGAGTCAGCGCTCGCTTCATGGACATGTTATTACCTTATGACTATATCGTACACGGTATGCACATGTGATATCGATCATATGCCATGTGTAATTAATTATAAAAGTAAATGCACTTTGAGTATCCCTTATTTGAAAGGCTTGGGACCAGGAATATTTCAGATGTTTTCAAATTTTGGAACATTTTTGTATTCATAATGAGCTATCCTAGGCAGGGGACCTGGGTTTAAACAGAAAATTCGTTTATGTTTCACGTACACCTTCTACACATAGCCCAGAGGTAATTTTATACAATATTTTTAGTGCACCTGTGTTTTGACAGTGACCTGTCACATGAGGTTAGTTGTGGAATTTTCCACTGTGGCATCATGTCAGGGCTCAAAAAATGTCAGATTTTGGAGCATTTTTGGATTTTGGATTTTTGGATTAGGTATGCTTAACTTGTTTATACACACACACACACACACATATAATATCATTAAAATATCTTAATATTAAAAGTTAATAAAAGTTCTATATTAAAAGGGAAATGACTGAGTAGGAGTTGCCCGACTTGTTTCTGTGCCATTGGCAACCCTGACCAACTTGCCCAGCCAGGGAGACCCAGAGCAGGGTCCTGAAAACATTGGTTGCTTGGAAACAACTGTTCCCCATGCACCGTAATGCTGGGCTGTAAAACAAACATCAGTGCACTTAAAAAAAAAAATTGATATTTTTTATCATCATCGATTAAAAAAAAGTAGTATGCCAAAACAGTTGTTTGAGATGAATGGGTAAAGAAAATATGGTACATATACACAATGGAATATTACTCAGACTTAAAGAAGAATGAAAATACGGCGTTTGCAGGTAAATGGTGGAGCTGGAGAATATCATGCTAAGCAAAATAAGCCAACGCCCCCAAAACCAAGCAGATGCTGATCTATAATGGGGTGGGGGTAGGGAAGGAATGAGGGATCTTTGGATTGTGCAGAGGGGAGTGAGGGGAGGTGGGAAGGGAAGGACGGTGGATGAGAGGACGTTACTACGCTGTGTACGTGTGAGTCTGCATCATGTACAGCCAGAGGGAGAAGCTGTGCTCCATTTGGGTACAATGTGTCAGAATGCATCCTACTGTCACGTGTAACTAACTAGAACAAATCACAAACAAATAAAACCCCATTTTTTTGGGGGGGGTCCCTTTGAATTCTGCACCCGAGGCGAGTGCTTTGCTTCCCGACTGCCAGCCCAGCTTATACACTGAGCATTTACGAACAAGCAAGCACAGAAGCGGCCCTGCAGGCTGGTCTGGAGCTTGGTGACACTCCAGCCGTTGGTCACACTTTGCAGCTAGTTGCTGTTCACCACAGGCTGGTTCCCCAGGTTCCAGAGACAGGATTCTGTGACTCCTCTGGCCAGCAGCATCACACAGGAAGTCTCCTCCAAGTTCGTGTCTGTGTACACAGGACCACTAAGGACCATTCCTTGGGGGCAAGGACTCCAGGCCTGCTGTGGCTTGGATAAGTGTGTCCTAAAGAACTTTGTGTTGAAGGCTGCATCCCCACTTGGTGCTTTTGGGAAGTGGTGGGACCCTTAAGAAGTGGGGCTTAGTGGTTTTCCAGTCACTGGGAGTATGCCCTTGAAGGCCAGTTCCTTCCTCTCCTGCCGTTTCATATCCCAGACATGAAGCGAATAGCTTTATTCCACCACACATTTCCCTCCCCCGTGATATGCTCCCTTACCATAGACTAAAGCAGTGGAACCCAGGAATCATGGACTGAAACATGTGAAACTGTGATCCAAATTAAACCTTTCCTCTTTATAAGTTGATTATCTCTGATATTTTACTGCAGTCACAGAAAGCTGACTAACACAAGATCTCATGCAGCTCTTATATTCTACTCATGCAAAAGTTGGGAGTCTTTAAATATTTGGATCAATCCACCTTCTTCAACTACCTTTACTTTTTGCCAGTTTTGAACAATCATCATGCTATATAAGTTGAAAATCGACCTGTAACATCTGCTCTGTACATTAGCAAAGCCTCTGCTATGACCAAGGTATGGATCAAGGATATTCTTGCGTTGACCACTTCTGTAGCACGGTCTTTTCTTTCTGATGTAGATAAACAGACCTTTGGGCACATGGCTCACTCTAGAGTAAACTGGAACTCATCAGCACATTTACTACATCACATCAGGTACCTTTAAGCACATTACATTGCAAGCTCTATAAATCACCGTGGTGACTGGGCAAACTGCTGAGCTGGTGTCCTTACTTCAGCTTGTTGAGAGTGTGGTCCTCTCTGGGTTATTAGGCAAACCCAGATTCACACTTGACCAACTCATCTTCCAGGGGAGGCACCCCAGGCCTCCTGGTGACTCTCTTTCCCTTCTGCCTTGCTGTTTGGCACATGGTATCTGCAGGAGGCCTTGTGACCTGTGACTATCGCAGGGACGGCTCTCTGAACGTGATGGTGGTGGGGTTGGGGGAAGCACCAGTGGAGAAAATCAGCTGATGGACTGGACAGAGGTCAGACCAGGAGCACAGAGTCAGAAGAATCCAGGGACCTCAGGAGGTGGTAGCCACAGAACCCATTATAAGGCAGCCGTGGGAAGCGCAGGGTCCCAGAAGTGGAACTGGGTGAAGGCTCCAAGCCAAGAAACTGTGACTCAGTGTAAAACCATCACTGACCCCAAGGCTGATGTGGCAGGGGACCAAAGATCATAATTAGGACCTCCCACACACTGAGGCACCAGCCTGGTGCACGGTCAACACTAAACCGAGGCTTAGGCACTAAACCAAGGAATCACGTTGAATTTTCAGTGGCCCTGGGGGCCCTGGCTGAGAAATCATGACACAATCCTGTGGCCATTGAAGGTACAGAGACAGGACTCACTTTATGCTAAACTAAAGACACAACCCCCAATCCCTGACACAGTTCACATCAGCCTCTGAGACTGTGGGCTTATCTTCTAGGAATATGAAATCATAGCCTAAAATAAAAAAAGGCAGGAATAACTTCTTGGTAAACAAAGACACAGGCTTCCTTGTAGCTAGATACCAGTTAGCCAATGTTTTAGTAATAGCTGTTCACATGAATTGAATACTTGCTGTGAGCTATCAACAACAATGCATTATATAAGCATCTGTTTCTCTCTCTGGTATAGATGAGAAGACCGAGTGGTTGATTCACTTGCCCAAGTTTGGAGCCGGGCTGGGATCTGGGGAGGCCTTTCCCCAGAGCCTCTGCTCCACATGACTGCATGTGGCCTGAGGCCCCAAAGACTTTCTCAGACAAAGGCATCTACCTCCTTGTTTTTCCACACCATGCTGATGTAGGAACCCGGTGAGTCTTTTTGCTTTTGCTGATAATTAGTGGGTGATCTTGTTGAAGCATTTGGCTTTTGAAGGACCAGAGATGACTTCATAAATGGAGGCAGCTGGAGGTTAAGTTGGGAAAACTGTTCTGATCACCCAAATCACTTGAGAATGAACCTCATGGAGAATTTACAGTGCCACTCTTGGACCTTTTTTTTTTTTTTTCATTAAAAAGAAAACGTAGAGGATTGCATTGTTGTTAACAAGCTCAAAATGCATTCATGTATTTTTAAATTCTTTTATAACTCAATAAATAAGAGTTTAATTTCTGGCTCACTTCTTGCTTCTTGAATGAAGTTAGATCGCTTCGTTCCTTGAACTCTCTGATTCTTTTTAGTAAAACAGAGTGTCGACAAGATGATGATCCATTCTTCTCCCATCTCCCTTTGAAAGTCTAAAAGATTTTTTTTCCAGTAAAATAAATGGCATTTAAGAGATGTTTCTTTCGATTTTTGATTTTCTCATAAATTAGACACATGTCAACAGCCAATGTGCTCTGGGCTTATTATGAGAATAGAATAAGGAGAGAAGAGAAATGCTTTAATTTGACCATTCCCATTTTGGACAAGCCACGTGCTTTCTGTGACAACTCTGAAAAAATGCTTACACAGACTCAGAAATCTTTGAAGCCCAGGCAGGTAACTGTGGGACTGGAAGGTCCCATGACTTATTTTATAGAGGGAGAAAGTGAGCCCCATTTCCTCTCAGTGATCAGTGCTGAGGGATGCATAGGAAACACAAGCAGAGTTCTAAAGTTCCCACAATTGCTGGATCTAAGATGTACAGAGAGTTTGTTTGGAGGTGGGGGAAATTGTGAAGATGGATGCAAATATCAGTAGATCATTCCCAGGACATGCTCATCCCTAACAGGTGAAATAGGCCTTTAAAAGTTAGCAACGAAATCTTCCACGACCTTTAAGCCCTGCACCAGATCATTCTATCAGTATGCAAATTTCAATCTTGTCACGTTGACTTTCAATCTAAAGACCTGTACAGTGGCTCAGTGGACCTGTTCTGCCCTCCCCCTGTTATCATTACCTGATCCAGGAACAGGAAGGTGTGAGCTGGAGTTTCATTTTCTTTAATGTGAGATCAACATTTTCCTACCTTCCTACAGAACTGGCCAGCTCAAACAAAGCACTGTGGATGAGAGAACTTACCTATTTACTTACATAAAAGTTTATTGCCCTGTAGAAATGTGAAACTTAGCGGTTTCTTCGAAGTTCAAATAATTATGGTATTAAAAATTAGTGAATCAGTTGAGTGCCATGTCACACACCTGTAATCCCGGCGACTTTGGAGGCTGGGGCAGGAGGATCACAAGCTTGAGCCCAGCCTCAGCAACATAACAAGGCCCGAAGCAACTTAGTGAGACCCTGTCACAAATAAAATATGAAAAAGAGCTGGGAATGTAGCTCAGTGGTTAAGTTCCCCTGATTTTAATACCCAGTACCAAAAAGAAAAAAAAAATCAATAATTAGGCAAAGTATTTGAAAGAGTGTTTTACTTTTTCCGAGTTCTATCAGTTATTTCTGGTTTTCCCTCTTAAGAGGGTTGGCCATGGAGAAGAGTGGTACAGACATATTTCCATTTCCTTTCTTTCTCTTTTTGAATAATAAGTGAAAGTTACGAAAACATTTTGGAGCATGTACATCTAGTGTCAATTTCCCTCCCAACATTTTATCATGGAAATTTTCAAGCATCCAGAAATGTTGAAAGAATCTACCAAGGGCACCTGTAAACCCACTATCTAAGCCCACCACTAATTCCTGTTTTACCATATCTGCTCGATTGTAGATCTACCCATCTGTCCATCCTCCCATTCATCTATCTTATTTTTTGGATACATTTCTAGGTACCTTGCAGTAAACTTTTCCCTGCTGGTCAAACAGCATCCATATCATTAACTGGAGTTGAATATCAGCTGATAGTATTTTTTTTTCTCTTGATGTAAGTGGGGCTTGATTCCGTGTCACAAAAAATCATAATACAATTTTTTTTCCATTCTTTTTTCTTTTCTCTGTTAAATCTCATGCAGAAGCTGGCACGTGAAACAGAGCGCAGCAAAGCAGTTTTCGGGGGGAGAGGAAAGAGGCCCTGGAGACTTTGCTTTCTAGGGTGGCCCAGAGACGGTGTCCGGCACCAGGAGTTATCCAACTGGGGTGAATTTCTTAACCTTATGAGCCTCACAGTGATCCTCTATAAAACAGGGTTTGGGGACTAACTCTCTTCTCAGGCTCTTCCCAAGCTGTGCTCTCCTCTCATTCCAGTGGTGCTAAGGCATTGGACGTGGTGCAGACTTCCCACGGCAAATCTCACGGCAGAAAGCTCTCCCTTGTTTTAATTAGCTCAGTGCAAGAAGGCGCATTTGAGAGTCTGGATCGGAATGCCTGGAGTCAAACCACAATTGGAAGGGCTGTCCCTGGAATGAAAGAAAACTGGAAAAACAAGAACCTGACCTAAACGGAGGGCCAAACATAGCCGCCTGCACACACACAGGGTTAGCATCTCGATCTGCTGTACATAGCTGTCCAGCCCATCTTCCAGGGCCTCGGCCAAGTCAGGACCAAGGGCATCTCTCAAGAATTTCTGTGACCTGTAAGGACAAAGTTGCTTGGGATACTGAACTTCTGGTGCCCCCTGAGACACACGGCTTTAGTGCGTGGGACAAATCCTTTACTGTCTGGGGCCAGGAGGCTGTGTTCAGTGTCTTTTGTCAGGGGCCCAGGCAGGCTGGACAGCATGTGGGTGACTCTTGGGTGGGATCTGAGGCTGGGGCCATGTTGGGCCAGAATCACATGAGCCGGAGGGTCAGCATGTTGGAGTATGAGAGCAAAGCCTGGTGCCCTACAGAGACCACACAGACTGTCCTGATTGGAGAGGAGAGCTCTGAAAAATGGAGGGAGACCGCCCAGCTGGATCAGGGATTGATTTGCTAAGTGAAAGCTACAGAGTGAGTCCCGCCTGTTCCCCGAAGGGTCTCAGCTGCCCAGAGGTCATTCTAACTAGACAGTGAGCCTTGTGTTGTAAGGACAGGACAGTGTCCAAGTCAACTCTGTGTTCAGGACCTAGAAAGGTAAATGGTAGGTAAATGGTAGATGGATGCTCAATATTTATCAAAGGAAGAGAAATGGAAGAAGGGAGAGAGAGAGAGAGAGAGAGAGAGAGAGAGAGAGAGAGAGAGAGAGAGAGAAGAAAGATGCGGTGGTTGGGTGGGTTTGCCTGGGGTGCAGTAGGGGTTGTTAGGGAGAACTCACGTCTAACCTCTGCACCAGGGACCTCTGTTTTGACCGTAACTCCCAATAAAAAAATAGGCATTACGTCCAATCTCTTTGATCTCTTCTGGGACTTCATTGTCTGCAAATATCCCTTTCCTTCACAGAATTCCTAACATCGTGCTCCTATAGGAGAGTTGATCCTTTCTTCCTGGCAGCAGAATCAGGTTTATCCTGTTTTAGAAAAAGCAGACACAGTTCTTCCCTTTCTGGGGACAATTCTTCACAATAGCTTCTCTTGGTAGGAATGACGTTTGACGAGGTGAGCTGTACCTGGGCGCCCTCCCATCTAGGTCTCCCTTCCTCACCCCGGCACCTTCCTTAACCTTCAAGGTTGTCTTCCGCCTGGCTACACAGTCCAAACAGTCTTCTCAACTGCTTTCTCTTCCTCTTCTGAACTACTTTGATTCTTGACTGGGGACAGTTTTGGGTCACCAGCAGGCACATTGTGGCCTGCTTCTTGGGGTGAGAGCAGATAAGGCTGGACGGAGCAGTCCTGGCAGATTCCCTTCTCAACCCACCATCCGAGGCTCTAGTCCCCGATGCCAGTCAAATCACACCAGGATTGAATGGGCTCTCGGTTTCTTGGCAAGGACCGAGTCCAGATGTTTCATCTGGTGAAGGTGCCTTGGTCTCCTTGCCTGGATTCGCAGCAGGTTACTTTCTTTCCTGGATCTCTCACATCTTCTCTTACAACTGGGCACTTCTTCTCCATTTTAATAAGATTTTTTTTTTTCAGAAATCTTATTGCTGAGAGAATCACTTTCTGATCTAGACCCTTATTTTAGGTTTGGAGGGGTATTTTGAGAGGCATGTACTCCTGCACCATGAGAGATCTTGTGAAGGAAAAAATGGAAAGAATTCACAACCGGTTGTGCAGGGTTTGGGGTTTGGGGTTGAGAAGGTAAAGAAGCGTCAGAAAACCTTCAAGTCGGAGCTTAGGTAGGAGGGGAATCGTGGTAGGAATGTAACAATGAGAAGAGGAGAAATGGTTTCAAGCTATTTGGGGAGAGGGCAGGGGTGGGTAGAGTATCATGGTTTGACTGATAGTGTCCCCGAGCCCCTGCCAAAATTCATTTAATCCCCAAGGTAACGGCATTAACAGATGTGACCTTTGGGAAGTTACGTCATAGGGCTCTGCCTTCATGAATCTGGATTAGCAGCTTCAGAAATGACTCGAGGATGAAGGGATCATTCTCTTGCTCTGCTTTTCTTCAGCCACATGAGGAACCAATGTTCTGTCCCTTTGGCCCCCTCTGTTAGCCAAAGATACTTAGATGGCATCATCTATAAGGGATGGGCTTTTTCCAGACTCTGAATCTGCCAGTGCCTCCATCCTGGACTTCTCAGCCTCTGGACCTGTGAGAAATAAGTTTCTGTTGTTTATAAATTACCCAGTCTCAGGTATTTTGTCATAGCTACCCAAATGGACTAAGACAGGTGGGGATGGACAGTGTAGGCAGAGAATACAAAGGGGGGAAATTGACCTCAATTTCAGACAGTCTGGGTTTGTAGTATGGTTGGAATTTATTTTACTGAATGTTTTTCTCTCCCTTTGCATTGCTGTTAGAATAAGAGAATTTGATTTGCAGTTAAAAATATTAGGTTTGGTAAGGTCGTATCTGCATGTTCATATTCATATGATTTTATATTAAGGATTTGGCTGTAGACATTTATACACAAACATACATATAAATATTTGCCAAAAAGTCTTTAAAAATTAAAGACTTTAAAAATTTACCAATATGAGAAAATTCAGGAGCAGACGAAATTGGACTTGAAAAAATGTAGCTAACCATCGTAATTAAATTTTTCAATGTGCATTCAAAATGCGAAAATAGAGAGAATGCATCTGAAAATTACTTCTGAAGTAGCAAAACAAAAATTCAATATTTTCTTCAGTTATGTGGCTGCGACCGGTACGGGTATATTTGATATATGGGAGTTTTAACCTGTTTAAAATGATTTATTCTACGAGAAGTTAATAATTCAATAGGACTCACGGCTGTGACGGGCCATTTTGATATGGGTAAGTGAAGTTATGAACCTGGACATAAAATCACGGCAGTAAATGACAACAAAATGGAAAGCCGTTGTGTCGCAGTCACTCTGTGCTTGAGCCACCATTGCAGAGGAGGACAGACTCACCGACAGCCACGGAAGTAAAAACCAGTGCAGACAACCAGGTTGAGCATTTCGGGGAGTTTGGAAGCCTGAGGAGGGAGGTGGGGGCTGATGGAGTGGTTCTGAACAATATCATCCAGGGGACAGGTGGGAGAAGAAGGTGGAGGAGACCGAAGGTAGAACCACTGGAAATGTCCACGTCTCAGGGAGAGGGAGAGGAAAAAGAACCAGAGGGGCATTTTGAGAGCAAGCGATGAGAAGGTCCGGGGCTCAAGGAGCCAAGAATTCTCGGGGCTCTTTGGGAGGCTGCTAGGCAGCGTGGAAGAACAGAGTCCCAGAGAAAGAGGCCTGAAAGTGCGTCCCTGGGTCTGATGGTTGGGGAACCTTGGGGCCATGGGGACAGGTTACGGACATTGGTGAGGATGAAGGTCATCAGGGTGCCAGGGGTCAGGTGAGTGGAAGGCAAGGAACAGGGGACATTGCCGGAGGAGAGAGGCCACATGGTAAGGAAGGGCAGGGAGAGAGAGATGGCCCTCGTTTTGGATCTGCCATGAAGTTTTCCTACAAGCTTTGGGAAAGTCAATATTTACTGAGGCACAAAGATGTGTGTGGGAGATGAACACATTCCTGATATCTGAGAGCCTCAAGGCTAGCACTGTGAGGCCGGCACAGAGGGCCAAAGGCCACAAGCCTCAAAGTGGGTTCCACAGGACATGAGCAGATGTTTGGTGCACAGGGAACTGCGTCTCTCCTCTTTCACAAATTGGTTCCGGTTCCTTCCGTCCCTCGGGAGAGGGATTCTCACCATCCACTGGCTGCTTTTGAAACAGGGGCCCAGCAGACCTGTGCCCTCAGCCCTGAACTTGGCTTTGCATTTCCACTCCCTTTCTGGTTCATTAAGATGCTCATTTTGTTTTGAACTGGGCTGTGTCTATTATTTTTCTCCTCTTTTTTTTTTTTTTTCTTAGTTGCTCTCTCTCACTGCTGGGCCTGCATTGTGGGGTACAGGGACATGTCCAAGATGGACCTAAGTGTGCCTTTTGGACCATAGGTGCCAGGTGGACTATGTCCTACTTCCCAAATTCGTGAGGCCACACAACTCTTCCTCCTTGGGACTGCTTCTGTCTCGTTTTTGGGAAGCACACTCTGGAAGGCTTGTAACTGTGAGGGTGGAAATGACAGGAAGGTACTTTGGAAAAACTAAAAGGTATTGGAATGAAGAGTGGGAGGAGGAACAGCTGCTCCGGGAGCTCCTTGTGGCTCTGTGTGCAAGGAATGCCATGTAGTTCCGGAAGCCAGGAGCTGTTTCAGTTCAGTCGTGCAGGGAGCCTGCCCAGGGGGTCTGCCAGCAATCTCATCCAGGAATGTCACTGGGAAGCACCTTATTTTCTTTAAGACCTTGGATTGGAGATGGCTCAGGATAGGACATTAACCCTGGGTGTGAAGCGGCCCAACAGTAGCAGGGCTCAGTGACTGTGATCTGTGAACCCAGGGGACTCTGGGTTCTGTTTGCTGTGTGTAGTAAAGGGACTCAAGCACCCCTAATCCTTGAGTGACAGCGCCACATCCCCAGGGTATGTTCAGAGAAGAGGGTGCTATGTGACAGTGGTGGATGATATTCCTTCATGGCCACGGTCCATGGAAAGCAATTCTGCTTTCTTCCTTGGATAGTGGTGGAGGAGGAGAGGTGGGTGTGGATATTCATCAACCGCCATGCGTTTGAGCACTCCATCACCAGGCAGGAGAAGAAACTGATATAAAATGAATAAAACCAGTAGTCCCAGATCTCACAAGCTTGGAGTTCAGCAGAGGACACAAGCAAATAAGTCACCAGTTAAAATGAGATGAGACCCCCCCGCTCCACTCTTCAGGAAGTTCAGGGAGAAATGGAATATGTGTCCAGGATAGATCTAGGGGGAGTCTGACCAGGCTGAGGACCAAAAGATGGGCTAAGTAGGTGTGTGTGTGTGTGTGTGTGTGTGTGTGTGTGTTTGCACGTGGGTGTGCACACACATGGGGGGGACAGGGTAAGGGGGCGGATGTATAAATTCCAGGCCCAGAAAATAGGCTTTCAAAAGTCCAGAGGGGAGAGAAACTATAATCTGTCGGAATAACTGAAAGACATGTCACATAGAAAGTTCTGGGTGGGGCTGGAGGAGTGAGAGCGACAAAGCTGAGGGCAGGCACAGCCCAGTTCACGGGGCAGAGCTGCTCAGCCTGTCCAGCAAGACCTCCAGAGCCTGGGCTGCCACTCAGAGATGCTGCCGACATTGACCTTGACTGCTTTGTTCTCTCCTCTACCTTCTCCTTCACTTTTCTGCCCTTCAAACCTCTCCTTCAGGTAGCCGCAGCCATCTTGTTGGGGTTGGGGAGGTTGGAGTCCTCCTGGGAGTGACCTGGCCACTGGGATGGGTCAGTGTGGGAGAGCACAGCTAGTCAGCAGCTGGATGATGAGCTGGGGACGCATGGTTAGGGGTCTAGGAATCTGCTGAGACAGCTGGTCCATTAGGAAGTTTCCACAGGACAAGAGAGGACAGATGGAAACCCGAGGACCCTTAGGGCAGGAAATAGGACATGGGCTATGGGCAGGAGGGTGACCCTGGGATCATGGTCCAGTGAGACTTTCTTCCTGGATCTGAGGTCCCTGGGTGTAGCCACAGGAGCTTGATTCTCACTGGGTGGAAGAGCACAGCACACCAGCAGTGTGGCGTGACGCTGAGTCACCTGGGATTTCCCACGGGACTTGGGATCCTAGAATGCATCACCCTTCTGCTGGCTGAGAACAGCCCGCGCCCCTAGGCCAAGCCTGGAGGCAGAGGTCAAGGGGCCCCACTCTGGGGAGCAGAGGCCTGTGAGTCATGGAGCCAGACTCTTGCCCTGCTTTCGACTCTCACCTCTTTATTGAATGCCACCACCTAGTTTCTTATCTGTACTTTCAGTTTCTCTGCAAAGTGAACTCTTCTTTCTCCTTCAGTTGCTGCCTAAATGCCATCTCCTCCTTGTAGCCTGTTCCAGTACCTTAACCAAACCAGGGACCTCTTATGGTAGAAAATTTTTAAATTTTCTCCTAATGTTCAGCACTTCCTGTAGAATTGATTAAGCAATTACTTAGTGCCTGTTCTCTATGAGGCAGTGAGCTTGATGAAGGCAGGTTCTGTCTCTTTTGCACACCATTCTATTTCCTCTGGGTGGTACATTCTATTTCCATTGCAAGCACCCAACAGGAGCACAACAGTGTCTGTTTGAAAGAATGAATCAGTGAATATTTCCAAATGCCTGCAGGACTTCCGTTAGATAACTCTGACGGCCATTTCCAAAGGCTTGACAACAACTATCTATCTTTTTTCCTAATTCTGGGTGTGCATTTTATATCTAGGCTCCTAATCAGAACAGAAATAAAAAAAAAAGGGTGGTAGAGATAAATAGAACTCTATGGGAGTACTTCAAAAACAGATCCTCGTCCCCTATGTCATTTGGGTCAGGTCATATTGCAAACATGAAATGCACTTTGAAAACGGTCAGCTGCGTGTGCTGGGCGGAAAGGGGCCATCAGCTGAGCTTGGTGCAAAGCTGCCTTTGGGCACACGCACGCTGCCCAGAATTCTGACAGGCACGCCGTGCTCAGGTGGAGGTGATGCTAATGATGCAGGTGCCCTGTGCCATTACATTTGCGAAAAGCGATCTTAATAAGGCAGCGAGCGAAGAGCATGAAGATGAATGCCGCATTCAGGCCAGCGCACGGCACTCGATGGTGCTGTGAGGGCTCTTTGTTTCTCTCTGGCATGTGGATGCACAGCCTTTGATGTTAGAATTTTGGCTCATTAATAACTAATTTACATTTCCCAGACAGCAAATTGTGATCTGACACAAATTTATAAAAGAACTCCAAATGGTGAAACTCTCTTATACAATGAGTCCTTTGTGGGCTTTTTTCTTTTCTTTCTTTTTTTTCCCCTTCTAACTTAAGGAGTTTGTGATTAAAATTTTAATGCAATCACTGAAATCTCCAGGGCTACTTAAAAATAAAACCCCATCTTATTTCCTTCCTCTCAGAGATTATGACAACGGGCTGATCCTATGTGGATGCTGTAAATGCTACAATTGCTTTTTCATCTGCTCTGAGCTCAGATAAAATAGGATGTCCCCAGTGGGCCAGGGGGAAGACCTAGAGAAGGAACTGGCAATGGTAGCAGGAGACGATGACACTGTGGGTTTCTTTTTGCTCCTTTGCAGGTTACCGGGTGGCAGATTTCATATGGGATTGTCACATTGGCTTTAGGGGTTCCCAGGTGTGGCTCTCAATGCTGAGGTGTCCTGGGGATGGAATTCAGGGGCACTCGACCACTGAGCCACATCCCCAGCCCTATTTTGTATTTTATTTAGAGACAAGGTCTCACTGAGTTGCTTAGTACCTTGCTGTTGCTGAAGCTGGCTTTGAACAGGCGATCCTCCTGCCTTAGCCTCCCTGGCCACTGGGATTATAGGCGTGTGTCACTATGCCCGGTGGAATTGGTTATTTTTGAAACACAGATGGACAGGTTAGACCTACCAAGATAAGAAAACACACACACACACACACACACACACACACAGAAACATACACACGCACACACGTGTACACATCTCTTCTTGGTGACATCTTGGAAGATGACTTGGGCTACATCTTGCAGACTCAGTTGCCTCGTGGAAAATGTGGTAGCTTTTCCATATTTGACCCCATAATTCTTTGGGAGATTATGGAGGTCAAGGGCAGTTTGCAAATTGGCTCTTGGAAAGCAAATCCAGGTGCATGTCTCCCCCCTCCCCTCACCGCCCCCACTCCTTGCTCTGTCCTCCTGTGTGGTGGTGACTCAGCTCTGGGGAGGTAGGGCAGGACTGCTCTTTCCTTGTCAGAAGGCAAAAGTATCATGAGCACCCAGCCACCTGGAAACATCTTCCCTGGAGTACAAAGGGAAGTCTGTGTCGGCAGAAGAGAGGAGATAGACCAGAAGAGTGGATCAGAGAGCTGGCTGTGGGCAGGGCCGGGGGTGGGTCCTGGGCAAAGGGACATTGAGCAACCCAGCTGACTGCATCATTTCTGGCAAGAGGCTTGGTTCTACTGAGTTACTCTTTGCTTGCAGAAATACTTTAGGCAAGAGCCATGGGCTTGTTGTGTGGAATGGCAACATACCCAGAATGAAAAGATTTTTAAACTGGCACCACTTGAGGTCAGATTTTAAATGGTCACACAGCATGAGCCAAATTGACTACATGCAGAGAAGCAACAAGCCACCCAGTTCCCTATATTATTTTAATAACAGAAAGAATGCATTAGGAATTCCAGGCAAGACTTCCACCTGGACACCGTCCCAGATTCTAACTCATCTGTGCATGCCTTTTCAAATAAGCCTCTGACAAAGAAGGTTTTTTATTTTTTCTCTCTCTGAATCTCTGATGAAGAAATCTGAGGTTCCCCTCCCTCCTTCTGTTATAGGAAGCAAGAAACCTGAGCCTTGCTCTGAGCTGGGTGACTCTGTGGAAACTTGTTAAGAAAGCTGCAGTGTCATTTGCAGGTAACCCAAGAGGTGGCAGGAGACACACCTGGCCCTTTTCTCTGGCTTGGACATCAGGGTTCATGGAACAGAACAAGGTCCTTCCTTTCTGGCGTCTCTGTGATATGGCCTGGGTGCTTGTGACATTTGCAGTCTCCTTTCTCCGCCTAAGTGTCCCCACACCACTCAGAGCCACGAGGGAAGAAGGAACATCTTGTGTGTGTGCCCATCATAATGAGGGTCTTTCTCAACACCTGAAACATGGCTGACATTTAAAAAGAACAGTAGTGTCATGCTTGTTAATTTTATCCTCCTGGCCCAGAGTGGCTCATTTAACACTTGACTATTTTTCTAAGTCACAGAGACCAGACTAGATTTTTTTTTTTTAAAGAAGGAAGTCAATTCTGCTTCCAGCTGTAGATGAACCAAAACAAGAAGAATCTTCTCACTGCTGTGAAGATGATGGGTTCGCCTGGCCATGTTGTACTTCACTTTCTTCAGTCTGTGGGAGTCTTTGGAGTCAGTTTGGGTTCAAATCCTGGCTCTCCCACTTACCTCCCGTGATCTGGGATTCGTTACTTAATCCTCCTGAGCTATTTTTGCCTCATCTGTACAAAGTGGATGATAACAGTTGTTAAGAGGATTAAATGCAAAGTTCTCAGCACTTGGCCTGGCACATGGTAAATTCTCAGAAGGAACTGTTGATATATGTATGAGGCTTACCATGGAGATGGGTGTAGAAGGCTCTAGAAGTAGAATCCTGGGAACAGGAACACCCTGAGCTGCTCCCTCACGTGGCATTTCTAGGCCACTGTTGTACCATCCTGCTTTCTGGGCAATTAGGATCCATCCGTATTCAGCTTAGACACCAGCAGGAAGGGCTCTTTCTGCCAAAGAGGTTTATAACCCTGAGGCTATGGCCCTTATGGAAGGATCCAGCTTCCTGGGCAAACTCAGCTTTGGAGTTTCAACATCTTGTATTTTTGGGGACCCTCAAATACAGTGCAGAATTGTGTGGGCACTTGGTGCATATCTCAGAGCTCTCCCAACCAAAGCCAGTGTCCTAGAGTAGAGACTTTTCAGGATACAGAGAAATAAGAAATGGGTCCAGGAGAGAGCAGTGTCATAGCTTACACTGGCTAAGGGTTGTTACTAGTTTTAAAGGGTCAGAAAATCTAGGGTCAGGTTTTATTACTTAAGAATAGCTAATAAAATAAACAGTCATCATTAGGGAACATAAACTCAATCTCAATAAATCTTATTGTCAATTTCATAAGGCGTTTGGTGAAAGGCCCCCTTCAGGTACTGACAATTAGAACCAGGTTCTGATGCTTGGAGTGGAAAAAATAAATTCGTTAAAAAATGTAGTCATGGGTCTGGTGTTGTGGCTCAGTGGCAGAGTGCTTGCCTTGCACATGTGAGGCACTGGGTTCAATCCTTAGCACCACATAAAAATAATTATAAAGATATTGTGTCCATCTACAACTAAAAAAATATTTTTTAAAAAATGTAGTTATCTGATTCATAGTTCGGTAGGGAGGGGGAGCATGGGAGGAACGGACGAACTCTAGATAGGGCAGAGAGGTGGGAGGGGAAGGAAAGAGGTATAGGCTTAGAAATGATGGTGGAATGTGATTGTCATTATCATCCAAAGTATGTATGAAGACACAAATTGGTGTGAATATACTTTGTATACAACCAGAGATATGAAAAATTGTGCTCTATTTGTGTAATGAGAATTGTAATGCATTCTGCTGTCATATATAAATAAAAAATAATAAAAAATGTAGTCAAGTTTGGATGTGATTACATGGGGCAGACACGTTCATCTGTACTGGTGACACTGTTTCATTTTGGACTTTGAGAAATCATAGTTGCATCCCTACTTCCATTTTATCCTGCTTTTATTCGTAAAAGGCTAATGGGACAGATGGTAGGGGTAACTAGTAGGTGTTACCTTTGTCATTCAGGAACTCAGGTTAGAGCTCACCTTCATGAGCTGAAACAAGAATCCAGTTCCCCAAATGCAGGGGCCATGGTCTGCACTCTACTAACTTATGTTTCAACCATTCCTAATGAAGATCCTGTACTGGACATGTCTTTGGCCATACCTCTGTCTTCTCACCCAGGAGAGTGGCTTGTGGGCTGAATGGTTACTGCTGTCAGGAAGGATCCTGTAGCAGGCTGGGGCAATAACAGATGCAAATGAAGATGAGGGTGAGGGAGAGAAAAATTCAGAAAAATTCACCCGCACACACGTGACCTTTGCTTAACAAGCGATCTCAACTTGTGGGACTTGGACCAGGGGGCAGATTTTGAGATGGTGTCTGAATAGCACTTGCAGCAGCTGTGGCTTGGCCCGTGTGCTCACACAGACAGATCCAAAGAATCTAGGAACATGATGGCAGTGGCAAAGGCCCTGCTGATGAGGACAGTCATCACATTCTTTGACTTTCATCGAATGGCTAGCATGACCGGACCGAGAGATGCCTTGCAGTCTGGGTCATTTGGTCAGCGCTGGGAGGTCAGGCCATCTGAGAGTCAGCACTAAGCTGTCGATGAGGCCTCTTCCAGCAGCTCTGGCCAGCATCATGAGTCGAGGACGCTTTTCAGATCCTGTGACTTCCAGGATGTGCTTGGGATGGTTGAAGCCTGGACTGGGTGGAGCCAGGTGGGGAATTCTTACCTGAGCTCCTCCGGAACATGAGGATGGGGCAGGATGAAGCTTTGGTTCACAGTTCAGATTGCTGTGCCATTCTGACATGAAAGTCCCTTTAACTGTATGTCTGACACTCTGTCCAGCACCTGGGGACAGCTGTGCACAGATGCTGGGATTTGGGGTGGCTTGTTTCTTTATTATCATCAAGCTCTGCTGTTTCTCCTTCATAATTGCCCATTTATTCTCCTCTTTTTTTCCTCATGTGAAATTCAGGAGATGAAGTTATGCCACTTTTTGATTTAGTACCTTTGAAATAAATCTGCTTAAATACCAATAAATGTAGTTGTGTGTGTGTGTGTGTGTGTGTGTGTCTGAAGTGGATTTTGCCCATTAGCTGAGGGTGACTAAGTAAGCTTTGGTTTTCTTAGCTATTTAATGAGGCTAACAACTCCTCATAGGATGGTTGTGGGGTTAAATGAAGTCATATAGATGCTATACTTCCTAGGTCACTACCATTGGTATCCTTAGTCCAGATCTGTCTCCTGAACTTCAGACCCGTATTGTCACCTGATGGCTACCCACCCTTCCCACCTGGTGTGTCCCATTCTGCATTCATTTATCTCTCCCTTACTTTTCAAACTGAACCTTTCCTCCTACACTTACAAGCTGGTACCAAACAAACATCTGTTGAGTGACTGCATGTGTAGAGTAGATGTTGTATGTTAATATGCAAATCTCAGAAGTGTGAGATTTGAGGTCCATAAAGCAATAAATCTTTGAATTCATTATTTTTTATTAGTGGCATGCATCACTTAATAATAGGGATATGTTCTGGGAATGCATCATTAGGTGATTTTGTCGTGTGAACATGACAGAGTGTATCTACACAAATTAAGATAACTATGTCACTGGGCAATGTAAACTCTGGGACCATTGTGGTATGCATGGTCCATCTCTGGCCTAAACAGCATTGTGTGGTGCCTGACTCTACTTAAATTCTGTAATGCCAAGTTTATTTAAAAAGGGCATACATGCTAGGGACAAGAGGGGAAAGAGAGGTATTATTTAAGGGGTGTAAAGTTTTGGATTTGCAAGTTGAAAGTGTTCTGGAAATCTTTTCCACAACAATGTGAATTTACTCACTGATAAACTGTACACTTAAAATTGGTTAAGATGGTAAATTTTATATTATGTTTTTCTTTTTCTTTTTACCTCAGTAAAAAAGTGGAGGGGCAAAAAAGGGTGCATAAATATTTCCTTGTAGCATCTCCCCCTCCTTTTTATTTGCGTGCTGGGGATTGAACCCATGGCCTTGCACATGCTAGGCAAGTGCTCTGCCATTGAGCCACATCTCTGTCCTCAAATATATTCTTCTAACTTGTCCCCTCTTCTTTTGTTATTGGACCTGGTGATTGAATCTAGGGCCTCGTACTTGCTAGCCAGAGCCCTATCACTGAGCTCCACCCCCAGCCCTTTTTTGTTTTTTGAGATAGGATGTTACTAAGTTGCCTGGGCTGGCCTCTAACCTGGGATCCTCCTGCCTCAGCTGTGACTACAGGCCTGGAATGGGCTTTTCCTTTCTATTGATGGTATCACCATTGAATTAGGTACTCCAATAGGAAATTCTAGAATCTTCTTTGACCCTTTCCAGTCCATTACCTATGATAAAGAGCAGTCACCAAGCTTTGGCTTACAAATTCTCTCATATCTGTCTCTTCCCCTCCATTTCTATTCAAATAAGAGTGTCTCTATACCATGCTAGAATTATAGGGAAAAACTCAGATCTGGTTCTAATCTCTAATCTCTGTTTTCCCAAGATTGATTCCTTCCATGATGCGGTGGAGGCAGTGCATGGGGAACTGCCTTAGCTCTTTCTTGATGAGTCACCTACACCTTCTCCAGACCCAGATCTTCCCAGTTTCGCCCAGTCAGTTGCAGAACCCATTTTTGCCACCCCTGTGCCCTCTGCCATGGCATCCTGCAGTGGGGCTCCTCTCTTTACTGGTCATCGTCGTGCCCTTTCTTATTTTTGTGTGACTTTCTGCTCTGCCTCTTCCTGCCTGGAAACCTTTTCCCCCACTTCTGTATTGCTCTTTCTATCCTCCTCTCTACTTTAATTCCTCTCCCAGTTCCTCTGGAGAGCCTTTCCTCAAGACTCTGGCCTATCCTGAATTCTCTCACTCTAGGGTTCTTTGTATCGGTTGCAGCCCCCATTATATACCTGGGTACTTTGCCGTTCACTCTGCTTACTTCTGTACTCCAGTCTGCTTAGATGGCCATGAGCCTCCTGTCACCAACTGGTGTCCATTTTACATGTAAATAATACCAAGTCAATGCTGGGGCTGTGAAATGTGCTGCACAGAAAAATCCAGCACCTAAACCTCACTGTGGTTGTAGTTTGGGGCTCAACAGACTTTTTCCATAAACAGCCAGATAGTAAATATTCTAGGCTTGCAGGCCATATGGTCTGTGTTGCAGCTCGTCACTTGGGTTGGTGGAGCGTTGGAGCATCCACAGACACTGTCTAAATGCATTAATATGATTGTGTGCCAATAAAACTTTATTTACGAAAGTCAGTTTGGCAGAGTGCTGTTTCCTGACCCTTGTTTAAGGTAGAGTGCTAAGGAGACCCATATGTAGAAACTCTTTGGAAGAAGTCCATTCTGCTTCCAGCTGTAGATGAACCCAAACAGGAAGAATCTCTTCTCATTGCCGTGAAGACGATGGGTTCGCCTGGCCATGTTGTACTTCACTTTCTTTGGGTCTCTATTGGTAGGTAAGCTTAGTGGCAGTCCTAAAATGTCTAATCCTGGCCAGTAAGCTTACAAGGTGTCACTGTTGGAGGACTGAGGGGAGCAGAGGGAGGGCCACCACTAATGGCCATACCTGTGGCATGTCATAAATCTCTGGAAACGGGCTCTTTCTAAGGCAGATGAGCAATGTCGTCAACCATGGGTAGGAAACGCAACTTCCGTTTATTTGAGTATCTGCTGTGTGCCAGATATTTTGTACATTTTTGTATGTCACTTCATGGAAGACCATTATTCTTTGAGTATGAATGTCATCCTTTCCATTTTTTCACATGAAGAGACTGAGGCACAAGGAGCAAAATAATTGACCCAAGGCAACAAATGGAACATGGTGGACTTGGATGGCTTTCTGGCTCCAGGTTGGTGTGTTTTCTGCCCCACCATCATACAGGTGTTATTGGACCAACTCCGATGATGGTCTATGAAAAACTAAACAGAATATCATGTTCCTGGCAAGGTAGAATGCTGTGTCAAGTTGGCATTTATGGTCTTATGGTCTTAGTTGAATATCTTTGATTAAGTTTATGAATTATCACAGTTCTTCTTTTACAATGATTAGAGCCCACGAGAAAATAATGTGCTTTCATTGTCAGATGTCATTAAATCTCAGACATCTTATTCTGGAAAGTACCACCTGTAGATGTACCAATGTTTATACATAAGTTTATATATAGTAGTAGTTGTAATGGAAATAATGGTCCTTTTTTTTTTTTGGTGTGTGTGTGTGTGTGTGTGTGTGTGTGTGTGTGTGTGTGTGTGTGAGTGATTCTGAGGGTTGAATTCAAGGGTACTTCACCAATGAGTGACATCCTTAAGCCTCTTCATTTGTTATTCTGAGACAGGGCCTTCCTAAGTTGCTCAGGCTGACCTTGAACTTGTTATCCTCCTGCCTCAGCCTCCCAAATCCCTGGGATTGCAGGTGTGCATTACAGCACCCACTCAAGTTGAAAGAAAATCCAAATCCAAGTTGAAATTATATTTTCATTATATTTCCTGATGTATAGTGTTCATTCCTGCTGTAGCAAACTCCTGTGAACTGTACTGGATTTTTGGAAAATGATCATGTCTTTTTTTGCTCTTACCACCAACCTCAGGGTAACGTCACACGGCTCAGGAAAGATCTTACAAGACTATACAGAAGGATTTAAAGTATACCTTTATGCCCAGGGTATATTACTAAAGTTGGAGGGGAATGGAAAAATGGTACCAAAAGATCATCATTTCAGGATTTTAAAGCTTAAGTTTCCTGAGACCAAATAACTATATTCACCGTTTGTTTCGTCTTCTTGCCAAACCAAAATTCAAGTTCAGTTCTTTCTTCCTTTCTATTTTTCTTTTTCTTTTCTCTCTTCCTTCCTTCCCTTCTTTCTTTCCCTTCACCCATTCTGTCTGTGCATCTCTCTGTCTGTCTATCATCTATCCATTTTTCTATCTAACCTCAGGTTTTGATGCTGCTCCCTGAACAGCACTCTGCTTTCACTCTGTGTCAAGGCTGAGTCTGTGTTAGATTCTTTTTCTCACTGGTCTTCAACATACAGTCTCAAAAGAGTCATGGTTATCATTTTAGGTTAAAAAAAATGGAAAGTATACCGACACCTTATCTTTTACAGTCCTACCTATTGTTCGCTTATCTCAGCAGTCCTGTTACGAAGACTGTTTATTCACTGGAGAGTCCCAAAGGTGCAGAACAGTGGAAAATGAATCCCATTGCACTTGGTGCCTTTTGGAGTCATTTCCCAAAACACAAGATTAAATAACCACCACCACGACCCCCACATGGATACAGCACACTTCTAGAAGTTTGCAAACTCAAAAGAGCACTGTCCTCCCGTGCCGAATGCACGCTAGCGCGTCGTACTTTTGAACCTGTGTAAATCAGAGACTTTGCTGGGAGATGTTTCAGTTTGGGACCAAAAGGCTTCAAAGGCTTGCAGCCCCAAACCGGAGGCTTTGAAGTGAGGTGGGGGGTGCGCTGAAGAGAGGAAACTCCCCCCTCAGTGCAGCACTGTATTATTTCAGGCTTCTGATTTCCAGCGGCAGAGCAAACAAGGCCCCCCGGGGCTGTGATTTACCAAGTTATCTTTCCATGCAGAAAGGGCGAAATTTCCAACTAAGCCAGAGACAGAGCTAATTGGTCCAAAATGTTGGTTGCACATTCAGGCATCTGTGAACCTCTCCTCATTTTGATTTAGTTACAGTCGCAGTGACTTTCGATATTGCTTTTTGGTGTTGTGAAAATCGAAGCCTAAAGAAGCTTCATAGTTTAATTATATATTGTGATGGGAGCCAGCGAGTGGTTAGCTTCATGGCTACCCTCTGCCTTCTCTTTCCTTTCTGCCTTCTACAATAGAGAATTAGCTAATTTCCCAGCTGCCTTTGCAGCCTATGGCGACAATATAACTCAATTCTAGCCCATGAGGGTTAGTTCTGTTAGCTTTAGGGAAAACTTTTGCTTTCCCTGATAATGGGGATAGTTAATCTGGTGCCACGTTTCCCTTTATTCTCTACTTGGTATGTAGATAAGATGACTGGTGCTTCTGCAGTCATTTTGTGACTAGTGAAACTGTAAAGATGAAAAAGTCAGCATGCTAAGAATGCTGGTGATGGTAGAAGAAGACAGTCCAGGTTCTTGATGGTTTTTCTGAACAGCTGAACCAATGCTATTTGGACTCCTTTGTGACATGAGAAAAATAAATCTCTCTTTCAACCACTGTTAGTTGGGTTTTATGTTACTTGCAGCTGAAATCATTCTTAACTGATATTGCTACAATGACCAGTCAAGGGTAAGACCAGGAAGATAATTTTTGCCTTTCATGTTAGCTTTCTAATCCTGATAAATCACTAGTCTTTTGTGTAGTCAAGTTGAAAGAAAATCCAAATTCAAGTTGAAATTATATTTTATGAGCTTAGCTATAAAATAATGAATCAGGCTTCAAATTTTGTTAGCTCTGACTTTTGAGATCTGCAGGATACTTACTGGAATATTTAGTAACTGATCAAACCATCAAGAGACACACAAACAGATGTACTTTGATGAAATAATTTCTCAAGAACTTCTTCAGGGTAGTTTGTTTAATAAAGTGTATCCTTCTCTCTTCTTGTTCCAGGAACAACCTTATTATCTACAGGGAATGCACCTTCCACCTAACTTACAATACTCCATTACACACGTATCTATCGTTGAGTGTCATATAAACAAGAAATTCTGGGTGATGAAAGCCCATAAATTCCGTATTCTACCCACAATGCTACTTCTTTTCTGAACCAGACACATGGTTCTGACATACAATTCCTTTTCTGTCAAGCCTTCATGATTTCCAAAGAATCCGGAGGAAATGCCAAGTCTTGGAGGAAGCCTGGAATTCTCTCTCCATTTCCCCCAGTAGGACTATTTATTATCTCTTCACTTCTCAGCAGTTACCACTTTTCTCCTTTCCTCCAAGGAAAACAAGGCACCAAATACTTTGATTTTGGCAGAGGGGAAAGATATTATGACTTTTACTTGGTGTTCTCCAGAGAGTAATTAAACATAATCAATACAGCAATCAATGGAGCAGGAATTAAACAAAAAAGTAGATTTCCAGTTTCTAACAACGCCTTTTAAAAGAAATTTGTTCAAATTAGGTATGCATGACAGTAGAGTGCATCTTGACACATTATATATAAATGGAGTATAAATTTTCATTCTTCTGGTTGTACATGATGTAGAATTACATGGGTTATGTAATCATATATGCACATAGGGTAATAATTTCCATTCATTCTACTTTCCTTCCTACCCCCATGCCTCTCCCAAAGGCTTCTTTTTGATTTGTCTATATTCTGAAGAACCACTGACATTATTTAGAGAGCAAATATAATTCCTCTTAATAAAAATGAAATGCAAGTCTACAGAGCTTTGAACTGATGACTGGTTTGAATTCAATAAAATGTTAAATAGAATCATCTTCTAATTTCCAGAATGTGCATCCCTCCAAGACTCAAGTTTCCACAGACTTTTCTCGGTTCTAGAACTTTCAATGGGATCAGGGATGTTCATGCCTGTCTAGATTGTGAATTCCTAGAGGGCACTAGAAGGGTTTTTTCTTTGTAGTCTCTCACATTATCCAGTACAAGAATTCATATTGTACGATAACTGACAAGGACTTGTGAATTGAATTGAATTCTATCTGCACTTGTAGCTTTGCAACATCTTGATCTTTGAGGTGGGTGACCTCTGAGTCATGTTCTTGGATGATTCCTAACTAGGCTTCTGAGTCTGTCTTGTGGATCAATTTGTTAGTATCACCAAGCTCTGATTACTTGGTGTTATATAATTAGGCTGCAATTAAACTAAAAATAAGCAGCATATTTAAACAACTCTAACAGAATTAAGGTGACTGGGTGATTCACAGAAATGTCCCTGCTCCTCTTTCTTGTGGGATAAAATTAAGTGCATGATTAGCAAAGCTGAATCTTCCTAAATATTGATTGGCCTCGCTCGAAACAAGCATACTTACTGGAAATTTGAATTGATATGGAAAATAATATCATGGCATTGTTTTTCTTTTCTAAAAGTGCATGTAAATAATATGCCTTTAAAGTCTGACTCAATTTTGTAGAATTCAGTTGTAATCTCTGAAGAAGAAAAAAATGAGAAACTTCTAAAAGTGGCTTCTTCTCGGGAGGAGAATTGGGAGCTGAGGAATCAAGGGCGGCAGGAAGGCTTATTTCTCATTGAAAATCTCTTTGTGTGCATATATTACCTATTCAAAGACCAACTCATAAACAAGCAAATTCAACACAATTTTGTAGAAGCTTAAAACCGGAGGAATTACAATCTGATTCTTTGATTTACTATTAAGTTGAAGTGTTCAAGATAGTGTAGCATTGTTATAAGAAGACATATAGAGATCAATGGAATGAATATGGAATCCTAAAATGGACCTGCCTATATGTGGCCAAATAATTTTGGATGAAGATGCCAAGTTAGTTCAGGTGCTAGTTATTATAGGGAAATGGATGAATTCCGACACTTACCTAATAGGATACACAAAGAATTAAGTCAAAATGAATCATGGAAATAAATGTAAAAGCTGAAGTCATAAAGCGTCTGGAGAAGAAAATGGGATAGGATCATTGTGACCTTGAGCAGGCAAAGATTCCTTAGATAGTACACAAAATACAAAGCCATAAGATAAAAATTTGATAAAATGAACTTTATCAAAATAAAAACATCTGTTTAAAAAAATTACCATCATGGAAAACAAGCCACAGAGTGGGAGAAAATATATGCCAAATATCTATACTCTACCCAAATATAGTTGAGGCGATGCTTCATAAAGTAGTTATACCAATGGCCAGCAGGTACCTGGAACTCTGCTCATTAATAGTCATCAGAGAAATGCAAATAAAAACTATAATAAGAAATTTAAATGACTGATAATACCAACTAGTGGTAGGATATGGTGCAACTGTAAGTCTTGTAGATTGCTACCATTTTAGATAGCAAAATTTACTGAACAGGTTTGCCATTCCTTGTAAAATTAAACACCACCCACCTTAACAATCCCAGACACAGGTATTCATGCAATAGAAATGAAAACGTGTTCACTTGAAGTTATGCACTGGACTACTATTGTAGCATGTTGGGGTTGCCACAGATTGCCAGTAAGCCTTGTAGGGACATTCAGGATCCGAACTATAGCATCCTTTTTAATGAATATCATACTGGACAATCCCGCATCCTAAGACTCCAGATGTAGTCTTGTTGAGTGTATTGGAAATCTGTTGTATTTTCATCAACTTTAATTAATGTGGCATAGAGTTGTGCTAGCTAACTTGGTGGCTGCCTTACTTGTTGCTTTAAATTGGCTAAGAAGGCAGTGAGTTGAAACTAATCTCAGATTTTTAAATATAACTTCCTGTCAAGACGGGTCTTCTTTCTCTAATGCTTTTGTAAGTGGTTATTTCAACCCCCAAACAAAAATTTATTGTTAATCAATTTGATTCATATTGGTTTCTTTTTGATGCTTTAGAATGCAACTGAATTCATATTCTCTCTCAGCTTTTTTTCACCTATTAGTTTAACAAGCAAGAGAGTGGAAAAAGTGACTTTTAAAATATCATCTTTATCAGTTATAGTGTTCTCCTAAAACACTCACCAAAGTTTGTTCAATATCAGTTTGGGATATCAGGAAATCAACAGGAAGCATATGGATTGGCAGTTCTCTACACTGCTACGAACAACTAATTCTCCCTTTTATGATCATTAGGAAATGGTTTGTTTGGGGGCATTACCTCCATTCTCCAGGGTACTGTGAAGACCACTAATGTGGCTCTCTATTATTTCTATGATGGTTTTGGTGGTAATTTGGGGGGCCCAACACTTCTCATTTTAAGCCACCAAATGTTCTCTGAATATCTCTCCATCTCTCTGAGGCTTCAGCTTCTTCAAGTTCAAGTCTCATTATCCTTGGTGCAGAAGATTAGGAAAAAAAAAAAAAGAAAGAAAGAAAATGCAGTTATTAACTCCTCATATCATTCACATTACCCAAAACCATCAGTGAGCCTTTTTCTCTTGTGGTGGGAGATAGGATGTGATGTGGGTAAAGTGCTCAGCATAAGGTAAGATTTTCATGGAAATGTGGACGTAGCCCCAGATCCGCTGTTCTAGGCAGGGAAATCCTTGGGAGTGGACAATACTGATAGAGAAGGTTCTGGTAGGGACTAAGGGATATAACAGGCAAGTGGTGTCTCTGTGTGGGTTTCTACTGCTCACCTTGCTGTGGATTCTAGGTGAGTAGCCAAGAGCAAGGCTTCAGTGAATGAGAAAGAATGACACAGGTCCTTGCTCCCAAAAACTTCATGGAAAGGATTCCAGCTTGGGCTCCGGGAAACCACAGAGTTACTCCATGATCGGGTCAAAGGAGCTGGGACTCAGGGAGGCCAACGGGGTGTCGCATCCTTGTCTGGATGAATGAGGGAGGGAATCTGTGAGCAGTTGAATGGCATCAGGAGAACAGTGAAATTCTTGGAATGCATGACACCTAACTAACTGGGAGACTTGATCAAACCCTGACAGGACTTCTGTTAGCTCAAGGCCACATCCCTAGCCTGAGAATCCAACTCTCTCAAATACCTTCCCAAGAAAGCTCCATGCTGCCAAAATAATTTAGTTTGCTCCTACCAGAACCTGACTACAGGCCTCTGACCTTAATTTTTACCTTAGAAAATTTGAATTATAACCTTTTTTTCTCTCTGTTCCTTTCATATGTCTCTTCTATAAATATGTCTTTCTCCAGGGCCTAGAAGATAACATTTCCAGTGTATCATCAAGGATAGGCCAGGTGCCTTCAGGACTCCGTGGGAGGGAAGGCCCAGTTACAAACACAGATGGCCCAACCACACTGGCCAGTCTCTCTCAAGCATCCTCCGGGACTTTCCCTTCAGTACACCCCAGCATTTAAAAAGCCTCTTGCCTTCTGTTTCAGCAGAGTTGAGTTTATGCTGGAGTCTCTCTCCCCTATTGCAATAGTTTGAATAAAGCCTATATTATCTTTTATTTCTTTTCCTTTTTTAATTATACTTTATACTTACACATAATAGTTGGGTTCATCCCAACAAATTCATAATGCATGGAAATCCATTTTGGTTCATGATCCCCCTTTTCTCTCCTGTCCTCCCTCCCCTCTCCCTTTCTTCTTGCTCTACTAGACTTACTTTTGCTCATCTATTAATTTGTATTGGATTGGTCCTTTATGTTATCTTCCTCTCCCTTCCCCTCTTTCTTTATTTTAGTCTAACGTCCACATATGAGACAAAACATTTGGCCTTTGAGTTTCTGAGTTTGATTTCTTTCATTTAACATGATGTTCTCCATTTCTATTCATTTGCTGGGAAATGCCACAATGTCATTCTTTTTTTAAAAAAAATTTATTTTTTAGTTTTAAGTGGACACAATATCTTTATTTTACATTTATGTGGTGCTGAGGATCAAACTCAGTACCTCAAGCATGCTAGGCGAGCACTCTACTACTGAGCCACAACCCCAGCCCTCATTCTTTTTTTTTTTAAAAAAATAAGCTTGTGTTATCTTTTAAAATCGGTGTCCTTTGAGTAATTTATCTTTGAAAGAGAATTCAAGTCATCATTGGTCTGATAGACTGAGGTAGAGGAAAACTTTGGGGCTGGGAGGTGTAGGTGGGTCTCGTTTGTGGAGGGCTGGGGGTGGCAGAGAAAGGAAGAAAGAAATGGCACTTCACAATAGTTTTCCTTGAGGACAAGAGGAATAGATGTCAGATGAATAGATAATATATTCAGATTGTCAGATCAATGAGCTGATATCAAGAATAATGCATAATTGAGTGAACTGAACAGGAGGCTTCTAATGGGTGTTACAAAACTCCATCTTTAGTTCTGTTACTTTTTATATCACTAATTTAAGGAAATGTTTAAAAAGCCCATGTGTGTAGTAGCATTCATGATGTTACGATTATAATTCCAAATAATCTCAACAGTTTGAATAAGGAACTAAAATTATCGTGATGAATCTGATGAAAAATGAAGTACAGGTAACCTATTATTCTAGACCTGCTAGGCTACATGTTTCAGTTCACTGGGTCTGATATAACAAAACTTATTGCTCACAGTTCTGGAGGCCAGGAAGTCCACCATCAAGGTGCCAGCAAATTCAGTGTCTGGTGAGGGCTGCTCTCTACTTCAAAGATGGCGCCTTCTATGTGTTCTTACTTGGCAAAAGAGGGGAAATGAACTTCCTCGGGTCTCTTTGTAAGAGAACTGATCTCTTTTATGAAGCCTCCGCCTTTATGACCTACTCTTCTCCCAAAAGCCCTACCGCTTACTACTAGCATATTGAGTACTAGATTTCAATGTGAGAATATTAGAGGGTCACAGACATTCAGACCACAATAATATAGTATAAAATGAAATGCAGGATATCAGCCAGGTTCAGTGTAAAGTGAAAATGCAGGATATCAGCCAGGTCAGGGAAATTAATCTCCCTTTCACGTAAGTCCACTATCTGATACAAAGCAGTGGGTGACTCTTGAGGAATACATTCTCCATTCCAAAAGTTTTCCATACTCTTGATCAAGGTTCAAGGCTGATCATACTATGGTCCCTAGTAAATAGGACCAGGAACCCATCTCAGGGAAGTGGGGCTGTTAGTAGCTGTGGATCCTAGCCTCTGCCTGTCCTCCAGGACCCCTGGAGGGACAATCACAGGTTCAAAGGCATATTTATTAAGAATTTCAAGATGGCAACCACTTGTCAAACTCTGAGTGCCAGGCTCTTCTAGAGGCAGAGAGCCCTGTGCAAACATCCCCTTACAGAACCATGAAGCTGACCCTGATTTAGCCTAGGAAGTGGTATTGACGGTGGAAATGAGAACTTTCTTGGTGTAAAACAATTTGAGTAGGTAGGCAGGCCCTGTAGGTGAGGAAGAGAAACCACCTTCAGGGGCAGAATGAGCACTGAGGAGAGAACCTTGAAATCCAGGCTGAAGATGCAAACATCATCCTATAGGGAAGATTCGAGAACTGGAGAGTGACAAGGTGAACTTGGCATTTCAGAAAGATTAATTTCCAGTGAGGTGTCTTTCAGAAGCTGGTGCCTTTCAACTATTCCTTTTTTTTTTTTTTTTCCACACATAAAAACGGAAGGAACACTCTTTTTTGGATCAAAGAAGGGCAATTGCCTGGGAGGCATCTTTCACTCACTTTTTCCTACTGTTCCAGGCACAAAACCTGCTGGAAATTTTGACATTTTGCTCTTTCTTGCCTCTGGATTTTAATGCCAGCAAATTAATGTGTAAGATGTCAGCAGAAAATGACTTTCATGGGACAAAATGACCTTGCATTTTTGGTCAGGAGGAGAGGAAAGCAGCAGACACACTAATTGCTGAATTATAATGAACCTTTCTATGATCCTTTGAGTCTCTCAGAGGAATCAAAATAAAACAAAATTACAGCAATAATACCAAGCAGTGGGCTGTGCAGGCAGACAACAGGTGGAGATAAAAGCCAAACCCTCAACTTCTCTCCTAGTATCAGGAAAAAAAACCTGTCACTTCTGTTCCTAAGAGACTAGTAATAATTTTCATCTGTGTTCCTCTCATTTTAGTAGTAATTTATAAAAACGGGCATTTCCATGGCACACATGCATGCACAGACTCACACACACACACACAGTTACGCCAGTCTCTCCCTATGTAGGAGTAATTGAAGCAGACAGGGAACCAGTAAGGCAGCTTAAACAGGAGTTGTTAAAAGGGCAAATGTTGTAAGAAAGCAAATTGTATCTGTCTGGTGTGTAGACAGAAGAAGGACTTTCATAATGCTAAAAGCATTTAGCAGAAAAAAAAAATCCCTGGATCTCTCTAGGGATGGAAAAGATGGGTGCAAACTTGAGTGGAGGAATTTAACTTTCTCTCTGTCATTCTCTTGCTGGCCTTGAGAAGACTTATTTCCATGTTTGTCATATTCTAAGGGGCGAAGCAAGTTTTCCCCCAGTTTTCCTATGCATCCTCAGCTAGCCTAGCTAATGAGGAGCTTGCGCTAATCTCTAGATCCTGTCCCTCCTTGTCTTGATTCTGTGCTCTCCCTCCCTTCTTTAGAGCAGCTCTTAATACTTTTCAACTTTGTGGTCAGTTCCTTGTATAAATACACTAATTTCTTAAGAGAGCACCACCCAAACTTCATGATTAGGTGTTTTTCCACAGTATAAACTACAGGGGCCTTTCTGAGAGAGCATGGTAGAGGGTCAGTGGTGGAACTGGACAGCCCAACCCTGGTGCTATCCTTTGTTTGTTGTCTTGATGACTGTTAATGAGCTATGTGACATCTCCATCATCTTCAGAAAATGTCCCCTCTCACAGGCCTGTTGTGAACAGGAAGCAAAATCATGTATATAAAACATGTGAATATAGTAGGTACACGGCACCTGTCATTACCCTCAATTCGCCTGCCTGTCTTTCTCAACTGTTTATAGAATCTCAGGCCATTAAACCACTTGAGCAAAGTGTCACATGTGGAGAGCCCGTGCTTGCCTGAGACCAGTCTTGTCTTCCTGCTTATCAGCAGTTCTAATATGACACATTTGCATCTCCTTAACATATACAGCATTTTCTTCTTTTTAAAATTTATTCTTTTTAGATCTACATGACCACAGAGTGTATTTTGACAGATCATACATACATGGAGTACAACTTGTTCTAATTAGGATCCCATTCTTGTGGTTGGATGTGGTGTGGAGTTTTACTGGTCCTGCATACACAGTATTTTCAATGCATCATTGAAAACTTCTTGGTGTGTCTCAATTAGGTTCAGAGAACCTGTCCTTTTTGGTTGCTTCCTTTATTGGCTTCAAGTTGAAATTGTCAGCAGGGCAGCTCTGGAAACATGTCTAATCTCTTCTTAGCAGAATGCCCCTTTTGGCAGATACCCAGACTTTTGGAGTGTCTCTACTATTGCCACATGATTCCCTCGAGCCATTTGGTGATGTGCAGTAGGAATGGCTGTATTCTCTATGACACAATCCCACAGTCTCCATTTTTGTAAATTACTGTAGACAATGGCAACTGGCCTTGCCATCTATCATTTCCCAAAGAATGGCTTTATATTGACAATTATAAAGCCAATTATCATTTTTATAGCTGTTTCTCAATAGCTTTTGTCAAATAATAACCTTATACAACAAAAAGAACACCTCTGACTCTGTTCACATCACATTTTGCAAACTTTTTAGTACCAGGGATTGAACCTAGGGGCACTTAACCACCGAGCCACAACCCTAGCCCTTTTTAAAATAGTTTATTTAGAGGCAGAGCCTTGCTAAATTGCTTAGGGCCTCACCAAGTGGCTGAGGTTGGCTGTGGATTCATGGCCTTCCTGCCTCAGCCTCTTGAGCTGCTAGGATAACAGGTATACACCACGATGCCTGGTGCAACCAATTTTTATGGAAGTTTTACCAGAAAGTTCTATCACTCAAAGTTAAATGGGTTCTTCTTCCTCTTCTTCTTCTTCTTCTCCTCCTCCTTATTATTATTATTTCTGGTAACATGTTGAAAACACTTAAGTTTAAATTATTATGTTCATGTTCCTTAGTATAAGTCTTCAATCATCCATTTATTTGTATGTAAGGACAGATCTACACTGAAAGAAAACCAAAATCTTCCTTGGCTCACTCCCATTTGGAAATGAGGTATATGTTTTTGGTAAACAATGATCACTCCCCAACTTTCAACAGAGCAGAGCTCCTTTACAGGGATTTGTTGTTTAATATAACCTCAAACTCATTGCGGCCCAATACTTAAGGAAAAGTATAAATAAGAAAGGCAATATGTAGGAATGACTGCAGAGAGGACATGTCACCCCTTTTATTCAATAGGCTGGGATCTCTCCTCGGTTGAAACTAAAGACTTAAAGTTCTGGAAGAGAGAGAGAAGGGAAATTGCATGGAAATGGAAGGAGACCCTCATGGTTATACAAAATTACATACAAGAGGAAGTGAGGGGAAAGGGGGAAAAAAAGCAAGGGGGAGAAATGAATTACAGTAGAGGGGGTAGAGAGAGAAGAGGGGAGGGGAGGGGAGGGGAGGGGGGATAGTAGAAGATAGGAAAGGCAGCAGAATACAACAGACACTAGAATGGCAATATGTAAATCAGTGGATGTGTAACCGATGTGATGCTGCAATCTGTATACGGGGTAAAAATGGGAGTTCATAACCCTCTTGAATCAAAGTGTGAAATATGATATGTCAAGAACTATGAAATGTTTTGAACAACCAACAATAAAAATTAAAAAAAATATATATATAAAAAATTCTACACTGAAGACCTTAATAAAAAAAAAGAAAAAAAAAAACCCAAACCCAAACCCAAACCAAAAACCAGACATGTGGGATTCACTTCTGTGTTTACTATAATACACTGCTGACAGCAGAGTTGGTTTCACCACCCCTTATTCTCTCACAAGACCTAGGGAGAACTTTCTTTTAGTTCTTAGGATAAAGTCCTCTGGTGGGCTTTCTCGTTTATTATCTTATGGACTCTGTGAGTGACTTAAATTCATATTTTCCTGTTTGATTTGGCTCAAGAAAGCTCAAAACCAGATCTGCAGCCTACCTCTTGTGAGTTTACAGGGCCTCAGGCGTGTGTCCATGGAACCTCACCTCTACCTTGAAACCTGGAGTAAAGAGCGATGCCCCCTGGTCTGGGTGCTCTTCTTCCCTCCCAGCTTCCTACTGTGTGAGCAGGAATAAAGTCGTCTTGTTCTCCGTTAAGACAAAGATTCTCTTTTACTCTCAAAACCCGAGCAGCATTATCTGTCCTGAGACCCATCATCCAGGTATGCTTTTCATCTTCATTTCTTGTGTTAGTCACCACTGGACCCCTAGAATTCCCAGGTCATTTCTCATTTCTTGATTCTTAACACTTAACGGTCCCTAATGCACTTTTCTGATCCCTATCTGTCCCCTATATTCCTCTACAGTGTCCTCCAGAGTTCTGGGTCAGTTATTTTCAAAGATCTCGCACATCTCTATCCCTTCTTTGAATTCTCTCCATCTTTTCCCTCTACTTAATTCTCTATTGGTGTAAACATTTTTTTCCTTTAGTTTCCTGAGGTGGAGACTGTTTCCTTTCTTCCCATCCTTTTATCACTGAGCCCAAAGCAGGGTAGTGTCCTTCTTGCCCCATGTCACTGTTGGACACCGTTCCTCTCTCTCCTCCTGGCCCCTTCGTTCCTGTCTCTGTATCTTATGTTACCAGTGTATCCCTTACCCATCCCTCCGAGTGGCAGCCATTTGATCATTCCTGATTCTTCACAGATTTTAGCTATTGGTTCCCAGGTCCTCTTTCCACACTAGTTCTTTCTCGTAAGTTGACTTCAATTAGAAGAAGATACTCCCAATCGCTCTAGCATTTTAGTTTCTCCAATATATTGTCCATCGCCCAACCTCAACCTTCAATCCTTCGGCCATGTCCTGGAATTTGACAGTAGCAAAAAAGGATTGGAAGGGAAATCTGCCCACTTGTTAGAGTTGTGTTGGTCAGAAACCTGCATGTCTATGTTTTGATTTTCTGCTTGGGTATCACTGGGGGGAGTTTTTACTGGGAGCTCATGTGGTTGTGGCTGACTTCAGTTAATTGTGATTGTGGACTCAGCTCATTCCTTGCTGGCCATCGGAGCTGCTCTCAACTCCAAGAGGCCACTCGCATTCCTTAATGCGTGGCTCCCTAAATCTTTGTAGCTGAAAATGGAGAATTTCTCTTCTGTAGAGAAATTCTGTAGAGAAATGGAGAATTTCTATATTAGGGGTCTTCCTCCCTTCTTTAAAGTCATCCACGCTACAGAAATAGCCTGAACATCTGAGCCATAGCCAAGTATCCAAAGGTCCCTTCCATCCTCCACAGGAGATTATCCATAGGCCCAGGTCACCTGTGGGGAGAGTGGGTGTCACATTTCCAAAGCTGGCCTGCCACCGTCTCAATATTCTTCACTTCTAGAGTCCCGTTCTTAAAACACTGCCTCCCATCTAGAACTCACCTCCTTTATTTTTCCACGTCCTCAGTAACATCTGCAACTCATGGGGTACTACAGTCCATGGATCTCACCACATTTCCCTGTCCCTCTTCACCATCTCCTTACGCCTTCCTTTTCACCAGATGGTCAGTCACTACAAACACCTGATGTCATGAACTGTCGGTTCTTTTCTCCTTTTGTTTTATTTGCTTGGAAAAACCCTCACCTGGTTAAATCCCACTCTCTTTTTCCCTCTGCCTACATCCATATGGAGAACAGTGACTTGGGCTAACTAGTCTTCCTTTAAGCATGTGGGTACTAATTCAAGAAGGTTCCAAGTGACCTCGCACTCATAAAACATTTCCCTCAGAGACCTACCCAACCCTTTTGGCATTCAAAATCCATTTGCTGGAGAATCCCCTAAAATAATTTTTCAAAATGATATTCTTCTCCCTTGAGTATTTTAAATTGCTATTTGAAATTTCATCCGAAATTTAAATAGTGAAAATCTTTTCAGTGTATCATAAACATTTATATATATTTTTTAAATGGCAAAGCTCTTTTGAGTGATTCTGAAGGAATCAATATCATGTCAATTTAACATCTGCCATGATCCCTTTGAAAATGCAGAAACTATTTTTTTATTATTACTTCAGTAATAATCTAAAATTTTGTAGCACATTTTCTAATTCCAAATGTTTTATTGTTTACCCTGTTATACTTGACTGCAACAAAAATATGGTTAAATTAAAAATGATTCAAATGTCCTGATTATAATACTCTAAGTGTTTGATTTTTTTTAAATGTTAGGTATCCTTACAGTAATTAATTAGTAGATGTTTAGTAAAAACTATGCATTTTGGTAAGTAATCATTAAAGATGAAAGAATGGCATTTAAAAATATATCTTATGGTAAGCATTGAGCTGGCATATATTTCCTCTAAATTTTATTTTGGAAAAAAAAACCAATTTGCAATGAACATCTATATACTCTTCACCTAGATTCAACTACTATTAACATCTTGATTCATTTCCTTCCTCCCCCTCTTTACTCAGTACTCCATCCCATCCCTACCACCAACCATTTGAGAGGGTTCAGATAGGAATGAACATGTGCACCCGCATTAACATAAGGGGCAGCAGAGTGCGTGGGCACCATTGGATTGCAGGGGAAGAAGTGGTTCCCTTCATATGTGGCATAAGGAAAGCTGCTTACTGCCTCTATTTTCTTGTGAAAGAGGAATCCAGAGGAAGTGGGCAGAGTTGTTAGATGTTTATGGAAAGAGGAGAAAGTATGGAAGTCATGTTTGGACGGTGGATGTCAGTCTGCAGCTCAGACCCCTTGGGGTACACAAGGAGGTCACAAGGCTGTGAGTCCCTTAGCAAACAATTTCTCTACACATTCTCTCCTTGGAGTCTGCTGACTATTTCAATGATGTTTTGGATTCATGTTCTTCTTGGTTCATTTTCTTCACTAGCCTCTGAGGTCGCCATATTCCTCTAACTTCTTCCTACCTCCCTGCTTACTCCTTTTGAATTTCCTTCACTCTGCTAAGCACTGAAGCACGTTGGGCTGAAACCTTGGACCTCTGCTCTATCCAGATCACTGCCTAGGTTAAGGTCTCATGGATGTGCTCACAACTCCTGAGTTTGCGTCTCCAGCCTGGCCTCTTGTGAGGGCTCCAGTCTCTTATATCTAACCACCTAAACAAGCTCTTCACTTGAATGTATGTTACACATATCAAACTTTCAAAAATCAAAATCAAACTTTGGCTAGTTCTGTCTCCAACTCTGATGTACTTAAGATCTTCTCTAGCCCAGTAAAAGCAATTCCATTCTTTCCGATGCACAAGTCAACAATTTTGAATTCTTCTTCTTTTTGTCCCTCTCTCTCAGCTCCCATTGCCAATCCATTGGTAGAATCTGTTGATTTCCCTTAAATATTCAGAACCCAGCTACTTCCCACCCATCACAACCCCACTGGTCCCTGCCGCCAGCGTCCCTCCCTGCATTTTTTTACATCAGCTACCTACCTCACTGCTCCCCCTGCTTCTACCCTTGTCACCTCAGTCTGCTCTCAACACTGCAGTCTTTCCACTGCTCCGAACCCTCCCATGGCCAGAGGAGTCCTTACCCAACCTCAATGGCTCTTCGTGATCTGTCCTGCCCCACCTCAGCTTCTTGTGCTACTCAGGTTTCCTGTCCTGTTCCAGCCACGCCAGCTCTTCTGTTGTGTCCCCGAGTGCCCGACAGGTTATGTTTTGGCACCTGCTGTTCTTTCTGCCCTTTCTTCAGATATTACCGGGGCCGACTCCCTCAGCTCCTCTGTCCTCTGCCCAGAAGCTGCCCTCTCACCGAGGCTCCTGCAGCAACCCCATCCCCGTGCCCCTGAAGCTCATTCCCTGCTTTATTTTTCTTTGTCGCTCTCCTTTTCAAGGTATTATGTTTTGCTTATTTAACTCTCTCCCATCCCGTAAAAGCATGAATTTTTGTCATGTTCTGTCCCTGTTCTCCATTTTGTTTTACATACATCCTTGCATGCCTTTGCCTAAGGATGAAGAATATTCTCAGAGGTGTATTTCTTCTTCTGATTGATTGATTGATTTTCTAGCTGCAGATGGATACAATGTCTTTATTTATTCACTTATTTCTTACATGGTGCTGAGGATGGAACCCAGTGCCTCACATGTGGGAGGCAAGCACTCGACCACTGAGCCCCAGCCCTGTATTTCTTCTCAACATGTAGTGGGCCTTGCTTCCTCTGCCAACAAAGCTGTTTCATTTGAATCTAGCAGGGTTGTCCGTGGTATCTCAATGAGGAGCTCCAGCCAATTAAGTTTTGGGGGGGGCACAAAGTGAAGTTGTATTTGCCAGCGAATTCCCTCATTCATGACTCTTAAATTCACTTTAAAATGTGAAGTTATCAGCATTGATTCTGATTTTTTCTGGTTGGCTGTTATTTTGATTGAGTTATTGGGGGCATCCTCAACCCACCCTCTCCTTTCATTTGAGTCCAGTGCCGTCCACAGTTCTCAGTCCTCACTCTCTCTGCCTCCGACTCTTTCACATCTGCTTCATATTCTTCTTGTGCATCTCCTGCCAGAGCTTTTTGCTGACATTTTGAAATCCTGTACCTCAGAAGCTGGGGGAAATCAGAGGTTGAAGCATGGCACCATTAGAAGTCTTTATGGATGGGATAAATCAGGTCTGTATTTTTATAGATTTGACAACCCTGCTTTCAAAAAGCACCAGCGGTTAAAACATCACATATTGGAAAGTGTCTTGGTAGAGCCCATCACCTATTCTATCCGAAACCTTGCCTATCAATTATTTTCCCCAGCACTTGAGGATTTGAAAGTGTCTGACAAAGGTGCTAAGAACAGATTCAAGACAGTTTGCATTTACACACAGTTTAAAAGCACATTCAGAATGATTTCCACCTGTTAAATGCGTCGGTTATCATTCTACGGTGTGTAACAGCGTGGCAAGAGCGGCATGGTTAATGCAATAATATGACCTTCCATCACTTTTATGAGACATTTGCATCTTTTTATGCAACACCTAATTGACAGTTGCCCGACCAGTCCTCCCCAGTGGAACCGCCTATTAAATGGAATTTATGGCCATTGCTTTTTAAGTCAATTAAATGACACGAAATGAAAATCTATTCTAAATGACATTCAATAAAATCTTTTCTCTGGTTGGAAAAAATTACATTTTAGAAAATACTGATTTACTGTAGGGTTGAGTAGGCACATCCGGGACCTGAGCTCTGGTGTCACTGTGTGGTGTGTTTGAGCGGCTCTTTGTGGTTGTAGGTATACCTGCTTTTGTTTGGAAGCATTGGTCCCATCCCTCGCTGTGGCCCTTCTGATGTACGTCAAGGCACTTCCAGAGAAACGCCTATTTTGGGGGAACATAGACCTCTTTCACTCCAGTGCTCAAATCTCCCTCATCCTGTGCATGCGCTTTCTCTCTCATCTCAGTGTCACTCAGTTCTAAGTGATTCTGTTTTGTTCATGGATATATCCTCTAGCACTTGGTAGGTGCTCAGTAAACCCTTGCTGAATGAATGAATTAATGCATCAATACACTGACTGCCTTGGCCTTGTTATTTTTGTGATTTCTATATAATATTTTTATCTTTCCTAACCTGTTAAATCCTTGTTCTACAAACCATTGAGTTTGTGATAAAGCCCCCAAATAGATGATTCTAAGTTTTCTAAGTAGATGGATAAGCCACTGCACCGAAGAACTGGCACCTCTTTCAGCTGATTAAAAGTGGGTCCCCCAAAGTGGCCACGGACCCAGTTTCCTGCCATGCCTTTTACATACGAACCAGTCCATCCTGGCTGGTGAAGTGAGTATGACCATAGATGTACCACACACCCATAAATAAAAATGGATTACCACGTTGTATTACAAGGAAAGTTAAAAGGAGGGGTTGGAGTTTCTAAGAATCTAGGCTGGAGAAAGCGTATGTTGGGTTCTATACTCTTTGGGCAGGGGAGACTATATTCTATGGAACTTCCAAGAGAGGTATGATTTCAACATACCTGAGAGATTAAGAGAAAGGGAAATGTTCTGGGTAACCAGTCTAGCAGGAGCAAGAAAAGAGATTCAGGAAAGTGTGGGGCATGCATGTTCAGGGAAAAGTAAGCAGAGAGCTTAGTTGTAACATGGGAATATGTTGAAAAATCATTTTAGAGAAAGATGAGAAACAATAAATTGGGTAGAGATCATAGATGTCCTGAAATATTTGGCTTAATAATTGACGTGAAAGGGAGTATGATACATAGAGAAAGCCATAAATTTTGGGAATGAGAAGATCTGAGTCGAGTTACAATGTTATGATTTACTAGATGACTAACTCTGGGCAAATCATTAAATACTTGGAGGTTCCTCAATAAAGTGGTGGGGTCATGTCTGGACTAGTGGTCATAGGATTACAGTGAGGTTCGAAATAAATGAAATGATGTTTATCATTAATTTTTGCAAGAAACATTAATCCAGTGGCCAGGTCCTAGGGTTACAGAGGGAGCTAGTCATACAGGGCTGTGTTTTCCAAGAGTTGACATGTTGGTGCAGAGAGCTTGGTAATACATGCACAGACCAGCCCAAAGGAAATAAGATAATTTCAGATAGTGATAATTGCTATGAAGGGGGAAGAACTGACAAGTGGGTAAAGAATAATGAGCCAGGGGTAGGAGAGCTGGGGTTCCATACTTTAGATATGGCGGTCAGGGTGGTCTTCATGGGAGAGTGGACAACTGGTGGAGATAAAGCAAAAGCCTGAAGATCTGGGGACTAGAGATCCAGGAAGAGGCAACAGCAATCCCATATTCAAGGATTGGTGGAAAGGCCAGTGTGGACAGGGGAGCAGAAGGAAGAGGAAGGAACAGGTTCCTTAAGGCGGTCAGGATGGCTCAGATTAGATCCTGTGCTCCAGAGAAAGAAGTTCATTTTTTTTTATTCCAAGAGCAATAAGAAATGCTGGCTGGTTTAAAGTAGGGACAGGAAACAATTCAGTTTATTCTGTGAGCAGAGAATCGTAGTGCGACAAGAACAAGAGGAGAGGACCAGATAGGAGACTGTTGTGGTCAGTTAGGACGGGAATGGTGTTGGCTTAAATCAGTTGCTTGTTGGGGATGCAGACATATTTGCAATAGTGAATCGTACATGTTCATTTGACCAGGCTGAGGGATTCCCACCTTGCTGGTAAAACATGTTCTTTTTCCTAGGTGTGTCCATGGGGAAGTTGGTGGAAGAGATCAGCACTTGAATCAGGAGATTGAGTAAAGGAGATGGGTTCCTCAAAGTAGGTGAGTCTCATTCAACCCAAAGAAGGTCTGAATAGAACAAAATGGTGGAGGAAAGGTGACTCTTCCTGTCTGAGCTGGGACATTCATCTTCTCATGCCTGCCTGGGCACCTTGTCTCTCCCCCAGGACCCTGGAGACTTGGACTTGGACTCATACCATTGGATTTCCCTGGTTCATAGGTTCTTCAGATCCAAGTTGTATTACACTACTGGCTTTCATGATTCCCTAGCTTACAATAGCAGGGGGCAAGACTTCATGGCCTCTATTAACCGTGTAAGCCAATTCCTGTAATAAATCATTCTCTCTGGGTCTCTTGGTCTCTATATTACCCATAAATACCTGCACGTCTACATCTACATCCCATTTCTGCCTATATATCTCCTATGGTTCTGTTTCTCTGGAAAATGCTAACACAACATGGTTGGCTTTGTGATATTTGGGATTTCACCATCAAATTGTTGCTAGATTATAGGTGACATTAGATGAAAATGCTAAATAAAAAAGGCTCTATTATTTATTTGAAAACCCTGCATGCACACATATAAAATATTAGCATCACCTGGTTTGGTAGTCAGTAGAGAAGGTTGAAGGTCTTGAACTTGGAAGTGGAATGAAGCAAGCACTTCAGTGAGTTAATCAGGCAATACCACAGAGCACAAGAGAACAGGCAGAACCTGGAAAGGAGAACATCAATCAGCCTAGCACTTTTCAATTTAAAAAGTGCACCCGAGTTCCCTGGAGATCTTGTTAAAATGCAGATTCTAGTTCCATAGGTCTAGGGCGAGACCTGAGATTCTGCATGTGTAACAAGCTCTCAGGGAATGCATGGAAAGTAAAATTTTGAATAAAGGTGAACAAGAAATGAAGGAGTCAATGTTATGGTTTAGATAAAAGGTGTCCCCCAAAGCCCATGTGTTAGAAAATGTAAGAAAGTTTGGAGGTAGAAGGATTGGGTTATGAAAGCCTTACCCTAATGAGGGCATTAGTCCCCTGATAGGGATTAACAGAGTGGTACCTGACAGCAGGTCGGTGTGACTGGAGGAGGTGGATCATCAGGAGTGTGTCTTCTCCTTTTATTTTGTTCTTGTTGAGCACAACTCTCTCTGCTTCCTGGTGGCCATGTCCTGAGTCACTTTCCTCCGCCACACTCTTCTGCCATGATATTCTGCCACACCCGGGGCCTATAGCAATGGAGCCAGCTGTCTATGGACTGAGACCCCTGAAACCGTGAGCTGTAATCAACTTTTCCTCCTGTGAAATTGTTCCTGTCGGGTCTTTTGGTCACCGCAGTGAAAAAGCTGACTAAAATAGTCTATAATATAGATACTGAAATCAGGAGGAGGTTTCGCAGAGGGATATTCTAGTCCTAATTATTTTTTCTTGTGCTACAGCTTGGGATTTGATGTGGGTTCTTGGGGTGGAAAATCCTCATGACCTACAGTGTTCAGCTTTTTTTTTTTTTTTTTTTCTGGAGGGATAAAGGGTCCAAGTTTCCATTTTCTACTCCCATGCCTGATGAACACAGAGACTGCATGACTGAAAGAGCCCCCGAATGGAACAAGGACTGGGAGCTTCATTCCAAGCAAAGTGGTTGAACTTGAAACCCGCAAATCATCTTGGAAGTCAAGAAAGGGTGTGTCTTTTTGGACTGTGGTGTCTTCGTCCTGCGTGTTTATGGCTGAGTGTCTTTGTAGGCCAACCGCACCCCACCTCTTACATGTGATATGCTGCTGGCTTCAGAAATTAATACCATGAAGTCTAGGGCTTGTATCAGTACATCTGTGACACGGATGGTCACAAGAGTACCCATAATCAAGCATTTACATGCCAAGCACTGTGCTAGACATTTTTATGGACATTATTTCATTGAAAGCTCACAATTTCAGGAGGAAGTTATTGCTATTACCCCTTCCTCACCCCAGACACCATCCACCCCTATCTTATATCCCAAGAAACAAAGTTTTGAGAAGTTCAGTGGTTTGTCAAGGCTCATATAGGGGAGCAGAACTAAAATTCAGATTAATTAATTGATTGATTAATTAATTAATTCTTTCAGCAAGCAGGCCGGGAGAGGCTGGTCCCAGCAGCCTCCCTCTTTACTATTTGCGAGATGACCCCCGCCCCCTGGAGTGTCCATCTATAAAAATCACATACTTCTACTTCCCTGGAGTGATATCCGTCAGTGTATCTGGCCCAGCAGCTGACGTAGCTGGGCTGTCCCTAGTGACCTGTGTGACCTCAATCAAAACTCTTGAATTGGGGGCCTAAAATATTCACCAGGAAAAAGTGATTCCGAATGAAGAGTAGTTTCTCAGTCCCAGCTGGAATGAGAGTCACTGGAGGGTCCTTTATCAATACTGAAGCGGGGCACCCTTCACTGTCCAATTCACACTTTGGTGAAGGTCCCAGGTATTGCAACTTGAAGAATGCTTCAAAGGGAATCTGGTGGGCAGCCAAGGACAAGCCTCCAAACTCTTGATCGGTCCTTAAGGAAAGGCATCTTCCTCTGCTTTCAAGACTTTATTGCAGACACTGGCATCTCAGGGGCATCTGACCCTCCTGACGGCAAGAACTGCTTTCATGATGGTGGCTTCTCCTCTGGCTACACACCCCCCTGGAGTCTGGGATCTGGAACCTTAGGCACTAGGGAGGTCTGGTCTGGTCATAAATATTCCAGATTTTATAAGTGAAAAATATAGATGTGGAAAAGATAAACTTCTCCTTCTCCTTCTCCTACTTCTTCTTCTTCTCCCCAATCAAAGAAACTGCTTCTGCAGAATGACCCTCTGAGCAACGCAGAGCAACCTCAGGACTCTGTGTGCCGAGATAACCTAAAGTTGAGAAATGCACTCAAGTCCAGCAGGATCCGCCTCAGTCTGGCCGAGAGAGTGCTGTCCCTGGATGTCTGCGATATTACACAGGGACTTGAAAGGCAGGACCGGGGGCTACGTGGAAATTATTCCATCCCTAAGTTTGGGTGTCCAATATCGCCCCGGGCCTCTGGGAGCTGGTGCTCTTGCAGGCGTGTGGCAGCAGTTGGAGCCCTGTAAAACCCCACCTCATGAGGGTGGCTTTGTCACTAGTAAACTTGCCTGAGGGTCTTGCAGCTGGGTGGCCCGTCCCCACGAACTGTGCCACTACTTCTCATTTTAAGGTAATTCAGCTGGAAGAATCCGTGTGTGTGTGTGTGTGTCTGTGTGTGTCTGTGTGTGTGTGTGTCTGTGTGTGTGTGTGTGTGTGTGTGTGTGTTTCCCACAAGCTTCTCTGTCTCCCCTCACTCCTGGTCCTGAACTGCTGAACCCAAAGATGTTTGCCTTCCCATGGAGGATGACATCAGTGAGGAGGCCGTTCCCTGGCAGAGGGAGCCAAGTCCTCAGACACCAACTCGGAAGTAGGACAAGTACATTTTGTTTCTGCGCTTCAACCCAGAGAACTGCTTGGTCCCCGGAGCGTGTGCCAAATGTGTTTGCGCAACCCCGGCAGCAGCTTCCAGAGAGCGGTTCAAGAATGTGTTGAGGGTTTCATTTCTTGGGGGAATGAACGTACGCGGATGGCATGACTGGTATTGGCCACACATGGCCCTGTGAACTGGGGGTCAACCCTCAAGAAGAGTTAGGGTCCTGGGAGACAATCTCCCTGCATGAACTCCACAGGGGACATGGCTCCTGTGCCCACCTCAGCCAGGAAGCACAACCACAGAGAACATGGAGATGGAACTGGCCAGGGCAGGCTGCCATCTTGCTTTGGCCAGGAGCATGCTCCTGCCGTGGAAGGGAACAAGAGAAGCTACCAAATTGGCTGCTACCCCTGAACATTTGCTCTGCATACTTGAATCTTCCTGGTTAAAGTGCCTCCATCCCAGGCAGTGGGGCAAGAACACACACACACCACACACCTGCATACATGTCCATAGAGACTTAGGAGTAAAACTCAGTTATGTGTGTGTGCCCACCTACACATGCTCCTGTTAGCGGAAATCAAGGACTACAGAAATGAGATCGTGCAGATAAATGACCTACATTTTAAAAGCTAATATTGGTATCCTTCAAAAGACAATTTGATAATAAGCTTTTATACTTTATTGTATAAAGTATAAAATGAAAATGTCACACGTCTCATCAAACACATTAGACGCCTTTTTATTTTAACGCCTAAGGAAATCAGAGAGGCTAAGTGATTTGCTAAAGGTTACACAGCAATTAAACCCCCATATCAGGATAAAAAGCAAGGGTCATCCCCATACAACTGCCCTCCCCACACTGGCTTTCTAATCTTGATGTTAGAAAGACCAAAGGTCAATAGGCAGGCGACTCATCTATTTATGGGACTAGTGTCAGGGCCTGATGCCATCAAAGGACCATCAGCAATATCTGCTTTACTAGGGACCATTTCAAGCAATGCAGAATCTCAGATCCATCCCTGACCTTTGACTCATAACCTATACTTTAATGAGAGTCTCATCAAGTGATTCATGTCCATATTCAAGTTTGGGACACTCTGGAGGAGGAGACTAGATTTCAGCATTATTACGCTCAAGAGCCCCTGAGCATCAAAATTGCATAATATGGGAACTAAAAAAATAAGTAAATAAATAAAAGAAAACCAAGAACTCATGCCAGGATCCCACGCCTGTGATTCTGGGTCTGGGCGGAGAGCCAGGTCAGCATCTTTAAAACTCCCCAGGTGGTTCTCCTATGCAGCCAGGTTGGAAAGCCACGGGAACAGATCTTCTTGGAAGCCTCTCTCCATCTTCCTGGAGTCTGTGAGTCTTGTGTATAAGGAAAGGCCCGTGTCTGCTCCATCCCACCCAATACTTGATGGATATTTAGGATCATAGAACATTCACCCAGAGGCTTGCCTTTAACAAGCACCTCTGAGTGTGCCGATCATTACATGGTAACTATACCAAGAGGAGGGTGCATTTTATTCTCTTCCCCTGGGAAAGGAGGTGAACTTTCAAGAAAGAGGCTCCGGGCTCCCCACTTTCAACTGAGGCCTGGTGAGTGGCCTAAAGCACAGTGCATGGAGGAAGCCCCAGGGTCAGGGAGATATATGACTCATGCACCTCCTCACTGTGCAGCTACAGCTCTCAGATGTCCCTCAGGATGGGCAGAAAGTCAGCATACTGCAAATGCCACCAAGAACACCCGAAGAGCAAGGTCCAGGTCCTGGAAAAGCCAGGCTATTTTTGGTAAGGCCTGGAGAGGCTCAAAGGCGCTATTGTATTCATGACACTTCTGACTCTGTCTTTCTCTCTCTCTCTCTCTCTCTCCCTCTTTTTTTTTTAAGGCAAAAACCAAAACAAAACCCATATTTTCCTGTGTCTACAGAGTCACGCTGTCAGATTTGGGACTGTGCTCACTCTCCGGTTGAGCCATCTGTTTGCGATATCAAGAGAAAATTCATTAGGGAGAGATTAAGCCCGGGTCAGGAGAGGACAGCTGTACAGCCGGGGCCACGGAGCCAGCCCATGTGTGCGGGAGCTCGTAATTCTAGATGTCCCATATTTCTCCACTTCTTAGATATGCAGGGATGACGCCAGGCGTGGGACCCACGCTTATTTACTGCGTTTTGCAAAACTGTCCAGAAGTTGACGGGGGTTTCTCGAAGAGGCCCTTCCTGCCAGTGAGTGGCAAGGCAAGCCCAGGCCCTCGGAGGGTTTCAGCTGACATCTGGGCTTGTCAGGCGCCTCGCACTGGACATGTGAAGACACGTGCTTAATCTGGGTGCCATGCACAGAAAATGGGCAGCTGTTGCCATTCCTGGCTGCCGGACTTGTGCCTGGTCACGTCCAACGCTGCTAACTGCCTCTCCTCTCCCCATCCCTGCGGGTTTCATGGCTTAACAGCTGCATGGCTAATTGTTTTATTTTCCTCTCCCCAAACTTCTTGGATTCCTCTCACCACCTCCCTTCTGTCTGTCTCTGGCCCGTATACTCAGGGCATAATGACATGATTCCTCTAGCTAAATCTCCCACTCTCCCTTCCAAGTTCAGGATCCCCGGGAAGTGGGAGGATGGGGCAAGGGGGTGGGCTCCTCTTGGATCTTGGGCTAGAGGTAGAAAAAGTTCCGGGCTCTTGGTACCTGGAGTCGTGGATGCTCACCCTCTGCGCATGAGTCAGCTGTCCTATGACTGGATGTCCCATGACCACCATGTGATATCAGTGCTGTGACTGTTCACTCAACAGAGACCAAGGAAGGGGAAAATCCTCTTGCTACAGGTCAAGGGATAGCTGAATATGTTCAGTGCAGTTGAGGGGCTGCAGAAAAGTAGTGGTTCTCAATCCTGCTACTTCTTAAAAATTCTCTAGGGCGACTTTTCTTAACATTTAATTTTTAGTTTTGATTTTATTTTTAATGGACAAATAATAATTGTATCTATTTATAGGCTTCAGTGATATTTCGATTCGTGTCTACTTTATAGAATGATCAAATTAGAGTCATTAGCATAGCTATTACATCAAATATTGATTAATTCCTGGGCCCTCCTCCCAGGATCCAGACCTAATTGGGTTGGGATGAGGCTGGTACTTTTTCACAAGCTGGGGGTTGGGTTGAGAGGTGCTGCTGTTTGGGTAGGCAGAGTCTTATAGTGTCTGATCATCAAATCACCTCTTCCCAAAGGTTGGGCATGATATCTCCCAAACTTGAGTCCTAGAGTCTGTGTAAAAGAGAACAGGTAATCTCCCCTGTGCCGATCCAGTCGAGAAAGGCCAGTATAAATGAAAGTGTTAGGAAAAATGCAATTTTGCTGCAGCCTGGTAATGTGGCTTATTAACTGCTAACTAACTCTTGCCCGATAGTGCTCCCGGAGGGGCTGGAGGTAATGAATAAGATGGAGGAATCAGGCGCATTTGTAATTACACATTAGCACCACTAAAGTGCTGCTCACACCTACTGCTCCCCTTCCCCCCAGTGTCTCGGAGGCCAGCCTCTGTGCCTGGGGGCAAACTTTCTGTTGCTTATTTAATTATGTTGTGTCCACAGCTAATCGCTTTTAGATTTGCCTAATTCTTTTGCAGTGGAGCACCTCTGGAATGGGACCATTTGCATATCTGTCTTAATTACTCTTTGCAGAAGAAGAGATTGGGAGCTGCCATTCTTATTTGGATGCATTAGGGCCAATTCAAGCTGCAGGAAGAGGTGGAACTGAGGACTCTCTGCCTGGCCTGGAGACTGTGGACTCACAAACCTGTCAGCTTTGGTTTCCGCTTCTGGCATCCAGCTGCCACCGCCAAGTTTGATTTCTGAGACCAAATCAACACACCTGTCCTTCCCTGCGGGAGCCACGTGTGATCTTGGTTCAATGATGTTTCTAGACATCCTTTCCAACTACAGCACTAGATGGTGGAGGGGAGATTTTTTTTAAAAAGAGACCTTTAAGTCACAATCCCTCTGGTGGGATTTCCCCACCAAAAAATATGGAATATTAAGGTTGAGGAAACTCAAAAGTCATCTAGCCTGGGGCCACATATTCAAATGTGGTACTTTCTGGATGGTGGGATTATTCTGTATCTGTCATCTCCAGTTTGGTAGCCACTAAACAATATGTGGCTACTGAGCATTTGAAATTGCCTGGTATGACTGAAGAACTGAATTTTAAAGTTTTAGTTTATTTGAATTTAAATGTAAGTCACCCCGTGTGACTAAGAGGCTGATAGATTGGACATTACAGCCTTTGGAGTCAGGCAAGTCTGGTCAATGTGGGGAGCCCCTGGGCCCAAGTAAGGTCCTCCATCCAGTCTAAAGAATGACCCTAGCTGAGTGCAGTGGTGCACACCTGTAATCCCAGTGGCTCAGGAGACAGAGGCAGGAGAATTTCGAGTTCAAATCCAGCCTCAGCAACTTAGTGAGGCCCTAAGCAACTCAGTGAGACCCTGTGTCTAAATAAAATACACAATATGGCTGGGGATGTGGCTCAGTGGTCAAGGGCTCCTGAGTTCAATCCCTGGTACTGCCCCCGACAAAAACAAAAACACAACAGAATACACTGAATTCATGCAACGTACTGAACATCCAAGTTCAGCAGAGCAGCATCTTGGAGAGTGCTGGCTACTTGTCGTGATGATGGCAACTGCAGCTCCACAGATCAGGCTCCAGGGCACCAGCGTGGGAAAATTCAAAATCTGAGGTATGACTTCTACTGAACGTGGATCACTTTTACACCACCATAGCATTGAAAAATCGTCAGTTAAGCCACTGTAAGCAGGGTAGGGTCTGAATCCTCACTGTATTTAATCCTCCCGACAGTTTCACCAGACTGACATGGGGATTTCTCCATTCCTCTTATTCTTCCAGGCAACAAGAATCTCCCCAGAGCATCTCAAATACCCCCACGGGAGAAGAGAGGGTATTTGTCTCTTGGATTTAGGGAAGGAGTCTGTCTAGAGGTCTGAAATTTCTTTGAAGTCTCATATTTTATCTTTAAAAAAAAAAAACTACACATGGACTTGGCAGTCTATACTTTAATATATTTGTGCTTACTTAATATTAAGACAAAATCCCCTTCAAATCTTCAAGTAAAACACCTTGTGGCTTTGTGAATCATCTGGCCCACAGCTCCTATCGTTGGGTGCCTCATTTCCCACTTGGAAAAGCACTGATACAGAGCAGATGATCTAAAAGATCAATTTAAATTTCTCTGCTACCCCAACTTTTCATCATTTAGCAGGTAGAGAGGAGGTTTTCCAGGAAGATGGGAATAGGCTGGGGACATGAATTTGGATCTTGCTCATTGTCTTTATATTGAAGATATTTCAAGGGCGTAGATGAGGAGAGGAAAGCCGAGCACGTGACCTGCTTTAACAATGCCATTGTCTTTGGTTGCTTTTGTCTTCAAAGGGAAAGACAGAGATGTCAAGGAAGTTATAGGAAAAGAACCCATGTGTGGGGAGATAGCAAACACAGTCTTAATTCAGCATGTTCTTTAGGCAAGTTAAGGTCAGGTGGGTTGACACAGGTAGTCAGTCCAGTGCCTGGATATGTACCCTGACTAGAGAGTACCAGACAGAGGGGAACAGTTCTCAGGAGGGTCTCGGTGGATTTTGTGACTCTGTGCCTTCTCAGTGTACCAATTTTTTTTTTTTATATATTTCTTCATTATTCCCTTCCTTATCTCAAAGGCTTCCTGTCAATCAGAGGATGTCAAGGACAGTTCAAGAATTATGACAACAAGTTTGTTGCTATTCATGACTTAATGAACTTAGTAGTAGAAGAAATGTAGAAATGTTTCATGGGCATTTTTTACTTAGAGGAGAGATTGGGAAGAGGTGGGCCCCCTTGCATGTTAACGGTCGTCTTCTACCATGGCTACGGGCAGAGTGCAGTGTGTTGTGGGTTCCCTTGGATGGACTGGTCTTACAATGAACGTCAGTTGTTCTGGACAAATCTTCAGGTTCCTTTTGTCTCTTTCTACACTAAAAAAAAAAAAAATCTTGAATTCACCAGATGATAGCTACAGTTTCTCTCATCATTCTAACAAATGTTTATCTCTACCCAAACATTGCCGCCATGTTTTCAGTCGCCTACTAGATACAGCTTCCTTACTGAGATTTCCTAAGTGTCTCAAAATACAACAAAAAGAATTTATTCTCCCCACCCCCTGCAACCTGCTCTATATCCTACATTTTTTTTTCTGTCAGATAATAGTGAAATGGCTCACTCAGTTTCCCCCATCTTTGATGTCTCCTCTTCTCCTACCACATTTAGTTGCCCAACTTGTCAAACTTCTTCTCCTGTAGTTGCAACCTTCCCCCTGCTCTAGTTTGATTCATACCATGATCATGACTAGTCTAGACTATTGCTCTAGCTTCTAAGCTGTTTTGTCCCCTGATTTCTAGTCTTTCTCATTTCTGGAGTAACTTTCATATGGCCCTCCTTAATTTTTTTTTTTTTTTAAATTGGATACAGCCATCTCCTGCCTCAAATTTCCTATTGATCTTTATGGTTCCAAGATAAGTGGTAAAGGGTTGCAAGATTTGTCCCAAACGAACTTTTGTCAGCTTTCACTTTTAACCTGACAATCAAACCACACAGAACTGTCTATCATTCCGAAAGCCTGGAATATTCTGTTATGGCTCCAAATTTACACACGCTACTTTTTGTCTGGAATGCTCTTGATTTTTGCATGTTCATATTTCAAGTTTAGTTTCAAATGCCAGCTCCTTAAAAAAAAAAAAATTTTTTTGTAACTTTTCCAGTTAGGATTCGCTCTTCTGTCTTCTGTACCTTCCAACTTTGTCCATGGCTCGTTTACAGTGGTGAAGCTTGGTAATTAATTGGTTTTCAACTCACTTGTATTCTCCACTAGATGGGAAGATCCTGAAGACATATAACCTATTTATCTCCGTGTCTCTGGAGCTTAGCACAGTGCCTACGGTGAAGAAGATGCCCAGCAAACTTGGTTCAAATACCCGTCTTAATAATCACAGTGGCCAGCTGTGAATTCCTTAAGAGGAGGGATCATGTTTTATTTATCTTTATGTCAGAAATGCCAAGTGCTTTCCAAACATTCACTGACTCAAAGAATCAGAAATCCCCAGATATCAAATGTGATCCCTAGGGAAATATCTCTCGACCTCTCAAGTTTTGTGACTTTGAAACTTTTCAAATCACTCTTGGAAGCCAAGACTTGGGAAGTCTGTCATGGTGGCCAAACTTTGGGTGTTCATTTCATTTCTACCCAGAAATTACACTAAGAATGGTGATAGCTACTATTTACTGAGGGCATCCTATGTGTCAAATTTTGCATTAAAAATTACCTCATCCAATTAGCTTTTCTTTAAAGGCAGTGATGATTGAATTGAGGGCTATCATCAGAGGAGGCTGGAATTCATCTAAAATTACCGTGTGCACATCTGAAAGACTCAAATTATTGTTTAAGCCCCTCAGACATCACACCACTAATCCTTTTCTAATGATCTCATCTTAAGAAATAGCATCAGCAGGAGGACTGTTGAGCCTCCCCCGCCCCATAACAACATAATGAGCAGATTTGGGTATTTACATAATAACTCAGAACGATTTCAGGGCATTTTAGACAAAATATATAACCACTTAGATTGCTGTCATTGCAGTTATCTCATCACTCTTAGAAATTAAATGGAGACAGAAATGGAAAAAGCAAAAATCTGGGAGGGTTTGGATAGGCTGCCCTGGATCGAGCTCCTGAAATGTGCTGGGTTTGCGGCAAAGTGCTACAATTAGGAAATTTGATTCACAGAAAATGCAAGCATTAAATCTTCGAGCAAGATATCAAAAATTTATCTGAGGTAGATTCAAACTAGAGTCCAAAAACGCTTTTTTGAGAATGGCTGCTGTTTATTCACGGAGGGGAAGCAAGTGATGATGTTCCTAGCATTTCATATAACATGTCCTGTTTTCTTTTTCTTTTATATTATTTTAGTACTTTGTTGATCTCTTTTCTTAAAATTTTGCTAATTAGACTTTCTATTTATTATTTTGTAACTTAAAATATTTACCCAGATGATTATTATTTTCTTTTTTTTTAATATTTATCTTTTAGTTGTACACAAAACCTTTATTTTGTTTGTTTATTTTTAATGCGGTGTTGAGGATCCAACCCAGGGCCTCGCACATGCTAGGCAAACGCTCTGCGCTGAGCCACAACCCCAGCCCAATTATTATTTCCTTTACCCCTAATTTTTCTTGGAAATAATTTTATTGCCTTCTGAGATTGTTTTCTCCCTTTTGAAATCTATCTTCTGGTAGTTCTTTTTCCAAATGTTTGTGGATAATAGTCTCATTCAGGCTTTTTTTTTTTTTAAATTCAAAATGTTTTTATTTCTTCTTCACATTGGAAGGACTGTTTTGTTGCATTGACCATGATTTTCTCTCAGTTGTTGCTGTGTTAAGTCTGCTGTGAGCTGATGTTCTTGATGGGTGATCCGTCTTTTCCTTGGACACTTGCTCTTTGTCTTTGGTGATTCTGCAGGCTCACTTTGAGGTGTTTGGGTGGGAATTTTTCTAAAAGTGAGGGAGCTTCATGTATCAAAGGATTGCTGCTATGAAATCACTCTGGAAAGGATTCATTCATTACCTCTGACTATTTCCTTTTTCCCCCACTTCCTCCATGATCTCCTTTGGTGATCCTTTGGATACATTTTAGATTTTTTTCCCCCTTTGCCATTGCTTCTGGTCATTGTTCAGCTTGATGTTTAAAGTTCACTAATTTTCTCTGTGGTTCTGACCAGTTACTTTATTTTGTTTCTTAAATTTGTAACTGATCTTTTTAATCAAAGCTTGCCTGATTAATTTGACTGTCTGTGTTTCTCTGCCAAACATTTTTTTTAAATGCGATCTTTCATTTCTTTTTATTGTTGCAAAAAAAAAAAAAGACAGAACGTGACATCTACTATCTTAACAAACTTTTAAGTGTATGCATATCATTGTAACTATAAGTGCAATGTTATATAATGTACAGCGGATCTCTAGGATTTTTACCTTGCTACTTTCCTGTTTTAAATGTATCAAGCAAATATTTTATATTCATAACTGATAATCCTATTATCCTATCTTTCATGGGCTGATTTTACAATTTTTCATTTCTTCTTTGAGTGGCTTGTTTTCCTTCCTCTTTGGGGGATTTATCTTTCTTTATTTTTTTTTCCCCTTGGTCACTTTCTCATTCTCTTTATAAACACTAATTGAAATTTTATTGCAGGAATTCTCTGAGACCTTCATTGGAACTTATTCCTTTCTATTTTTGGCTTACATATTTAGAGAGAATTCTAGCCACAAACCCTTTAAATGTATGTTTATAGTTAGTGTTATGGTTTGAATACGGAGGGTTCCCCCAAAGCTCATATGAGATAAGCAGGAATGTTCTGAGATGAAATGATTATGAGATTTGGAACATAATCAGTGAATTGATCCATTTGGTGGATTAATAACTCAAAAGGACTACTGGGGGGGAAATGTAGGCCTATGGGGCATGGTTGGAGGAAGGTCACTGAGGTGTGCCTTCGGGAATTATATTTTGTCCCAGCTCTTTGTGCACAGGGCGTCCTCCCTCTCTCTTGCTCTCAGGTGTGGGCAGCTGTCCTCCACCATGTTCTTCCACCATGGTGTTGTGGCCCAGAGCAATGGAGTCAGCTGACTATGGACTGAACATCTGCAACTGTGAATCCCCAATAAATGTTTCCTCCTCTAAGTTGTCTTGTCCAGTATTTTGGTCACAGCAATGAAAAGTTGACTGACACGGATATTTTCTGAGACTTTACCCACTCCATCAAGAACCAAGAACAAGACAGACTTATTCCAATCTGTCTCTCAGGTAGACTTCATTTTTAGTTCAATTATTGAGTTTTCTATCCTGAAGGGTGTGTGTGTGTGTGTGTGTGTGTGGGTGTTTTGCCAGGATTCAGGCCTGAAGTATTTCCAATAAGGCAAAGCGATTGTCAAAAATCCATGAAGTTCTTGGCATTTCTTAGAAGAAAACATACGACATAAGTCTTCTCTTCATGGAAAGCTTGAAACTATTGCTTCTTAAATATCTAACATTTTATAATATAATAAAATTATCGGAAAGGAAAGTCTTGCACAAGCCTTGGAATAATTGTCAACTGAGCACTGGGTGGCCAAAGCTTTTTCAAAATCTGGGCTCCTTTTTTTCCCTGCCCCCCCCAAAAAAAGGAGATCTGTGAGTGTGCATCTGTGTACATGTGTCTGTGTTCATGTGTCTGTGTACATGTGTCTGTGTTCATGTGTGTGCACATGCATGAGCAGAGAGGTAATGGCAGTGAGGGGGTTACGAGGGACGATGCTACTTCAGGGGAGGAAGGACAGGGAAGCTTATCTTCCTTGCAAGGATAAAACCTGCCCAGGGTCATGTCTGGCAGCAATGGTACAGATTGGCTCAGATATCAAATCAGGCCCAGGAAATGCAAGGTAATAATTAATTGCATGTCTCCTTCAACCCACGGCATTCTCAGGTGCAGTTCTGCAGGGGTCCCCATCCTGTGAAGGCTTATTTGAATTCTGGCTCATGATCTGGAGGAGTATGTTGCCAGTCCACTAATGACTTTGAATCACATTAATTTCAAGGGCTTAAATCACCAGCATGGACTGAAAAGAATGCACGTCGCATGAAATTTCTCTTGCTGCTGCAACACATCACCACAATTTAACGATTGAAAGCAGGGTGAATCTATCATCTTTTAGTTCTGTAAGTCAAAGATGGACAAGGATCCACCAGACTGAGGTCAAGGCAAGGGCTGGGCTGTGTTCTTTTCTGGATTCTTTAGGGGAAGACCCACTTCCCTGCTCCTCCCAGCTCCTACAGACCTCCACTGGTCCTTGAAAATGGCCTACTACATTTCAGAAGAAGCAATGGGGGGCTGAATCCTCCTTTTGCTATCATCTCTCTCTGTCTCGGGTCTCTAAGGGAGAGTTTCTCTCCTTTGAAGGACCCTCATTATTATTCCAGACCCACCCAAGTAATCTAGGACTCTGTCCCCAGCTCAAGGTTCTTAACCTCAGTCACATCTGCAAAGTCTCTTTGGCCATATAAGGTGACATCATTACAGGTTTGGGGGATTAGGACGGGGATGTCTTTGCAAGGTGATGGCATTATTCTGTCCACTACACACCTAAAGAGGTGAGAAGTCAGAGCCAGGTGAAACCCAGTTCCCAAAATGGAGATGAAAGTGAAAGGTCGTTGATGGGTCTGAGCTGCCATGAGCCAACAGGCCAGGAACAGGTAGGGCCAGGAACAGGTAGGGCCCGGAGAGTGCTGAGCACAGAGAGGAGACTCGATTCAGCTCTGAGTGGGAAGCCAACCATCTAAGTGCCCTTCTGGGCTTGGCCCAGAGAACCCATTTTGGGGAAAAGTAAGGGCCAGGCCATTGCTTCAGGAGGCTGTGGATATTAACCTTCGTTTGTGTTTTCCGTTCACACTAATGTGTTTTAAATTATAAATCATCTCTTTGGATAGGGTGTCTTGGAAGGAGTCGGAGGGTAAAGAACACAGATCTCATGGTTGAGGGGAAATCAGGGGAGGCTTAAGAACAATGTATAGAAATGGTGTTTCTGAAAACACCCTAAGGCCATGTCCAGGAGTCTAGTGAGGGGCAACAGGTGACAGTAAAGGTCGGTCAGTGTCAGTTAGATATAAAAAATGAAAACCCTTGAGACTGGGACTGTGGGAGGCAGAATAATGACGCCTCAAAGAGATCCAAGTTCCAATGCCCAGAGCTGGTGACTAAAACACCTTATATCCTGGTGATATGGGATATGGTATGTCACAGGCTTGGTGCAAGGGACTTGGTTTATGTGGTTAAGAATTAGGGCGATTACCCTCATGTAGTTCTAAAAAAAAAAAAAAGGCTTGGTTGGCCTGATGCTGTTGCTTCGAGCACAGAGGAAGCGCCACAAACTAAGGAATGCAGACGATCTCTAGAAGCTGGACCGGCAAGGAAATGTATTCTTCCTGGAGCCTCTAGAAGGCGTGCAGCTCTGCCCACACCTTGATTTTCACTCAGACCCATTTTGGGTTTCCGAAACTCCAAACTGCAAGATAATTAATTTATGTCGTTTTAAGCTACCAGAGCTGGGGCACTTTGTTACAACGATAGGGACTGACAGAGGGACAGTGTGTCTTGGTGGGTCTGTTTCTGCCACGGAGTCTACACTGAAGGAACATCCCCTTAAAGTTGGGTGGAAAGAAAGAAAACAAAAAGAGTAAATGATATCAGTGATGGACCAATCTTCCCATTCCATAATACTCGGGAACCATATGGCTTCCTTGCCATTTCCATTTATCTCCCTTTGTCATGAGATTCCTTCCATCAGGGCATAGACTTGAACAGAACACACAGACACATACCTGCTGTTCCTATCACACATGCAGACACACACATGTGCATGAACAAATGTGGGCTTTGAAAGGACAGGGAACACTCCCCCTCCCCCCTGCAGGATTCTCAAATCAAACCTGGGTGGGGAAAACGGAGCACTGCCCGCTCGGCTCTGGGCCCACAGGGGTCTGGTAGGATGACCCATAGATCTCTAATGTTACAACCCGGGCTGTCAAATGTTCTGAATCAGATGACCTTAGACTTTTGGCTCAGGCTAATTAAGCCTCTTCTGACTGTACAGAATGTTCTGGTTTGCAGCAGTGGTTGTGTAACTGTTTAAAACTGTACACCTTTGCTCCGCAGAGCTCGCTGGAGTCCCTGTTTCTCTGTTGTTTTTCTGAGAAGCCTCCAGGCTGGGTGGGTTTTCTCCTTTTAGATGAATAGGAATGTCATGTCCTTGGTACTGTCATGGGACACCTGGTCTTGTGGCCATTAGTGGGATATTGTCAGAGGGGAGCAGTGGGTAGAACCAGCTACTATGACCTCCCAGCAAATCTGGGGGGTCTTTCCTCTCTTTCTGGGGAACACTTACCTACAACATTCTCCAGTGAGCTTGGGTCTAGAGGCTACTGAGAACCAAATTTGGAAAGGGACAGTGGGAAAGAGTCAATGAGAGAAATGTGGATACGCCTGGATTCATGTCCTCAGACTTAGTGTGGGAGGGAAAGGAGCTGGTTATACTTTGCACTATTGGATGACCCTTAGTCATACACGGGGCCTAATGATGTGTCTCCACGGCTGGTGTGTGAATCCTCTGTAGGGCTGGATGAACCAGAACTCTGAGAATCCAAATGGGAGTCTACCCATCCAATGTCTCAAAATGGGCTTAGATCATTCTTTTCATAACTCCCAGGTTTATCACGGTATCAGAAACTTTCTCCAATTTTAGATTATTTTACTTACCATTCGTCTAAGGTGATGGAGATTTCAGAAAAGAGTGATGTTTTCATTGGGAGCAAGTTGTTCAGCTTGTCTATATCTCAGTTTCTTCAACTACAAAGGGAAATAATAACACCAAGCACAGAAGGTTGTTCTGGGGATTCAATGAATAGTGTGTAGAAAGCACTCGAGGGTAGTGCCTGCCTCGGGGTAAGCTGTCTATCCAAGTTAGTTCTGGTTATTAACAGCGCTCATGAAGTCTAATCATACTTAATGTCAGGTGCAAGGCCAGGTGCCCAAGGACAAAGATGACTAAGACAGAGTCCTGCCTGGGGGATTGTTGCAGTTTCTTAGAGGAGAAGAGACATGAATCAATAAGATCAAAATTAAGAATCATGGATTCTGCTAACATTATGAATTGGGTGGAGTGAATGGCCCACTGTTCCTGGGACACTTGGGGGTCGTCAGGAAGGGTTTATGGATCAGAGTACAAGTAGGTGTTGGCCAGGCTGTTGGGTGGGAAGGATATTCCAGGCAGGACTGCGTCCCCTTCCCTCCTGCTCAGAGGTGCCTGGAGCATCTCCCAGTGCCCATAAGCAAGTTATTTAAACACCCCGCTGCTGCTACTTCAGTGTGGTTTGCTGAAGGAGTAGGACTAGGGCTGTGTGCACGACACAGTGAAGAGCAGAGGAGCCAGCCCAAATCATTCCTCATCTGCCATCACAGGGCCTACAAGGAATGCAGAGAGTCCCGCACCCCAGCTCAGCTTCTTCCAGGGGTTCTTTATTTTTTATTCTGTTTGTTCTTTTCATTATACATGACAGTAGAATTTTGACATATCAGACATACGTGGAGTCTAGCTTCTCATTCTGTGGTTGTACATACATGATGTGGAGTTTCGCTGGTCGTGTGTTCATATATGAACATGGGAAAGTTATGCCTAAATTCATTCTACTGCCTTTCCCATTCCCATCTCCCCTTCCCCTGACTCTGCTCAGTCCAAGCCGGTGAATCTTCCCTCCACCCTCCCCTCCAGCTATTGTGAGTAGTGACATGGCCACATCAATATTTAAAGGAGCTCAATTCACAATAGCTAAGCTATGGAACCAGCTTAGATGTTTTTCAACAGATGAATGAATAAAGAAAATGTGGTACATATACACAATGGAGTCTTACTCAGCCATAAAAAAAGAATGAAATTATGGCATTTGCTGGTAAATGGATGGAACTGGAGACTATCGTGCTAAGTGAAATAAGCCAATCCCCCAAAACCAAAGGCCAGATGTTTTTTTTTTTTTTCCTGATATGCAGATACTGACTTCCAGGGGTTCTTTTGCATGGAGTCTTTAATTTCTGCAAAGTTAACCAGCTTCAACAGGGTCCTGCCCTTACCTGCAGCAATGCAGGAGGAGAAAGGAGGAGTTAACATAGGGAGAATGTTCCTCATGTAGATGTGGAAACAAGAAGGTGCCTTGTTACTCAACAGTAATTGATTTTGCCATGTCTGTGATTGGCTCTTTCCTCTCTTTGGTGAGCGCTACTGATTTACACTGGCTCTGGGTAGCCTGTGGGACACCAACCACGGTGAAACAGCACTACTGTATGTTCTTTCCTCTCAGGGATGCAAGGACCTAACTGTTTTGTACACAGTAAGTGCTCAGTAAGTGCTAGTCAAACTTAGAAGTGATTTCTTAAAGGAATGGAGGAAGAGAGGCAGTGCCATGACCTGCTCATTAGGACATTCCCAGAGCTAGCATAAGCTTGGCTCTTGGGCAGTGGTCAGTAGGTGCTGAATGTATTTTTCCATCATTAACATCAAAATTTTGGTATTATCTTTAGTCCCCCCTCCCCACTTTTTTTGAGTAACTAGTTCTTGTAGATTGTGCCTTGAATTCATCTCCTTTGCATTCTGCTGCTTTAATTCAGACCCTCATTACTTGTTTATTTAAACTGTTAAAAACAAACAAACCATTTGTCCTACTTCCCTGTTTCCATTGTTAATTAACCCTTGCCCTTTGTACTCCTTAGCCTACTTTCTAAAAATATGCCCTGGTCATGTCTCACTCTATCACCTGTGTGTGTGTGTGTGTGTGTGTGTGTGTGTGTGTGTGTGTGTGTGTGGTCTTTCATAACATATTCCAGATCTGTCTCTCAAGGCTCCTTCTGCCATATGCTGTAGCCAGGTGGTACCACTTGCCATTTCATAATACGGCAAGGTCTTTCCAACATCACGAGCTTTCTTAGAAATATCCAGTTTGAATGCCATCTCACCTGATGCAGAGGCAGAGGGATTGGAATGTTAGCGTTGAAAGCATCCTTGGAATCCTCCACTTCTGTCTCCTTATTGGATGCCTGGGGAAGCCAAAACACGAGGAGGTCCTGGAGCTATGTTAGTTTGACATTAAGTCAGAGACTGAAAAAGGTCTCCTGATGCTTAATGTGTCCATGTAATGATGTCCTTCATTCAGCTTCAATAAATCTTCTTAGTGTGATTTTTGCATTCCATTTTGTTTTACAGTTTCTTTTAACTGTCTGGATTGTATACCTTTGAGAGCAGGGACCATGTCTCAATCCTCTTGGTTCATCCCATAGCACTTAGCCCAGGCCTTACACATGGTAGATGATGACTATGTGTACCGGCTCAAATGGACAGGGCGGGTGGATGGAGGGATGGATGGGAGGATGCAGGCATGTATAATTAGATGGTTGAGAGGAGGAGAGAATGGGCGGATGGATGGGTGGATAGGTGCATGGATGACTAGATGGATGGGTGGATTGATGGATGGGTAGATGGATGGGTGGATGGGTGAGTGGATGGGTGGATGTACATGTGTATGCACAAATGAATCATTGGATAATCACTGACATAGCCATTCTCCAGGAATGTATTCAGGTGTCCTAATACTCCCACAGCAGACTTTATCTGCAAATGTGTGTATTGTACCACAGAGCTTGACATACAATTGCAGGTGCTGCTTTCTCGTTTTCTGATGTAATGAGGAAGTTTGTGGGAGGGGAAGGATGAGGAATATACTCTTCCAGATGTGTATAATAAGAATGGCACAGCCCTTTATGGGGTTCCAGATTCTGTGTAAAGTACTCTATGTACATGATCATAGTTAACCCTCACAGCAACCTTATGCCACAAGTGTTCTTATTATCACCAATCTGTAGGCACCTAACAAAGTTGAATAACTTGCTCAGGAAATTACAGAGCTAGGACTTGGACCCAGGTTGTGCTGACTCAGAAGCGCCGGTCCTTACCCATTATCCAGAGCAAGGTGCAGTTGGCCGGGAGGCCTCAGACATCTGAGCTGCTGTGTTTGAACCCAGTGAGGCCACTAATTTCCTGAGTGGGCAAATCACTTAATTTGGCTTCTCAGTTTACTCTATGGTTTAATGGAAGTAATAGAATCTTCTTAGCAGGAGTGCTGTGAAAATTAATGACTGCATATAAAGTGCTTTCAGATAAAGATTCTCAGATCAAAGGAGCCGGAGGGAAGGAGTTTAGAGTGATGTTAGGGAAGAGAGGGAACTTCAGGGTATTCTGTCTCCACGGCTGGTTGGAAAGTGGGCCACGTATGTGTGCAAAAGTCGTCTTTGAATCAATTTTCACCCATGAAGAGTTCTAGGGAGGACGTGGAACCTGGTGAATAATTTTAGATTCAATTTTCACATGTTTATGAAACATTATTTTTAGTACTATAGTATTTGAAAAGAGAACTACTGTTATGAATTAATAATAATGGTAATTAAATACGTGCTGGGGAACCAGGGGAAGAGATGCGCCAGGCCTCGGTCTGTGAGTCAGCCTGGCTTCTCCATCAACACACTCAGCATGCCATGTTCTTCTCCTCAGTGGCTTGCAGGCAGCCACGGACATTAGCAGGGACAGAAAAAGAAAAGCTCTTTGTCACCTCCCCTTCTCTCCAGGTGTGTGGGTCTTGGTGTGATTTTTCTCTCCCCAAATTAAATTAAATCAAATTTATTTTTTAAACTGATAAAAACATAAATATTGTATCTATTTACGAGGTAGCATATAATGTTTGGTAAATTGTTTTTACCACCGTGAACCACAGATGCCCTGTTGAATGGATATTCTTTGCCATCTTCTATCCTGGGCAGGCTAGATGGTAGATTGCATATTCTCCCTCATCCATTCCTTCATTCTTCCAATATTGATGGAGTGTTAGCTCTCTGCCAGATGCTGTTTCAAACACTGGGAGTACAATGGATGGGATCCTACATCCATTGTACTCCCAGTACAATGTGGGGAGACTCACTATGAAATAATCCCACTGTTCACTAATTAACCCTGATGAGGGGTGAGGAAAAGAAAAGGGAAGCAAGGAAGTGGGTGTGTATGGTCGAAGAGCTCCTCTGGGTAGGGGAGGTCAAGAAATGCTCCTTAAGGAGATGTTTCCAAGCTGGATCTGGAAGGCAAGTGGGAGTGGACAGGGTTTCTGGTGGGCAGTTTTCATGAAGATGAATAAACTGCATAGCCTGACCTCGAAGTGTGCCCATGCTGGTAGGGGACATTTGGATAGATACATACTGTAGTGACAGTAAAAAGTGGCAGGTGCTGTAGACAAACTGGGCATCAGGAGGAGGGCCTGGAGGTGGGGCTCTTCCTTGGAAAGCATCCAGAGAAGTCTAACTGCCTGGGGAGTTGACAGCTCTGGAGTGGAGTGAGATCCGAGATGGAGGGTAAGGGTTCACGAGGGTTATGGAGAGGGGACATCTCTTGCGAAGGCTCCATTTGTTGAAGCATCCCTTTGAGAAAACACAAGTAGCTTTTCAAATCTGGAGTTGTAGGGGTATGCTGGGAGCTACGAGAGTCAGGTTGGGAAGGGCCTTGTGAGTTATGACAAGGAACACAAACCGGACCCTCCTTTTTTTTGGTGGGGGGATTGCAGAGGGATTTTAACCAGAGGAGCAAAGTGATGAGATTTACTAGAGAGACCTCCATCTGGTGGGAATGGATTGAAAGTGGGCTGGAGGGGAGGCAGGGCACCAGGATAGCAGCTAGCACAGAAAGCCTCAGGAGCTCAGGTAAGAGAGAAGCAAACTTGGGAATGGCCCTTGGAGATAAAGCAACGAAACAGACCTGAGTGGGAGGGACCAGGGGGTGGTCAAAAAAGATTCTTTGCCCTATGCATTGGATGGTGACTTGCTGCAATTTGTCTTTAATAACAAGTCCTTTGGCCAAATGCACTTCTCATGCTACCCTCTCTTGGAGCTTCACCCTAGAGGGTCATTGTGAGGAATATAGCAGCCAAAGATTCCCAATGGATTGGTTAGGTTTTCCAAATTTCTTTGACCATGGGACCATTTCTTGTTTTATGAAACATCTACTAACATCCAGAGTGACCTTTCAAAAATCAAAAATTGATCATCTCATCCCTGCTTAGAAGCATTCAGTGATTTTTGGATGAAGTCCCAATTTCCTGCCTTTCACTTTGACAACCCTCTAGAATTAAGGCTTGGCAAAGCCCACTTTGGGAGGAACGCTTCCGGGTGGCTCTGTGTGTGCTCCTTTTAGGGAAATGTGTTTTGTCCATTTTATTTGTTTGGTTTTCTTATTATGGACTTGCAGGGGTGGTTTACACACTTTGGCTATAAATCTTGTCAAACACGCCACATGTCAAAACTACTTTCTTTCATTGTGTGTCTTGAGATCCCGGGAATGTATGAAGGTGTGTGTGAATGGAAAGATAGTGAATACATTTTGGACATATCTGAATAATTCGTAGTAAATATATTTCTTTAGATGGTTAAGAAAACTGTACTTGCTTCAAGTCAGACCACTAAATAGTTGCATGCTAGGACTGTGGAATTTTGGGCTCTGAAATACTCATTTTATTGGGTTACACTTTGATTGTCTTGTATCCTCTCCATAGAAGAAGATCACAAGCCGCATCCACGTGAAACCTCTTGCTGATTCTAGTGGAAGGATGGAGTCAAGGATGTCTCTCTGAATATCCAAAATATCACACAGGCAGTTTCCTGTGAGAAGTTCCTAGCCAAAGTCCACCTGAGATGGCAAGGCAAGAGGCAGAGCCTGGGGACAATTTTGAAAAAAATACTAAAAGCCTTTCTCCATTGCTGGTGCCACATTGAAATTGTTCACGTTCCCGACTACTCTCAGAGCGTGAGGACTCAGCACCCTTCGAAGCCTCATACCTCTTATCTCTCTTCCTAACTCCTCCCTGACTTACCCTGTGCACCTGTCAATCACGAACAACACTGTTCTCCACCTACAATGTGTTTAAAAGAGAGACCCAAATGGGGTGCAGTGTGAGAGTATTTGGGTCCTATGTTTGCATACAGATTGTTCACCATCTTCATTCACTTGTGCATCCAATAACTATTGATTGCTTTATAACTATATTCCAGCAACTGCTCGATTGTAGATTAATACATAGTCCTTGTCCTCATGGCTCAAAATCTTTAGTGAGACTTACACAATTAGATAAGCATGACAATACAGGTCATGAAAGGGGATTGCAAGGACATCAGAGAGGAGCACCTAAACCAGAATTGTGACATCGTGGAAGCTGCCTGAATTTGCTTTGGGAAAGAAGCAGAAGGCGTCCTGGGAACCCACGGTCGGTGTTCCTGACTTCATAGACATCCCTAGGGGATGAAGCATGGACTTGTGATACCACGCCTCTGCTGGCCATTTCAATCTTCCCCTTCAAATATTTTTTTTTCAGGATTAGTTGGCGGAGGCTTGAAAGGGTTTGTTTTCCTCCTTCTAGCCCTTTGTTGAAGGTGAGAGTAACAGGTTCAAAAAAAAATTGCTGACACAAAGAAGACGAGGAGAGCCTGGGTGATTGCCCACTTGAGTGCTGATCCTGGAAGAACTGACCTTTGGTGAAACTACCCTTGTCGATGACCACGTCCCACCCTGTCCCAGCCCAGCGCTCTGGATTCAGCCAGATTAACATAGTCACTGATTTCATGCCACCTTCTCACACTGGGAGAAGAGACAGAGCTCAGGCCTTCTAGTTGACATGTCCCCTGTGCAGGGTGTGGATGGTGCTTGGGCCATGGACACCCCTAAGACAGGCTGCTCAGAGCAGAGCCCAGGCTCCTGCTGTGGGTGCCCAACTGTCATCAGCCCTGTCCCCTCTGCCCTTGGCTGGACTGTTTGGAACATAGGGCTGTTTGTATCCTGAGAAAGAGTTCAGGGGAAAGGTTTTTGTATGGGCTTTTTGTCTTTGGGTCCACGTGGCACCCTGGGCACCCTCCCAGATAAGAGGGGCCTGTTGTCCAGATGTTTCGATGGACATCTCTCAGAGCTGGGTGGGCAGGCACTGGCTTTCCCCAGCGGCTGTCCCATGGGAAAACATACGTTGTCAGTCTCCTGTCACCTCTTGTGCAGCGCTGGTGGCCCTCTCCAACACAACGCTGAGGGCCAAGACAGTCTGAACAAGTAAGGCCCTAACGGAGGCCTGGGGAATTCATGTGTGGCGAGCTGTGGCTGTGGCCATTCTTTTGGATGGAGCATGAGGCCTTTGTTGTTTTAGTGACACATTTTATAAAAACGTGCCATTGCCAACAAGTGAATCCCCTTGCTTTAAAGGAATCATAGTAGCTAATAACGGGTAGGTTTTAATTTTAATGTCCTGTGTGCTTCAGGGGGAAAAAGAGTCCCCCCTGCCAGGTTTAAGCAATGTTTCCCAGACCTACTTTATCACTTGCCAAGGGCCTAACACGGAGCTGGCTGTCAGGGGCACTGCTACAAGGGCTGGGCCCTTTCTCTCCCTGATGGCTAGAAGGAATCCGGCCTCGGAACTGGCTCCTGAGGGGCCTTGGTTTAGTAAAACCGACAGAGTTTGAGAAAAGAAGCCCAGCCCTCTGTGTGGCTCTCTCTCCAGGCAGGTGACGTCTGTCGAACCCACAACGGCTCCCTTCCTCTCGCAGGTGTGAGAATCGCCTCTTTATTCTTCCTGTACAACGTGGAAAGGAAACTTTGCCTCTGCGAGTCAGAGGCCGCAGGTGGCCTTGATCTCTGCTTGCTGTGCCCAAGCCAATCCAGGGGCCCTGTCCCTGACCTAGCGGTAGATCTCAATCTTCAGAGGTCTGTGTCACACTGCAGAGTTCCTGCGCCAGCCCAAGGCTCCGATTAGGAACAACTGGGGCGAAGTCTCAGATGTCATGAAACACCGGGCCCAAGCTAAGGAGTCCATGGCTCTGAACCTCCATAGGAAAAGGCCAGGAATAAAAAGGGCTTGCACATTTTCTTGTCACCCCTGTGTGTCGGCTGTTTGTGCAATGCTTGGGATGCCAAACACACCAAGTCACGTCTATTTCTTCCATACTCCTAGAGACCTGTCCTCATCCTATGTGCTGGGCATTCAGGAATGAGCAAGGAATCCCACCTGCCCCATGTGTGTGCGTGTGTGTGTGTGTGTGTGTGTGTGTGTGTGTGTGTGAGTTGGGGCGGGGGACAAACAGACCAAAACAAACCAGCTCTTACGAATGGAGGTAAATGCTGAAGGGAGGTAGTGGGAACTCAGTCCGAGGTGGTTGATAACTGACGTCACAACATAAAGATCTGGCCTGCCTTCTGCTGAGCGCTCCCTTGGCCTGGACCGTGTCTTACATACATTAAGTAAATTCATCACAACCTTGTGAGGCAGGGGAGGAAACAGTCCTTGGTTGTCGAAGTTCTTTGCACACAGCTGCCCCCCTAATAAATAGCGGAGCCGTTAGCATCCTTGCCAAAGCTGTGTTCTGTACAGCTGCAACCACCAAGTCTTACCAGAGAAGAAATCAGTCTAGCGCTTAGTGAGTACCTACTAAGCGGGGCTCACTTCATTGACTATCCATGACATATTCAAGGGAACCAGAACTCTTGAAGAAGTCCCACTGCAAGTCTTTGTGGGCCCGGGCTGGTGTCTAGATGCCACCAATACATCCGTTAGCCAGAGCTTGAAGGGGGAATAAGTGTGGGGGCATGGATATATTGATATGTTGATCCCTTCTCCTTCCTGCTGGCTGGTCAGGGCTTTTCATCTCTAGTGACAGCTCCTAGCCAGTTTACTCAACATGTTCACCAAGCAGGGCACAGATCGCCCTGGCCCCCTTGCCTTGGGGGAGCCAAGCAGTCGCAGCTTTGGGAGTGACCTCTGCTTCAGCCAGAAGGTGTAATCTTCTGGGGGTTGCGGTTTGCATTCCCATCCTCTGGCCCCTTGTGAAGGTGAGGGAGTTCCTCTTTCCAGTTCTTTCCAAGCAGTGAGGTGGGCAGGGCGATGCTCGGAAAAGGTGGGCAGCTGCCGGAGCAGGAGCTGGAGCTCAGTGTCTCACAGTCCATTTGTCACCTCACTGACTCTTTTTGCACACACCCCTTTTCACTTCCTCTCTTAACAACAGTCATGTCTGGTGTCCCAAGAAGCATGACTGCTCCAGCATCAGCCACTTAGCATACACTTGTCATACAAGGGTGGTTCCCTTGAAGATGGGCTGAAGTGACGGGTCCTTAATCAATGTGCAGTTTCCTTTTCATAAATTCTTATTTGGAGCCCATTCTTTCCATCTATCTATGGATCAATCGATCAATCAATCAATCAATCGATCTGCATCTATCTATCTATATAAAATTTTTAAAAAGCATGTCTTTTTTCTTTTACTGTTCGTCAAAACAGGAAGTCAAAGGCATACATACTCTTCCTGTGAATCTACACAGGATTCATATGAACCCAAGTTGCAGCCCAGGAGCTACGGTAAGGAGAGAGGGTTGCATGCAGGACCCTGGGTGATAGGCAACAGGACTGGGAAGAGCTGTCCCTGTTGATGTTAGAAAGTTAAGCCTGGGAGAATCTAAAAAAATAAAATAAAATAAAATAAAATAAAAAAAGGTGCTGAGGCTGGAGTGGCAGAGGTGCAAGGCATTCCAGGGTGTTATAAATAAGGTGACAGGCGAGTGCTAACTGGCAGATGATGCATCCTGCACTTCAGTAGCAGTCAAAATGTAATGACATTCTTGGGTCTTTCTGGCAGTGAGTGAGAGGGGTGGCTGGGGTGGGGGTGGGAGGCGGGCACATTTCAACACCTTGCACTGAATCGAAAACACACATATATGATTGATTAACCCACGGCTTTGTCTGGCCTCACTGATTCAGTCCAACCCCAGGAACAGGTTACTAAACTGTGAATAGCACTATTATTTCACTATTAACCAGTGAGTCACAGTATCAAGGAAAAGGGCCCAGTTTGGCTTCAAATCATTTCTTGATGTCACTGGTGGTTAAGGTGGCCGCTGGCCAGAGAGAAGCCGCTTAGCATACACTTGTCAAAACAGTCTGGTGGCTGTACCAATTTACAATCCCACCAGCAATGTATGAATGCACCTTTCTTCCCAACGTCTTAACCAACATTTATTGTTGCTTGTGTTCTTGATAATTGCCATTCTGACTGGAGTGAGAAGTTTTTATTTACATTTCTCTGATTGCTGGAGATGTTGAGCATTTTTAAATATATTTTTTGACCATTTGTATTTCTTCTTCTGTGAAATTGCTGTTCAGTTCCTTTGCCCACTTATCAATTGGGTTATTTGTTTTTGTTTTTTTTTTCTTTTTTGAGTTCTTTGTAGGTGCTGGTGGTAAAACTTTTCTCCCATTCTGTAGGCTGTCTCTTCACATTCTCGATTGTTTCTTTTGCTGTGAAGAAACTTTTTAGCTTGATGCCATCCCATTTATTGATTCTTGAATTTACTTTTTGCACTTTAACCCTCTTATGGAGGAAGTTGGTTTCTAAGCTGACACGGTGAAGAGTTGGGTCTACATTTTTTTTTTCTAGTAGGTGCAGAGTCTCTGGTCTAATGCCTAGGTCCTTGATCCACTTTGAGTTGAGTTTTGTGCAGAGTGAGAGATAGAACTTCAGTTTCATTCTACTTAACCATTCTGGAAAGCAGTATGGCGATTTCTTAGAAACCTTAACATGGAACCACCATTTAACTCAGTTCTCCCACTTACTGGTTTATACCCAAAGGACTTAAAATCAGCATATTTCAGTGACATGGCCACTTCAAGGTGTATAGCAGCTTAAGTCTCAATAGTCAAGCTATGGAACCAACCTAGGTGTCCTTCAACACATGAATGGATGAAGAAAATGTGCTATATACACAATGGAATATTAATCAGCCATAAAGAAGAATGAAATTATGGCATTTGCCAGTAAATGGATGGGACTGGAGAATATCATACTAAGTAAAATAAGCCAAACCCCCCCAAACAAAGGCCAAATGTGCTTTCTGATATGTGAATGCTAACCCACAACAAGGGAGGAAAAGATTAGAAGTTCATTGAACTAGACAAAGGAGAATGAAGGGGGTGGGGGGGGTGGGGCCCATGGGAATAGAAAAGACAGTGAAAAAGTCAGACACATCTCTCCTATCCTGACATATGAATACACAACCAGTGTAACTCCACATCATGTACAACCACAATAATGGGATCTTAATTGGAACAAGTTATTCATATTCTATATAGTATAATATGTCAAAATACACTCTACTGTCATGTGTATCTAGAAAGAACAAGTAAGTTTTAAAAAGCAAAACCAAACAAAACCAGGTTGGTGGGCTCTCCCTGGAGGCCACCTGCATGTGTCTGCAGGGCAGAGGCAGGCTGAGTGAAGTCTTAGGAGAATGTCTGATGATCTGCAGACAAAGCCCCTCACTATGGAGAAGCTACGCTGCTGCTGTGCTGTCCAAATTAAATAGACTTCTAGCCACCGTTCATGGGTGCTGAGAAAACACTCCAGCAGCTGAGCCCAAAGCCACCTATCACTCTCGGCCAGCCAACTTCCGTGGGAACCCAGGCTCACAGCAGGGTTGAAGCTCCCTCTGGATCCTCACTCATATTCCATTCACACACCACACTCGCTCTCTGCAAAACCACGGCTTAGGCACCACCCCCTCAACATCCCCCACGCTTATGCTCTGAGCCAGCTCTCTGGGAGGGCCCCAGAGGGACTGTCCTCTGCTGATGCATTGGTGGGCCCTGGCCCATTTGTCAATTCATATTCCCATCAAGCCTTGTTCTAATGTCTATGGGACAAGTTGGGGACACAGTCAGAAAAGCAATGATCCATGTCCTCATGTTGCTGCAAGTCCAGGGGGAGATCAAACCAGACTCTGCCACAGGTACAAGTGATCAGATGGTAAATGTCATTAGAAGCGGTGTCTCATGCCACCAGGGACACTGTCCAAGCAGCTGGCTTCATTTGCTGCCAGATCTCACCGCTACACTGAACCCTTCCTGTGACATTCAGTTGTTTATCCAGGTTCCTCCCTCTGGACACACACAGCTCAAATTAAGCCCTTTTTCTAGAGTGATGGCCCTTTGGGTATGTGAACACGACCATCTTCTCTTCCAAGGCCAGCAGTCTGATGCCGTAACCACTACACCCAAGCCATTAGGTCCAGACCTGTCCTGTTTTAATTGCTCCCTTCTGGATGTAGTCTACTTTGCCAGTGTTTTTACTGAAATGGAAAAGGCAGAACCCAGTAGAATGTTCTGAGTATAGCCGGAGAAAAAGGCAGAAAGACAAATAAATGAGGAATAGTGAACATCATAGATATAAAAAGAACCTACGTGTGTGTGTGTGTGTGTGTGTGTGTGTGCAGACACATGCATGTAACACATTTGTACAGAAGAACATGTTTTAATTTTAATTTTACACCAAGAAAAGTCAGTTCAAACATATCTGAATATGGCATAATTGATTGTGACTGTCTAAGATCATAAGGTATGATATTTCCATTCTCTGGTATTTTTATGCTAGGATCTAATTAAGAAAGTTGGATGCAAACTTCTGACCTACTTCTCTGGGAAGGTATTCTGGCTATCAGCTCCTCAAGTCAGGCTAGACTTTTATTTGACCTTTATCCAGTGGCCCCGGCCTCACGATGTGTCCATTTCTGAGTAGCTTCCTAATCTAGTCATATATGCAGCTTTCTTTCCTTGGCAAAGCTATCACCATGCCCTGCTCTGATGCAGACAAGTCTTGAGAATCAGGCTGGCATTGAACAACTCAGGGGTAGTTGTTCTGATCACACATACTGTGAATAATGCACAACATGAAGAGATCACTCCTTTCCTGAGTGTACGACCTGAGTATCCATACATGGTGCCTGGATGCAGATCACCTGTAATGCCTGCCTTGAAAGCACAACCGAAGAATCCTGTTTCTAAACCATTTAGGGACATTCTGTCAATGTTTCAGAATTTACCTGTCACAGATGGAGTAGATTGGCAGTTAGTATCAATTTCAGCTCCATATCTCTCAGAATCTCTTGCTGCTCAGCTGTGGATGCAGAGAAGTTTCTCCGATTAGAGGCACCCATGCAAAATTTGAAAAGAGGAAATGTACAAAGAAGACCAGACTTCTGCAACTTGGGGTACTGCTGCTGGCAAGCAAGGTCTTGAAGAGGCTGTGCGTTTCTGTAGCAAAATTCTATTGTACAGTCAAGGCTTTGTGTACATAGAGAAGCAATTGTAGCAGCATGCTGGCAGTTCCCAGACCTCACCGCTCTGGGGTGGTGTCATGGAGCTCCAGGCTTCCCAAGGGACTCCCACCTTTTGTCTGGGTTGGAGGGGAGTAGATTCTTTGAAGGCTTGATCAGCAGTGTGCTACCGGAAGTCATTCCTAGATATCCAAATCAAAGTCTATCTTCCATTTTCTCCAATGATTTCATAGCACTGGGTTTCCTGTATTAAGTCTATTTAAAACAGCTTCTACGGTTTGTATTTTCTGCAGGTGAGCCCTGGCAGATGCATTTATTAAAGGCAGAGTATGGAAGATGATTTCAAGTTTTACCTTGATTGTGGAAAGAGCTTAGAGTCTAAACAGCATTGCACTGGCATTTGAGATTTAATTCTGCATCTGCTTCTTAGGCACTTATGCCTGTGACCTCGAACAAGTTACTTTTGCTTTCAAAGTCCTTTCTCTTATCTATCAGAATTGGCCACTGGATACTTGCTTTGCACATGCGCCTATACATGCATAGAATGTGTGTGAACATGGTTTTGAGCAATGAAATGTGACCGTGGCCTTTTATCCTGGGTATAATGTACTTCTATGCCACAAAACCCTATCTTTTCCATTTAACAAAGTATCAGCTAGAACAATTCTATTCACTACAAAGTAAGAAATAAAATCAAATGTCCTGACTCCTAAATATTTTGTTTAGGATTCCCTAGGGCTATTCTCAAACCAAATGCCCTGACACTCTCTGGAGAGAGTTGACATATATGCAGACATTTCTAAATGAAGAAATGGAAACTTTGATGGGGTCGAGGGACTTTTCAAAGTCAGGCAGCTGTCAAGATAGACATTATCTAGCATGTCAATTCCTGGCCTAATGGAAAAAAGGGCCAGTCTATAACATCAAGTCATGCTGTGTTGATGGCAGGCCGTGTGGCCCTCTCTCTAATCCCTGTTGAATCCTTACCTTGCACAGGGCCTTTACTGGACATTGGTGCCTCATGCTAGTTGTTAAAGTAAGTTTATCAGAGAGAATGTTGCAGTAAGTAAAGTATGTACCCATTAATCTGAATAATTGGAAAAAAAAGTCACAAGTAGATATGACAGTTATTCACTTTCCATTTCTAACAGAGCCAGTGGCTGTGTGCACAACTGCTGTCCTTTGTGCTCCATGCAAGTGACTGCTCTTTGCAGGTCACTGCTCTTGGCCACACCAGGCCTGTCCTCCTGCCCCAGTTCCTCTTCCCGGGAATTCCCTCCCCGCCCACCTCTGTCTGCACAATTCTCAGCTTCTTTACAGCCCTGGTCAAAGGCCAGGTGCTGAGAAGGCTGTCTTGATTCTCTAAGCCTGAAGTCGTCCCTCTCTGCTGGCCTAGCTCTTCAGCTACCTGCCTGTCTCTTATTTTAGTTATTGTCCTATTTTTAAGAATTTAATCGTTCAAAGCCGGTTTTCTCCTATATTCGCTTCACCTAAGTACACGTATGCAAAAAGCAGACATTATTTGCCCAATTTCGTAGGTAAGGAAAATGACGTTGAGAGCTGAAGCTAGTTATAAAATAAGGACTCATTTTATTTGCTTCCTCATTTTTGATGCTGGGGACAGAACCCAGCATGCTAAGCATACATACTGCCACTGAGCTATACCCCCAGCCTAATTATTCATTTTAATTGGCAACTTTGGATAATTGAACCTGGCGTAATATAGCAGTAGGAGATGAATAAAGTTTATGAAGTTCAGTTTTGAACGGCTCCATCATCTGCTCTGCCGTGTACCAAATCATTACAAGAAAATAGCCAGAAAATAGATATAGGTGAGGCCTGAGAACTGATATTCTAAATTTCTATCTTTTCCATATCCCATTGTTTTGCTAGCCTCTACCTGCCCACCTGTCCACCTGAGCAAGTGCACATCCACCTTGCATGAGAGATATATTATAGTAGGTGAGGAGTATTAGGATGCTAGGAAATGGTGTCAATTTTGTGACTTTAAGTCTGATTCTATATAGTGCCAGGCACATGACATGTCAAGGAGGAGCAGAAAGTATACATTTTATTCACAACCTGATTAAACTGAATGAGCAAAGTGGACAGGTATATTCTGTGCACACTCCTGAGTTATGTATATATATATGATATGTATGTATCCCTTTGACTTAAGGAAGAGGATAAAAAAAAACAACAGAAAGACGGGAAAAGAACACTTAAGAGAATAGATATGAAAACTAAGGAGTTATTAAAAATAACTATTAATAAAAACAGTATACATTATGTTTGTTTGTTTTGTTTCGTGGGGATTTGCTCATGCTAGGCAAGGGCTCTACCACTAAGCTACACCCCAGTCCAGTATACATTTTTATAGAATTTTAAAGTGCATTATTTTTCATGTGGATTATCTTGTCTCTTAGAACTTCATAGTGACCCTGTGTGGTAGGTAGGAGGTCATATTATCACCTCAAATTAGCATATAAAGAAATGGACTTAGTGTTTTCACTAGAAATGATTATCTGGAACAGTTATTAGCTGCCATTTTGTTTCAAGATGTCAGACTCTACCACTAACTAACTTAATGCCATTTTGTAGCTCACAAATTAGGATTAGAATTCGCCAGTGTTAACCTAGAGCAGATAGAAAAGCAAAATAATCTGTGAAATGAGTATTCATGTGGCCAATCATGGTCACACGGCCATGGGTCTTGAATTTTTTATTAAGCTCAAGATCCGCAAAAAGCACAAGATGCTAAATGTTTGCTTCCAATTGTCTGCCTCTTTATCTTGCAGAATGTACCACACCAAGAGACACAGGGATGAAAGAAAGAGAGTGCATGAACTGACATGTTCTGCATCAGTTATAAGTGAGCAAGAATCAAACGATATTTGCCATTAGCTCTGTATCCAGCTGGTGTGTCACCTACCAGGAACCAGTCAGAAGTATGAGACACGGGATCATGTGAAGAGGTTAGGAAACAACTCTCTTCTGTTTCAAAGAGAGACCCCCATATAGAAGAATATTAAAATACAGCAGAATTTTCTGCAGTTGGATATTCATTTTGTTAGCTAGAATATTGCTATTCTATAAGCCAGGGCCACATTGACAGAGATGGCACCATCTTCATACTTGGGGATCTCACAGCATAGTGCGGAAGATGAACAGCCAGGAGGAAAAAAAAGAAAAGAAAAGAAAAGAAAAAGCCAAAATATCTACAAAGAGTGTGGAGGTAAGAGTGACAACTTATTTGAAAGGTTGGGGGCAGCTCCTTGGAGGAGATGATGCTGAAGGATATGGAAGGTAGTTTTAGGCAGCAGAGAGGCAGAAGAAATAGTCTAGGCAGAGAGGAAAAGGAGAGAGAAAGATGTAGATGATTTGTTAAAATAGGCAGGGACTCATAAACTATGTGCAAAAAACCAAATTAAAATGGAGAAAAATACACACAAAGCTAAGGAGAATTTCTAAGAAGACATTTTCATATTCAGAAGGTGGCCTCACGTCTTCCTCCGTAAAGCACAGTCGTGGAGCGACGTGTCTCCAACTTTCACAGCATAGAACTTGAATACGAATCTCATTAAGATGCAGAGTCTGATTAAGTGGATCTGGGTGTGGTCTGAGATTTTTATATTTCTAATATGCTCCTGGGGGCTGCTGCTGCTGCTGCTGGTCTGTAGAGCATTCTTTGAATATGAAGAGCAAGTGGGAGAAGATGGTTGGTGAGCTGGTGTGTGTGTTTGTGAGCATATGGAGGGCACTGTGAGCCATGGGCTAGAGTGGATGCTGTTAGGCAATTTATGGCAGGAGCCAATGTTTTTAAACACAGCGATGGCAAGATCATATCTGTGTCTGGTGACAATGTGAAGAATGGCTGGGTGTGGGTGGGACAGGACACAAGGGCGGGAGGCTGCTACCATAATCTAGGGACTGTTCAGTGGCAGCGGGAACATAGAGGAGACAGGGGATTCAAGAATACTCAGGAAGCAAGACAGACAGGGTGTGAGTATTTCCTGGGTGTGATGGAGGCAGAGGTGGAGGAGAGAGAAACGCCCAGGGATCAGCATAGAAGGGTGAGGCTTGGCCCTGGCACGATGAGGCAAGTAAGTAATACAGAGGGAGGAAGCAGTCAGCTCTGGGGACCCTTGGTTATCTGAGAAGAGCTCAGGAGGTGGTTGTGATTGAGAAGCAAGGTCCAGGAGAGCTGGACGCAGAGCTGAGATCTGCAGATGAAGCCACACCGTGCAGAGAAAGGGCAAAGAGGCAAGGAAATGAATGCAGAATTTAGTAAGAGGTCGTCCAAGGCAGGCAAGGCGGGCAGCACTGCAGTAAGGGAGAAGCTGAGTGCTTCCAGAATGAGGTCATGTCAATGTCAAATGCAGCAGAAGAGTTACATAAGGATGAAGGAAAGATGCGGTGTTTAAGTGTTCAGGATGACTCTAGCGGAAGTGATTCCAGAAGCAATGCAGATGCAGGATCAAATATTAATAGGTTAAGGGGAGTGTGGTAGGCAGAATAAGGGCTTTCCTCAGAGTCGCACCTGATGGAATCCCTGGAACCTATGACTATGTTACCTTACTGCAAAAGAGGCCACGTGGGTGACTAAGGGTTCAAACCTTAGGTTGGGAGCTTATCCTGATTATCCGAATGACCCAATGTCATCACATGAGTCCTCATAAGTCAAAGAGGAGGCAGAAAGAGTGGGTCAGAGAGAGACGGTGTGACAGCTCCACGCATCATGATTTATGACCGTGGAGATGGACGAAGAGGGCCCTAGGCCAGGGAATGTAATGACACTGAGAATGCCTCTCCGTTTACAGCCAGGAGGAAAATGGGGACCTTGGTCCTGCAGCTGCAAGGCATTGTGGCCAATCACCTGAGTGAGTGGGAGATAGATTCTTTTCTAGTGTCCTCAGAATGGAATGCAGCTGCCGACCCCTTGATGGTAGTCTGCAGAGACCCATGCCAGTCTTGTGACCTACAAGAGGGTAACAAATCAGTGTTTTAACCCTCTGACAGCAGAAACGTGTTCTAGCAGCAATGGAATATTAGTATGGAGCCATTAAAACCTAAGAGTAAAACTGATAATGAGAGCTGCAGCCGTGATGCATGCCTGAAATCCCAGCCATGTGGGAGGCTGAGGCAGGAGGATTGTGAGTTCAAAGCCAGCCTCACCAAGTTGGCAAAGCCAGAGCAACTCAGTAAGATCCTGTCTCTTAAGTAAAAAATATAAAAAAGGACTGGGGATGTGGCTTAGTTGTTAAGCGTCCTAATAATGAGAAAGTGAACTAACTACTCTTTTAAGATGTTTGATGGTAAAAATGTGTGTGTGTGTGTGTGTGTGTGTGTGTGTGTGTGTGTGATTTTAAAACTTGGATGTCGGTCAACAGGAAAAATTTTGGTAGTCACTTCCTTTGGAGTGAGGGTGGGGATGGTTTGATTCAGAGTTTAATCCAGATGTTTGATGCTACATCCTTGGGACTCTTCACCTGGATGAGGCTGACTGATAAGTAAGATCACAACATTTATTGCAGAGACTATAATGCATCCTCTCCCCCTCCTCCCTTTGCCTTTGAAAATTTATGGATGAATTTTATTTTATTTTAATTTTTAGAGCAGCTTTAGGCTCTCGACAAACATAGTGGAGAGTACGGAGCCATCCCATCCCTCCTCTCCCTTCCCACACTGACCCTCACCGCCTGCGTCCTGCATCAGGGCCGCTTGTTACAGTGGAACCCACGTTGGCACATCATTATCATCCAGACGACTACTGACGTAAGAGCTCACTTTTGGTTTAGTATGGTTTTCTGCCTAAAAATAGAGAGGTCCCAGCAGCAAACCTCGGTGGTCAATCACCTTTACCCTGGTCCCCTGCTGCCTCGCTCGGCAGCCCATTAGTGCCCGCGCCCTGGCTTGGCAGAGGTGCATGCGCAGGCGAAAGCCTCTTTCGCGTCCGCTGTTCTGCCTCCTTGCCTGTGTCTCCCTCAGCAGTCTGGCTATTGCAGTAAGTGCTTAATGTGTGCTCCACATTGTTGTGGGATCATTTGGAGGCTGCCTGCTGCGCTGACACAGGCCGAGAGGCAGCAAAGGCATTAAAGGCTCTTTGTTACCACAGGCTCGGGATACTGCCCGTGGAATGGATGGTAAACCTCAGACTCCACCGAGATGCCATCCCCTATGAGCTCTTTCCTCACCCTGTCCCCTAGCTCAGTTCTGTCCCTCATCATTTTTTTAAAATGCATAAGCAGGGTCTGGTCATTTTTCCAGCCTTGCCCAACCACTCGGAGTGTAGGATACTAGCAGGTGAGGACACGGTGGTTGGTTTTCAGATGAGAAAGTGTCTGGCACCGTAGTAATGGGTCAAATGTGTTTTTAAACATTAAAAAATAAGTATGTACATTTTGACATACTTTTAAATTTCTGTGGATTTTGCAGTTGTTCCAACTGCACTCATTGGGTTTGGAAAGAAAATTGCAGGAAGCAAAGATCTATGCATATTTAACATATATTAAGTGTCCCCTAAATATACAGTTCAATGCTGCAAGGCAGATTGCATCACAATGGTGACGGTCTGTAAGTCTAAGCAAGTCCTTCCTGCCCTTTTAAATTATTTTATTTATTTTCACCCATCCCTGTTTCTCTTTTCCATCGGCCACATGGAACTATTATTATTGAACTATTGTGGTCACCATTTATTCTATTAGAGACATCACAGAGTGCTGGGCGCTAGACTGGTAATAATTCTGATCATAATGATAGCAATCTTTGGTAGAGCTGTCTCTTGCAGGTGCTCTGGATGGTGGATCAGGTATCCATGGACATAGATGTGATTTTGTGGGGTACATGCATGCCTGCCTTTCCCCAGAAGGGCACAAACTCTGCCTATAGCATTGGTCCCCAAGGAAGTCCCTTTCTCCCAAGGGCATGATTATGAACAAAAGGGGTTTGGAGGAGGTCACATTCTGTGAGCCTGCTCCGTGTGCCCTCTTTGTGTATCCTTCCTGTTTCAGCTATCCTGAGTCTCCTGATCCTAGGCAGCAGCTGGGTCAGGCTTTTTTTTTTTTTTAATCATGCACATCTGGCAATATGGGTCCTGGACAATATATGTAAACTCACGATTAATTCCCTCACTGCATTTTCTGCAAATATTGGGTACCAAGTCCTACTTACCTGAGGTCCCTCAGAGTGGTCTTCTTACTAGCAGCACTAACACACCAGTCCTCGTCTCCTCTTACCTTCTTGGAATTGGCAAAATTTACTCCTGCATTCATTCAGCAGCTAGCACCTCTTAACTATTGTTAATAGTGAGAATGTTTGCTATACAATAAAGGTACTTGGTTGAGTAAGACACTGTTTCTTAGCTCAAGAAAGCTACCACCTGTGATTTCTTTTTGATTCGTATTTCCCTGAGTTTGGGGCATTTGGCTGATATGTACTGGTATAGTTTGGATCTGAAATACTCCCCCAAAGTCCACGGTAAAGCCCTGGTCCCCAGCTTGGCACTGCTGGAAGGTGGAGGAATGTTTAACTAGTGCTCCCTAATGGAAGGTCTTCAGGTCCCTGGGAACATGCCCTTCAAGGGAATTGTGGGACCTCAGCCCCTTCTACTCCTTTTCTCTTCCTGGCCACCAGGTCAGCAGCTTTGATCTGCCAGGCGCTCCCCATTGTTGCCATCCAGCATCTCCACCAAAAGCCCAGAAGCAATGGGTCCACCTGGTCATGAACTGGAACTATGTGCCCAGATGAGCATTTTTCTCTTTATCACTTGATTTTCTTGGGCATTTTTTGTTACAGTAATTGGAAGCTGATTGACATGCACCAGATGTTTTATTAGATGGTCCACCCCAGAGAGTGGCTCACGACAGCTGGAGTCAGGTTGAATGTCTGAGCTCATGTCTGTCTTCTCCTGGGCATCAGAGGACATGCTGGATGCCCTTAGCCTCTTCAGCTGGAGAAATGTCATACTTAGGCCCTCTCTTGGCCAGCAGGTACCATACTGACCTTTATGAGGGCCTGTGGCTCACTGGAGTTCTGAAGCGAGACCTTGTGGCATGGCTGTGATGGTCAGATGAAGTCACACTTCGAAACCTACCCTCAAATGTCAAGTCTGAATGTTTTCAATATCAAAAGCTGTACATTGCATTGCAACCCATTTTTACCTTGTGGTCAGTAGGTTCCTCTCAGCCTTGGGTTTGCTTTCTGAAGTTTCAGTTTTCTGTGGTCAACCTTGGTCTGCAAATATGGGAAATTCCAACAATAAACAATTGTCCTTTTATTACCGTCTATCGCTATAATTGTTCTGTTTTAAGCCTAGGATATGTAGGGTTTAAAGCTGTCTGAGGCTTCAGGTATCCACTAGGGGTCTTGGAGCATATCCCTATATTAAGGGGGACACCTCTAAACCCACTTCAATGCTGGCAATTACTAATTCAGATAACTCATCTACACAATTCCTTTTTTTTTTTCTGTATGTAACAGGGTCTGTGTGTCTGTTTGTGCAAATGTAACATGTATTCACACATTTAAAGGTCTGCTACCTGTAAACAATGGAATCACTGCAGGCCTGCAGCCTGGGGAAGACAGGAGTGGGTGTGATCACTTTCTGGTTAGCTTCTTTGTGTCTGAGCAGCTGCAGAGACTTTGATGCTGTAACTGGGTGGTGAGAAGAAAGGAGGGAAGTGGCAGAGGAGAGAAGTAAGATGTTCCGGTGACTTTTTGAGTTTTCCAGGCTAGTGGAGTCGATTGCCAGGCCTGGCACTCAGGGTCTGTGGTGAATGCTCAGAAAGCTGGGTGCGGGGGCTTGGGGCAAGGACAAACCCCTGAACAGAGCCAGTATGGGTGAGGGGCTGGGGCAAGGACGCGTGACAAGCCTTCTCTTAGCCCAGATTTACTCTAGGCAAAGGAACAATAATTGGTTTCCATTTGGCTTGTGCCAAGAGTATCTTGGAGAATGGAGGTCATTTTTCACCTGTTTTCTTTTGGAGATGTTGATGCCCCCACCTGGCAGGGGCTGGCTGGCAGCCTTCAGCCTCCGGCAGCCCCGAGCCATGTCACGCCCTCCGTGCTGCTGGGTGGGAAGCCTGTGCATGCCCTGGACACATCCGCCACAGAGACCTCTAATGACTTCCTCCTGGACCTCGGACTTTCTTGGCTCTGAAAGCTGCCTGGGTTTGCTGATATCACTTGTGTGGAGGAGGATCGGCCTGGCCTCTGAAAACATACATGCAATGGATTGGACTCTATTAAGGGGAAACACACAGACACGCACACACACACACACACACACACACACACACACACGCACACCAGCTAATTCAACCAGACACGCCCTCTGTGGCCATTGTTCTGCACTGGGAATGTGCAGTTCCGAGCCACGGCTGGAAAGGAAGAGGTGACTCTGAGAGGCATTTCCTAAGTAAAGATTACACACAGCCTGGGGAGACTGGAAATGGTCAAGAGGAAATGGAAATCAGTGCGTTCCCTCCAAATACGGCCATTCTGAGAGAAAGATGCAAGGAGGAGAGCCTAACAACTGGGAATCCGACAAAAAATACCATATCACCACCTCACCAGCCAGGGACTTCTGGAGAACCCAAGGACTCCACCCTCGCCACATGCCAAACATCCAGACACATTCCGTCTTCAGCGTTGTTTCAGAATCCTCATCCACTGGCACATTCCAGGGCCAAACATTCCAGAAGATCTTTCTTGTATCTAACTGGAATCCCTCATGCTGCAGCTAAGGTTCATTTCTCCTTGCTCTGTTCCGATGGAAGTAGAAAAGAACCCGACACCCTTCCTCCTTAAGAATTCTTCAGACACTCAATGGCTTTGCAGCAAATCTTTTTTTTTTTTTTTTCTCTAGCACTTCTCACCTAATTGGAAAATGCTGGAGAAACTTCGTCAGATCTTTAGCTTCACTGTAGTTAAGCAGTGAAATCAAAGCGTGGCCACGGTGTCCCTGTTCCGGGCTGTGCAGGAAAGCCCTTTGCTGTGGGCTCTCAATTTCCACACAGAATGCACCACAGTGTTTAAAGAATATTCTGTTTTCCTTTTCTGGAACTCATTGTGTGTTGCGTCAAAGACAATGAGCCGGTTCATAAAGCTGGTGTTGTCCAAGTGTTCAACTTCCCGAGCAGGTCCAGGTTGGCCCTGGAGGCAGGGTAGAACCGCTAGAGCATGGGGTGCCTATCCTAGGGTGTCTGCGTGAGTGTAGCCGGGGGGCCGGGGCCAGGGCCAGCGCCAGCTCTGCCCAACTTGAAGTGTTCATGGCTTCTTAATTGCAGGCCCAAGAGGCTGTCCCCACAGCGACACTCACACGCTGTGGAACTGAATAATTGTTGGCAAGGTTGGGGTGACAGTAAGCCAGATTGGGAGGGGAGAACATTCCATTAATATAACACAATGCCATAATAGGATACAAAATTCTTTTCATATTAATTCTTCTACAAGAAGAATCTTCAGACTCGACTCTGCACCGACAAGGGAGGTAAAATGCCATCAGTCATTTGTTGTGTTTTTGCAGCCAAAGATACCTTATTGGTCAGCAGGGCCCTATGAAACTTTGCAGCCTGGGCTCTGTTCCCTCGGGCGACTGACAGAGCCGTGTTCTGCCTGGGGAGAAGCCCAGAGCTCTCTCACCCCAACAGGCTCAGATCATCTCCTGGGGGCCTTTGCTGTGTGGCCCTAAAATGCTGCTGCACTGGGAAATCTTCCCTTCTGGAAGGTCATGCTCATTCTTCTTGCCCCATGACCACAGTGCATTTGCCATGTGCAGCCAGTGGGTAATCAGGCCTCCCTGAAGGACTCCGGCCTGCAAGGCCTGCAGAGCTGATGGCAACATTGGTCTCCAAGTGCAGTATTTCCCCTGCAGCACTTGGCCCCCAACTGAGAGGTACAGGCATGATGCTTCTTCCAGGGCTGGGGGGGGACAGGGTGCCCTCCTCCCTGGACTGTGCTTACTGAGTCTAGCAGAATCCTCTGCATCCCTTGTCCATGGTTTTGACAGACCATCTAATAAACTGAGTGTGGACACTGGGACCCAGAAATCTGGATGCTATTTCTAACTTGGCTCTGGTCCCTGGGCTTTGGTTTCCTACCACAGATCCCCAGAGGAAGAAGTCACTGGGCAGGGGCTTAGTGAGGCAGCCCTGTGGGGTGGATCCCAGAAGATATGAGATATTTTTCTTCATAAAAGTGAAGCAAATGAGTTCAACAGCCTTTGTGAAATGGTGCCTTCCAGTCTAATCTGACTTTGGCAACGGTAGGGTTGGAAATACTTTCAAAGGAAGCCCTACGAAGTCTGTAGAATTCTAATACGCCTTTGATAGCAATTTAAGCTCTCCTCCTTAATTCATTCTTGCACTTTTTCTTGTGGCGCACACATTTATTTAGAATATATAATGAGAGTCCTTCTAAATATCTCTAGAAACTTTTAAGTGCAAATAAACCGCATTCTCCAGCCTCCAGCCCCCGTGAGATCAGTTCCTTTTTAAGCATCCGGCAAGACAGGGGCTGCCTGGGCAGTATTTCAGAATCTTCTAATCATACCTTATAGAGAAAATGATGATACATTTTCTTCTTTTCCATTAGCTTTCTATTTTCTTTTGAATGAAACAGACTCCATATGTAAATGTGATTATTATTCTCTGAATTTCTTCCTAACAGGTTGAGCATCAGAATCTCCTGGGTTGTTTGTACAGGATTCAGGCCTGAATTTCAGTGGTGAATATCAACTAAGAAAAGCAGTAAAGTCCATGAAAATTTAATATTGCTAAAGAGAACCCCAGCCCCCACCCCAAACCCCGGGGGCTACGACTCTGAAGATAACTAGTAAGTGACCATGATTTAATAAAGTGGCGCTCCCTCTGATTAGGGGAAAGTGGGTCTGGCATCTTTTGCAGCATAAATACCCCATTTCTGAGCCTGCCAGGCAAAATGCTTCCAGAAACCCGAGTGTCCTCCCAGCCCGAGTGAGCTGGCAGTGGACAGCAAAGGACATTCCGCTGAAATCGGGCCATCGGGAGCCGAAGACAAAGGCAGCTGATTCAAGTGCACCAAATTGGAGTTTCTCTAATCAAATATATTAAATTCGCCATCATTCTTGATTGTTTTAATGGGAAGAAAGGGCAGCTGTGCCCTTCATTTTCGAAGCATTTTATTTAATGCGGTGGGGTTGGAGGAAGGGGAGGGGAGGGAAAGCAGGGTGGAAAGGAAAGAGGGGTAGAGATGGTGAAGAAAGCTAGGGAAGCGAATGTCCTTTGTCTTAAAAGTGAAATGATTTTGCATGCTGTTCAGATCCACACGGAAAGTTCCCAGAGCCGCCACTCACCAAGAAAAACCCAAGATAGCCGGCTTAGAGAGCACAGGAGTCGAAAAGCAGCCTGGGAACAGACTAGGGGCTGGGAATATTCTGGAAAGAATCCCCAGTACCTGCTGTCATACAGCTTTGCTACCTGGAAGCTTGCTCCATGGATGACACCTGGGGGTACTCATCTCCACTTCTTTTGTGACCTCCCAGGCTAAGAACAGAATTCACAAAAGGCCTTTTTCACCATTTGAACAATGGCATTTAAACTTCTAATGCAGAAACTGATGGCCCAACCTATTATTATTATTATTTTTTAATAGTTTAACAGACGTCCAAGCGTGATGCTTCCTGCCCCTAGTGAGCACTACCACAACGTCTTGGTATGCACCTCCAGCTTCAAAGGAGAGCTGGGCCCATGATGTCACTTCCTCCGTCTGCCAAGTTGATAACAGGATGAACCTGAACGAGATAGGATCCAGACATTCCACTGCAAAATCGCTGATTTCGGGCCCTTGTCAGGCAGGCGACTTGGGCGGACACAGTGAGGATCTCCCTGCACACCCCAGTGCGCTCTGCAGAGGGAACAAAGGTCTAAGGACCTTGGCGGCTTGGGGCTCGCAGGCTCACACAGGCTAACGTGAGTCATCCAGAGAAAGGGCTTTGGAAGCTGGTGCCTGTTACCGCCTGAAGCCAGCCTGTTTCTGAGCTGGAATGTGAAGGCAGCTGGCAGTGTCAAAGGGGCAGAGAATAAAGCCACAGTGTAAAATGAAGACACAATTCAGCAGAGAAGATGCTATTAAAATGGGTTCTGCTCGCCCCCTGTCCACCCCATGGTCCCTTCTTTTGGAGGGCCCCCTTTGGGAACAAATGGTTCTGTTCCTCTTCTTAAAAAAAAAAAAAAAAAAAGACAGGGGGAATGACTTTCAGAAAAATGTTATTGGACTCTTTTTAAAGGTTTCCATTCGAAGGAAATTAAAGGCAATGCCATAAGGCAGCGTCTATACACTCAGGGGACATTGCATCCAGAGACACAATGCAGGCGAAATGAAGCTCTCAGTCCTTGGGAGGAAATCTCATAAGTCAATCAGTCAGCTCCAGCCTCCTGTCACCTACAGTGAGTGGCTGGCCTCTTCAAGGAGGCTCCTTGCTTGGCCCTGAGACAGCTGGGTGAGGCAGGCTGGGGAGAGGAGGAGATTGCCAGTGTGTTCCTCACCACCAGGCTCCCTTCCTCCCTCTCCTGCACAATGCCCTTTTGTCCCTGGGCCCCCACCCCTGCAGGCATGGCCTGAGTTGGCAATTGTCAGGGAGCAGCTCAGCTCCCAGGCCTGTGCACGCAGGAGCCATGTGGGGTGAGCCTCCTCGGCAGCCTGGGACCCAAGCTGGCAGGTTCTGGAAAGACGGCCACTGTTCTCAACTCGGGTCTGTTGCTTGAGGGTAACTGTCACTTCCCATGTGTGGCTGGTGTCTGGAGGCAGGAAGGAGGAACAGGGGTCACTTGAAGGGCAGCAGAGAAAGCACAGGGGCTGGAGGTGGGGGGCTGAGTGGGCATGGCTGACTCCGTCATCAAATGCACTGAGCAAGCCTTGGCAAGTCACCTCCCCTCCCTTGGTTCCTTCTGCTCTGGGAAGTTAGAATCTTGGGGATGATGACCCAAGACTCTGTCAAGTTCAGTGTATGAAACCCTCAATAAGGGGAGGTGAGACAGGAAACCCAGAGGCTTCCAAGTCAGAGGGGCCTCAGCTGAATCTTAACTTCATCACCACGGGATTGTGTTCAAGTTATAAAGCTCCCAGGAGACGATGCAGGTGAAATGAAGCTCTCAAACCTCTGGAGGACGTCTCACAGGCCTGTCAGCTCTAGCCTCCTGTCCCCTCTAGTGGGGCTCCAGTTTCCTCCAAGAGGTTCCTTGCTTCGAGGTGAAACAGGGGAGTGAGGCAAGCTGGGGAGAGGAAGAAACAGAAAACATTTTCTTTTTGAAAAAATATTGGGTCAACTTCTATTTACCATACAAAAATGTTGTGAGTTTAACGACCCCCGATAGAGTCTGGAACGACATGTGGCACACAATATTTGGAGGACATCAGCTTCCCTTGTCACCAGCCTAGTGTTGACTGTCAAGAGACAAAACTAAACATGATATAAATTCACATCTGTCCAAGAGGCTTGAAATTATAAAAGAGATTATGTTGCATTTTCATGTCATAGGTTCTAGAACAGTTCAATTTTAGAGACAAAGTTGAAAAAAGAAATCAGAATTGTTGGCAAGGTAGGATTTTTTTTGCAAAGTAAATTTGTTTATACACAGGTTTCATTTTTCTCTCATTATCATTTAAAAAAAGATAAATGCCACAAGGACTAATCAATCTTTACTAGAAAAGAACACTGGTCCCTAAACTGACATATAGAGATCACACACGTATTTTTGTTATACGTAAAATGCATATGAAATTGTTTTCCCTTTTCCTTCTATTTATAATTGATTGTGGATGTGTGAGAGTTGACCCTGTTCTGCTTCCAATGTGGGGCTGGAACCACTGTCTTTAGGAATAAAACTGGCTTCTCTGTGTACCCTTAGGTGCTCATACATAAATCATCCTGGCTATTGTACTTCTTTCCCCTTTTATCTTTTCCAATCTCCCTAGCCTATGTCTATGAACACATCCACGGGTGTCGTTTGTGTAGCTTTGGCCCACCCAGTCCACCTTGAATTTTCCAGAAGTGAGCAGAACGTCTGGGAGTGCCCGCCATTTTGATTCGGCTCCCTTCCTCCCTGCCAGTGAGGCCATGTGGAAAGGGCTCTCCTCATCTCTCCTTAGGAGCACATGGATCCCATCTCCGGAAGAGTGGGCATCTCCTTGCATTGAGCTCCGTGGTACTCAGGGTTCCTGGGCTGTGCTGAGCCTTGAGGACAGAGGACAACCCAAACAGAGAACAAAGCAGGCCTCCTGCTTCGTCTCTGTGGACTTCCTTGGCCTGGGGACATCTCAGGGGCCTCCGGATCTTCTAGTGTGGGTCCTAACTTCTTCTGTCCTGGCTCAACTCCAGGAAGGAAGGACAGTTGGGTCCATTTGTTCTCTGGCTCCTGTCCCTCCCGGTAGAAGACAGAAGGAGCCTCCCCACCTTAGAGAGGACTGTTTCTTCTAAGCAGGCTCCTGGGCTACTGTCCCCAGCTGGGAATCTGGCCGTCACCACTCCTCCCCCTGTGGAATCAGGGGCCAACTGGGCAGGAATAGATGGGAAAGGGACTAGCTCTCCACCTCCTCACACTGGGCCCTCATGTGTTGTGAATTATAGAAATGCCAGACACACCCACGATTAAATACAAGCACCAAAATGCTCTCAAATGCCAAGTGTTAAATGACTTTGAAAGGCCCCCCTCCCACCCCCCACGCTTCTTGCTGCCAGCAGAACCTCCGTATCATGGTGCTCCCGCCAGCCAGACTCTGAACTGGGCGGCCTTGTTTCTGGTGCTTTCCTTTAACTTTCTGCTGCCAGCAATGAGGGTTGTGCTGGGATCACATTTTCCCTGCAGGAGCAGTGACCCTTCTCTTCGACATATTTAGTCTCCATGGGAGGTCTCTCCGTGATTAGAAAGGAACGCACTGAAAGTCCATTAAGCCCAATATCAAATCTCTTTCTGGGGTAAGAGATGTCAGTGCGCCTGGCTGAGATCAGAGGCAGAAATCTGTAGCCTCCTGGCGCTGAGAGTGTGGCAGAGCTCAGTGGTCCAGCTGGCTGGCTACACAGACATTAAGCACCATGTCACCTTCCGGCACATTTGGGACCAACATGCAGATGGCAGGAATGGGTAGAGGATGGCAGCCTCCCTCCAGGGCCCTCTGCTGTTTAGCGGAGGCTGGTTCTGCGGCTGAAAGAAGCCGAGAGTGAGCAGGGTGGGGTGCATGTTTAAGGCGGGTTTTATCTTTTTTTGGGTTTGTGAGTCTCTTTTGAGGTGATTTAGACTGCAGAGCAGCAGTGCTTGTTTTTCATCTGGGAGCTTCAGTTCTACCAAGGAGCTTCTAGAGTGCTTGGTGGCTTGCTGAGGTTGGCTCACTGGCTCTTCATGTGGTTCTGAGCGCTCATGTCTGTCTGACTTTTGATGTGGTACTTGTAGCCAATGAAAGTTCTTTTCCTCCCCTTCCTGGCCCCAGCCCAAGTTCAAAGCGATGGGCTGAGTTTTGGGTTTCTGTCTTTAACATTTCCTCTCCGCCCAACATCTCTTGGCTGGGATTGTGTTTCACTCACGGCCTCCTTTGCTCATTAATGGGGGGCAGTGGGACACGGGGTGCCAAAGAGAATCTGTGCAAGAGCCAACCCAGAAGACACTGCCCTGGGCACTCTCAGCCTACCTGGGGACAGAGAGGAGATTCTACCCACTCTCTTGAAGATGACCAACATCCTCTTAACTGCCAATCCAAAGAGCATTTCAGTTTTGAGACTCCGTCACCCCCTGCTGCTCTGGATCCTGTTGACCCTCCCATCTTCAGCCATTATCTCATTCCATAGATCCCAATGAAGTGGCTGATTTACATGCCATGGGATTTACTGCACCGTGGTTAGAAGCTGGTTTTGGTGTCTCCACATCCATTCATACCCAGCCCTAACATATCTTAGCTTTATGACCAAGGTCATTTATGCAGCCTCTTAAGGGCTCAGTTTCCCCACCTATTAAATGGGGACATGCCCAGAGAGGAAATAATTCTGCTCAGACCATCAGAGGAGGTTATCTCCAAGGTCAGCCGCTGGAGCTGAAAGAATCAGAAAAATGTTAGTGGGTGGAGGGGCGAGGTCTTAGTGGATAGCAGAAGGGAGCGTTAGGGCAAATGTACTGATTAAGGCAACAGCAAGGGGTCTGGGCTCCACCCTAGTGATCCGCTACATCCGGGAGCTGTGGCAGGCAGCTGGGTTTTAAGGGTGTTAAATAGTTAGCAGCTACTCCACTTTCAAGCTGAAAATACATTATCTTAAAATGACATGAAGGATCTGTCAGGAGCTTATAAGGAGAAGACGGGTCTAAAAGAAAGAAGATTTCTAAAATAAGGAAATAAAACCACGTTAAGTCATGCCAAGCACCTTCGCTGTGTCTGCTGGCAAAAGATTGTCATGAATAGTCACAGCACCACCACGGCTGCTGCCATCAGATTAAAGCTGTCAACTGATTTCTATGGGTAATGGAAACTTTAAACTTTTTGTTATTCAATTTAAAAAAGGAACAGAGGGCCACAGCCATAGACCTTTGGTGTCACTGAGCTTCTTTGCTAGCTGGGCTGGTTATGTGAGGTGACCACCACAGCACCAGTCTTTTCCCACAGTGACCTGTCTTCTGTATACATCGGAGCTGGTCAGTGGCTCCTCTCGAGTCAGTCAATGACCCCCAAATTTCTAAGCACGATTACCTCCTGCTTTACCCCTTTGTCCTTTTTCCTTGTGCTGTAGATGGAATGTTTGTGTCCCTTGTCCCCAAAATTCAGATTCTGAAATCCTAACCACTAGAGTGATGGAATTAGGAGGTGGGGTCTTTGGAAAGGAATTAAGTCGATGAGGATGGAGTCCCCATGGGTTGGATTCATGCCTTTAAAAAGAGGACCCAAAGAACTCTTGTCTCTTTCGCAGTGGGGACCCGGTGACAAGACTTCTGTGTACAAGCAAGGAAGCAGGTCCTGTCTGGGAGAATCTTCTGGCTCTATGATATCAGATCTCCAGCTTCCAGGATTTTGAGAATTACGATTCTGTTGTTTATAAGCCACTCGGTCGGTGGCAGTTTGTTAGGGCAGCAGGACCTGACCAACCCACCTTGTCATTCTCCTGAGCCCCGACTCTGGACCTGCTGAGCCCCTCTAAGTTATCTGAATGCTGTGCACCTGCTCTGCTCTGAGCTTTGACAAAACTATTCCTTCTTTATCTTCTTGGTCTGATGAATGTCTCCTCCTTATCCAAAGCTCTTTTCTGATGCCACCTCCTCTGGAAGCCTATCTAACCTCTTACCTCAGCTCATGACCCTTTTGACTACTTGTCCAGCAACCTATACCTGTCTTTGTAGTCATAGCTCTTCTGCTATGTTGTCATCAAGGGACAGGGCCTCCATAAGCTTGTGAGTTCTTAAAGCTTGTGAGCTTGTGAGCTCTTAAAGGCAAAAGCTTCTCTCCCTCTTGTATCCTTACCGAATATAATGTGGATAATAAAATTGTTCCTCAGTTGAAGAAAAGCAATTCTACAAATCCAAAGCAGATTTTTTTTTTGCCTCATTAAGGCATTAAGGTATTTGACAGGCCTAGAAACAGCATATAGCGTTGAATATTTTAGTATGAAAGGAATAATAAAAAAAAAAACAATACTTGGGGATGTTCAAAAGGGTAGGATCCTCTTCAGGATTTAGGAAGGGTCTGCTTTGACCCAGGCCAGTGGTCAAATGGGGTGTTAGACTTCCTGTTTCCAAATCAACTGATCTGCAGCTAAAAATTTATATTTCTGAGCTCCTACTTTATATCTCTCAAACTGGGTTCCTGGGGGTGGGGGGATGAAATAGGGAAATAGGCATTGTTAACATGTTCCCCTGGTCATTCTGCGAACCCCTGACCTGGCAAAGTCTCCAACCAAAGTCATATTCATAGGTGTAGAAATAGAAGGGAGGACTGAGAAGGGAGGTGCAGTTGATGTAATTTTTATGGTTCAAAATTCTTAGTGAGACTCTTAGCCCTGGAGCAAATGTGAGGGCCATTACTGGAGAGCAGCTTGACTCCAAAATTGAAGCTTCCTTTGGCTTCCTCCCCTCCGCGTGACTTTTGAAACATTTCTAGAACAAGAGCAGGACCCCAAACTTCCGAATATCACATTTTGCTACTTGGATGATGGAATGAGGGCCATAGATGCAAGCAATCAGGACATCGATAGGACAGTGAATGCATTAGAAGCAGCCCCACAGGAGAGAGGTAGGAAGACCTGTGCCTCTCTGCAAAGACAATAGGACATTCTGTATGGCCTTGGGAAGATGGGTCTCCTGGAGTTTTGCCATCTTCTAGTTTCCAGAAATAAGTAGCAAATTGAGAGAAATGAACTCTCAGATTCTCAACCACAGTCCCTCCACCAAACTAGGGGCTCCCCTCAGGTTGGAGAGGATGGAGAAGAAATTTGGGGGTGTAGTAGTTTTGGCATCATTTGGGTATGGCAGGAGACCGATGCCTTGGATTGAAAATAGGAGTCAGAACAGGGTTAAGGACATCCAGAAGAGCGTTCTTTTCTCTCTCTGACTCTATGGGAGGCTGGCCTGCTCCTAGCTTTACCTCCTGCCTGCATTTTCCTTCCTGGGGTGACTGTGGTTGGGTTATCATGAAGAGGGATGGCTCCGGACCACGTAATACCTGAGATAAGAGGTGAGTAGGTGGTTGTCCCCTCTGAGGGTGGTTTGCTGATGGGTGATCCAGGTCCCATGACATCACTATCTGGTGATAAAATAGACTTGAGAGGTGAATGTTGTTCAGGACGAGGCTGTGGCTGCAAGAAGACAGGATCCGTCAACGAATCAATGAGGACAGGTCTTTGCAAATCCCCTTCACCTTTGAAATGAAAAGACAGAAAGGAAAACGGAACATGTGTTGCCAAATGACTGAAGAGAAGATTAAGGCATGTGTTTCTGATAAATAAGGAGTTGGGATTGACTTCTTCATTTTAGTTTTTTGAATGATAATGAGATAGAAAAACCTCTGAAATTAAATTGACCTAGAAGCAAAGGAGGAAATTTATTGTGTTTTTTCAGTCATTGCCCCAACAGTAAGGGTCAAGGAGACAAATTCTGTGAGTGTGTGTGTGTGTGTGTGTGTGTGTGTATGTGTGTGTGTATCACATATATATGTACAATTTTAAAAGATATCTGTATCTGTATCTATATCTATATAGATACAGATATATATATATCTTTTTAAAAGTTGTCTTTGAAAATAAAATGGCTTTAGCTAATACAGGATTCTAGTAATATTGTAAGACCATTGCAATGAAAATAGTAACCTTTAACAATGGCAGGTCTGCAAGATGTGGGAAGAAGCAGTGATTAATATTTACTGAGCAGACACTTTAAAATTTATACCCTCAAATAACCTGAGAGAAAGACCTGTATGACAGAGCTTTATCTAAACTCTCACTTAGCTTATAATACCTTTAAGTTTTTACTAATACAATATAGGATAAAAGAATAGCCAGGAAAAAAAAGCTCCCACAGGAAATATAAGTCCTGGCTTAAGTAAACTTAATGTGTGTCAATCAAATAATAATTATAATAATAAAAAAAGTTAGCATATAAAAATTAGGTGTGATTATTTGTATTGAAATCGCTTTTTCAGATTTGCTGAAGGGTTGCTTTAACCCAACATTCATCATGTTTCATTTCTCCATTTTTTCCCCAGCACACAATTCTTAGGGATACTTTTATCATATGAAACAAGCCGAGTACATATTATTACCTATTTGTCAAACCAGTACATCACTTTTAACCTGTCTTTGGATAATCAGGTTTCCCTTTTTCAGTTGTTGTTTAAAAAAATAAACATTGGCACCAGGCAGGTCTTTGTGACCCCACAAGATTGACAACCAGGGACTGTTTACACTGACTGGATAAGCACAGCTCATCTACCTGACATTCTGGGTCTGAATGATTTTGAAACATAATCTATGACTGGGCTTTGTGAAGTACTGAAGGACTTCATATGTTTGTGACTGCTCAGACCCATGCTAACCACACACCCACAGGTGCTGGCTTCTCCCCTTGGCTAATCTGTCTCACTTCTGCTTACCTCAGAACTATGTTCCTGGATTTGTCACTGAGAATGTCATCCAGGGTGCTGGCTGTATTTCTAGTTGGCCATTCCAGAATCCTTGGGATGCACTGAAGTAGCACATGGCATTTTTACTGTGATTCTGCTATGGACTGAATTGTGTTCCCCCTGGAGTCCATAGGTTGAAGCACGTGTCTGGAGATGGAGTCTTTAAGAGATAATCAAGATTGAGTAAGGTCTTCAGGGTTGGGCCTCAATTTGAAAGGACAATGGTGTTCTAAAAAGAAGAAAAGATTTCCTTCTTTTTGCCATGTGAGGGCACAGTAAGAAGCTGCCATCTCCTAACCAGGAAGAGGGCCCCTTACCAGAACCTGACCATGCTGGCATCCTGATCTTGAGCCTCCAACTTCCAGAACCGTGAGAAAATAAATTTCTGTTGGTTAAGCCACAAAGTCTATGGAATTTTGTTATAGCAGCCAGAGCAGACTAATACAGACAATAAACAGGAATTACTCAGGGGAAAAAAATCTTCTAACTGAAAGTATTTTATCTCTTCCAAGTCCATCCTTGGTAATATTACCCATGTCCCATCCTTCTGTGGTGTTACTTCCTCACAAACACTAACACAAATTCTGATACTGATGCATAACATTTATTGAGCTTTCACATGTACTCAATGTTTATATAAAGCATATTCTAAAGCAAGCCATTGGCCTAAGCTTCTGAAAAATGTGAATCTTTATAATAGCTCAGAGAGATTTTCAATATTATGATTCTCACTTGACATGTTTAAAAAAGTGAATTCAGTTGCCAAGGCTATGTAATGAGCAAGTAGCAGAGCTCAGATTTGAACTTAGGCAAGTCTGACTTCAGAGCCCTTGTGCTATAATAAGCTATGCTGCTATGTTGCCTTCAAAAAATTGTTACACGTGATAATTCTTAAACCATGATAAAGTTGCACAAGGTAAATACTGCTAATATCCTCATTTTGCTGATGGAAAAACTGAGGCACAGTTTGGCCATGTCATTTTTCCAGCATCATTCAAACCTAAGTTATTCGATTCCAGAGGCTTCTAGCCTTCTCTCCTATGTAGGTTCCCTAAAGATGATAATGCTGTAGGCCAATTGTTGTCTACAGATGACGTTTAAGAAGAACTTCCATACAAAGGGCCAAGGTGGTTGACTACTGCTGGAGGTTGGTGTGCATACTTTTGAGAAGCAGACAGAAGTCTTCGATGCTTTCCACACTGTAGGTACCACAACTGTACCCTATGGCATTCCATTTGTTTAACTGGGGTGCTCCCATCTCCAAGGCAGTGCAGGAATTTGAATCCCTGGGCCCTGAATCAGACAGATTCCATGTGTTTGGGAGTCAACACTCTGTCTGAAGCTGGAACAACTTCTCTAGTTCAAAGTCTGCCGTGCACCTGCAGATTTCCCATTAAACTGCCTGCCGAATCAGGAATAATGATTCTCAGGGGGAAGAGATATTATTTGCATTTGAATTAATGTGGAGTTCAGAGTCACAGATTCCTCATCAAGAAGGATTTAGAGCAATTGCTGATATCCTGGGGATCTGTGACCAGCTCATTATTTTCATCTCACAGGGTAGTACTAGAATTTTTAATTTTTTTTCCAAGTCTTCTTTCGAAAGTTTGGCTCTCTTTACCCCCATGATCATAATTATAATAATTTTGAAACATCAGTCTGCTCAGATATCAAGGTGTTGAATGGATAATTTCACTTTAATGAATTTGTCTCATATGGGCTTATTTTCCACATCTGTCCTAAGCTGAATAGCTAACTGGTTAATATGAGAACTGTTCCGTTTCATTAGCTTCTCCCTGTTGATTTCCTTGAGGTGGAACTGATGCATTGCCAGTCGCAAGCCCTGTCAGCTCTTTCCTTTTAAGCAAAGCGAGATCTAAATTCTATTCTAAGGCACTGATGCCAACGAAAAAGAATAAAAAATGAAATAGTCTGATCATGCAGATAAACTGCAGGATTCCATACACCTGACAGCTTCTGAAAGATTAGCGAGCACTTGTCGTGAACACTGCAAACTTGTGCACCTGAGGTCATCTTGGGCCGACTGTTCAAGGAAAGCCACGTAGCCCTGGTGGGGACCAGGGTGGGTGGACCTGTGGAGAGGTAAAGAGGTTTGAATGGCAAACTCAGGAAGGGAGAGGAGATGGGAAAAGAAGACAACAGGGTGTCAAGGAACCAGGAAGCTTCGTTCAAGGTCTTGAGCTTAAATGTATAAATTTCCATCCTTTTCAGAGGGTCTCTTGATGGTTGTGGTAGGCTAGAAGGATATTTTGGGAAGCAGTTTAAAGTGAAAGAGATGTCAGAGGATGACTTACTCTCCTGGAAAAGGAAGGTGGTGCCCCCTTCTTGGAACCCTAAATTTGACCAAGACGGAGAGAGGATGCGTTAGGATGCTCTGGGATCTTAGAAATAACCTGACATATGCAAGAAGTAGGTGTATCACCTTTCAAAAAAGACACTCAAGAAGGCAGAATGTACTTCAGAACCAGATTATTCAATGACTCCGTGTTATTAAGGGACCAGGTTATTTCTACTCTAATGAACTTGGCATTGTTTTCTTTTTCAAGGGTGTATGATGACAACTGGCAAAAATTGAGGCTGCATGCTTCCTTGCTCACATTCCTGGAGTCAGGGAAGGGGGAGACCCTCTTTTCATTCACGAAAGAAAAATTCTGCATCCGAAGTCTTGTCTAGCTACAGGACTAGTATCAAGGAAATGTCATAAGCAACCACGTTAAGCCTGAGCTCAAGGAACAATCGCTGGGGAGAATGGATGACCTCCATCCTGATGGACTGTTAGACAATGCCCACTCCTGGTGGACGATGGGGTTATTTTCCACTGTGACATATATGTTGCACAGAGATGGGGTATGTTAGGGTTTGAATATAAGGTCTTTCCCAAAAGTTCACGTGTGACATAATGCAGGAATGTTCAGAGGTGAAATGACCAGATTATGAGGGCAACCATTACCTAATCAATGGATTAATCCATTTGATGAATTAATAGTTTGAAAGGACCACACTGAGTGGTAACTGTAGGCAGGGGGGGGTGTGGCTGAAGAATGTAGGTCATTGGGGGTGTGCCCTTGGGAAAATGTATTTTGTCCCTGACTCTTCTGCGTTCTCTCTCTCTCTCTCTCTCTCTCTCTCTCTCTCTCTCTCTCTCTCTCTGCTTTCTGAATTCCATGAGCTGAGCAGCTTTCCTCTACCACACCCTTCTGCCATGATGTTCTGCCTCACGTCGGGCCCAGAGCAATGGAGTTGACTGACTAGGTACTGAACCCTCTGAAACTGTGTGAGCCTAAATCAACTTTTCCTCCTCTAAGTTATTTTGGTAACAGTGAAGAAAAACTAACACAGGGTTGGAACTGGTGGAACAAAGAAGAAAAAAAAATAGAGTCTGTTGGTCAATATTCTGTTAGTGTGACAAAATACATGAGACAATTAACCAAAAGCAAAGAAACGATTCTTCTGGCTTATGGTTCAGATGCTTCAGTCCACGGTTGCTTGGGGTCTATAATGACATAGTACATCATAGCAGGAGCAAGCGATAGAGGAGGCTTGTTCACCTTATGGTGGTTGAGAAGCCAAAAGAGAGACTGGAAAGGGCTAGGGTCCTGATGTCCCTTTCAAGGACATGTTACCAGTGACCTAACTTCCTTCATCAAGACCCAACAATCCGATATCACTGGAGTCTGGGGTCCAAGCCTTCACCCCATGGACCTTTGGGGAACAGTCAAGATCCAAACTATAGCATGAAGTGCCCACGATGCTAATGTCTACAAAACAGCACTCGGGCGGGTGATGAAGGTGATTTAGGCTCTTACCTGATGTCTACAGACCCCAGAAGCGGGCCAAGACCGGATGGTCTTCCCCTGAGGCTCTGAGACCTGGTGCTAGAGGGTTTACAAGTTCTACAAACATGAGGAAGTGGAAATGGAACCAGAAAATGGAAAGCCACATGGAGAACTCCAGCTATTAGAAGGAGTTGGTGCGTGGTGAGCAGCTCTAGGAGCTGAGTATAGGAGTGGGCCTCCCCTCCTGTCCTGTTAGCTTTTAGAGGGACACAGACAGGACTTGGGTCTGCTATGGAACACCCCAGTCACCCATGGAACTGAAGTATTCAACCAGAAGAAAGCGAAGACTATGTCCTAGGCCTCTGTAGTCCATAAAAGTGTCCTCTTGCTCGGTGACACTAACTCTGGGACAGTCACAGACTCCTATATGCAGATGGCTAACTTCTGTGTTCTTCATTTCAAGCATTGTTCTTTTTTATTTTTCTTAATTACTGGGAAATGTTTCTTAATGATCCTTTCTGCGTACTTTTCAGTCTGCCCTTTGGGATTAATAAACGCATGTCATCTTTTTAAGCTAAAGGATTGCAATCCACGAGGAAAGAGCCACCTTCACCCAGAGTATTTCGTATTTGTATTGCCCATGTAAAATTTTAAGTAGCTGTGAAATTAATAATGGCTGTCCTGGGAAGAGTTGGATGTGGGCAGAGTCATATGCTATGCTCAAGTGGAATAGGCCTGAGGCAGCCCCTGACCAGGGAAATACATGAAGCAGGCCCAAAAGAATAGACACTTTGGTTCTGGGCTCAGAGAAAGACAGAGATGGGGAGGAGAGAGCCACCAGCTTCAGAAGCAGGAAAGAGCCAATGATGTTCTGTGCTAGTTTGCAAACTGGTTGAAGAATAAATGACCCAGAGGACCAGGTCAGAGCCCTAGACCTCTGACAACAGCTAAGAGAGAGAAAGGCAATGCTACAGTTTGGACCTTCTGTGTTTTCCAAAGGCCTATGAATTAGAGGGTGGGTCCCAGGTTAGTGCTCTTGGGAGATGGTGAAACCTTTAAAAAGGGATTGTGGGACTCTGGCCTCCTCCCTCTCTTGCTCTTCCCAACCATGAGATAAGCATTTCGGCTCTGCCACAGTCTGTCTGTCTTGCCACAGGCCCAAAAGAAATGAGGACAATTACTCATGGACTCAGACTTCTAAAACTGTGAGCCAAAATAAATCTTTTCTCTTTTATCAATCGATTATCTCGTGTATTTGTTATGGCAGGGGAAAGGTAACACAGAAAAAAGAACCAGGGGTGTACAGGTCCTAGCACTGTCTCTCAGCTACAGTACTTCAAACATTTTGGGGCTGGACCCACTCTTCCTGGGGGCTGCCCTGTGTTGTGGTTATATTGCAGGATGTTTGGCCTCTCCTGACGAGGCTCCTCCTCCAAGTGTAATCAACAAATACATTTCCAGAACACGGTCAAATTCTCCCTGTTGAGATTTTCTTTTCTGCTGGGGATTGAACCCAGGGGTGCTCTACCACTGAGCTACATCCCTAGTCCTTTTTATTGTTTTTTATTTTGAGACAGGATCTCAATGAGCTGCTCAGGCTAGGCTCAAACCTGCCATTCTCCTGCCTCAGCCTTCCATGTGGCAGGGATTACAGGGATTACACATGTGCACCACTGCACCCTGCATCCTGCCCAGAATGAAGCAGGAATTCAAGTGATTGGGAATTATGGGGTTGATTAGGTGGGGTGAGCAGCTTCTCCCCAAGTCCTCAGAGGCTGACAGAGGTGGGCACATACTGACTTAGAGCTACAGAACAAACTTTGGGCCCAAGGGTAAGGAAACTTATAAAGGTAGTTTTAGGACCAAGAAGCCATCTGGATTAAAACTCTGACCATGGCTACTTTATGCAAAAAGAAACCTAGAGATAGATTGAGAACTAATTGGAGCTAACTCAGTATGTGACTGTGAACAAAAACCTCAGTCCAAAAACCAAAACACAGAGAAAACTCCTCAGGCTATATTACATGTATATAATGATAATAATGCTGATAATAGAACTACAAATTATTATGGGCCTGGTAAGGGCCAGGATCTGTAGAAAAACACAATTTACACCCACTTTATAACCCCACAAGCATCCCTCAAGGTAAGAACTGCCTTTATTTTGTAGATGAGAAATCGGAGGGTCAGACAGGTCCTGTGACTTACCCGAGGTCCTTCCACTGTTTGTGACAGACGCAGGCTAAACCCAGTTCTGTCTAAATCCCAAGCTGGTGCTGTTTTCTCTACAACACATGACATGAGGTGAGAATGTGGGGTGTGTGTGTACCACAAAAACTACCGGGAGATCTTAATTGTCATGTGTGACACCGTGTGTGTTATGTACACACATGCTACTTATGCGGACAGGCAGAGGCCCTATTAACATTTCAGATCACATGGCAGATGACAGAACCCTGTTAAACTCACGAGGCAGCTGATATTTACACCAGGACCACTGAAATTCTCATTTCCTGGGTTTTCTGAGTTCTGAGATTCCTTGAGCTCTTTTGCATCCAAGAGGGAAGAGAATGGATGGTGGTGGCTGGCCAGCTGCTGTCATGGAAGAGTCTGTGGGTGGGGCAGGGGCTGGGGACTGGAAGGAAGCCCCAGGTGGAGATGGTGGACACCTGAGGTGAAGGTTCTCTGGAGCAGCTTCCTAAACTTTCCTGCACACAGAAGTCATCTCCTGTCCTTGTTTAAATTGCATTTGCTGATTTGGAACCCAGGGTGGGTCCTGCATTCTGAGTTTCTAACAAGCCCCAGAGTAAAAAAGCTGCTGTTGCCACCCAGGCTATCTTCTGAGAAGCAGGTCCAGCAGTGTCAGCGAAGGAACTTAACTCTCCTGAGAGTTTCTTTTAAAGCAAGTCAATTAAGAAAGGACTTGGCCCTCGCCAAGTGGCCGGACACAAGAGAGCCAAAGAAATAGTGTTCAGGTGAGCCGTGAGGAGGGAGAAAAGGATGAATAGGATCTTTCCCACATGGAAACAGGCTATGGTGGGGGAGAGGTGACAGGAAGAGCGAGAGGAAGGCAGGCTCAGTGTAGCTTGAAGACTTAGCCAACGTAAAAAGAAGTTCAGAAAACTTTGCAAAGCTATAACTTCAGGCTGGGCATGGTGGCACATGCCTGTAATTCCAGCCATTTGGGAGGCTGAGACTGGAAGACTGCTAGTTCGAGGCCAGCCTCAGCAACTTAGGGAACCACTATGTAAAATAAAAAGATAAAAAAGTCTGAGAATGTAGTTCAATGGCAAAGTGAACCATGGGTTCAATCCTCACTACCCCCAAAAAACCACTTTATAAGTAGATAGTAGACACAGACGTATGGAGCTCATTGCCTCCAAACTTTAGTAAAGATTAAAAATACAAAATGCTATAAATAGAATAGTAAATTACATGCTAGGAGTGGGTGACTGAGGAAAGAGAGAGTGTGTTGGAAACCTCCCTAACTTTTGAGGTTGGCACAATGTGAGCTCTGTGCTCATAGTTTCTAAACCAAAAATGAGGATTTATGGTTCACTGAAAGATTCCTTCTTTCTCTCTCTTTCCTGAACCCAATTAGGCAAAAGGAAGTTTGGATACTACTATTTTTTAGCATTTTTGGCTGGATTCTGAGAGCAAGATGCTAAATGTTTGAAATGCTGGGAACTCCTATTGTACTGTGCAATTCTTCTTCAGATCCCACCTGGGGCCACATTCCCAAGTGGCTCTGTGGTAGCAGGATGTGTGGAACAAAGGCTCTCTGGGCTGCCCTGCTCCTTCCTCTACCTTCTGTATCCCTGAAAAGAGGCCTCCAACTTGGGATCTTGCAAAAAAAAAAAAAAGATGAAATTCGGTGTTTTCCTCCATAGGAGATCATCTATCAGACTGGATAAACGGAAATGCTGTAGACCGTGAATTCAGCATAACTAAAGTTTTTGTTTTAATTCTACCCCAAAGTTACACGTATTTGTTTTAAAAGTTGGGGGAATGGTGTCATTCTCACTATTTGGATGGAAGATATTTCCCCAAGAGTGCCCAGATCCTGTCTCTACTTGGAGATGAGATAGAAAGTCAGAACTCAAGCAATTTGCATGCTTAGGACCAGGAGATGTCCTGGGTTCTGGGGCCTGAATCTCTCCATGAGACCTCAGCTTCAGAGTGAGAACATAAATAGATAAATAGATCATCTAGGAACTCAGAAAAGAAGCATCTTTTCTGTGCACAGAAACAATGTCAGGGAAGAGCTCTGCTTCATTATCAGCGATAACAATAATTAAAGGGCTTTGGAACCTCAGTGGTCACCACTGCACTGTTTAATAGTAATTATTGGGTAATTACATATTATTATGGCAGAGATATATAATTATATAATTGTTATTATTAAGTATAATGTTGGCCATTGCGGTTCCAACCCCTTCTTCATTTGTGGGGCCTCTTTGGGGATGGTAATTGAGATAATAAGGGATAAGGTAGAGGAGAGGGAAAGTAATTGGGTGAGGACATGTTTGCTTGGCTCAGCTAGAACAAAGGACAGGGAGACAGAACCTCAGGAGTCAGCGACATCTGTACTTGAGTGGTTTGGTTGGCATCTCTGGCTGACCTGGGAGATAATTGTTCTCAAAGACTTTCTGGCACAGTGTTCTGGCTTCTTCTTCTTTTTCTTCTTCCTCCTCCTCTTCTTCTTCTTCTTCTTCCTCTTCCTCTTCCTCCTCTTCCTCTTCCTCTTCCTCTTCCTCTTCTTCTTCTTCTTCTTCTTCTTCTTCTTCTTCTTCTTCTTCTTCTTCTTCTTCTTCTTTCTCTACTGCTTTTGCAGAGAGTCTGACTGTGACATTGCACAAGGGCCATATGTGTGGTATCCTTGTCTTGGTCTTCTCTGTGCAAAGATGCCTGGGAACAGCCAGAGAATGGGATGTAGGAGACACAGAAGAGGAGGATTACCAAAGACTTGGGTCTTGGAGGGCAGTTTCCTAAGAACTTTATTTTCGGGACTCTCTCAACAATCCTGAGGGGAAGCAATGTGTTGTGATGGATGGAGCCCAAGAGACTTGGAGTCAAATGAAGGTATCAGCTCTCCTGCATTGTGTGGCCCTAGGGGGTGACTTCAGGTCATCACATGCATCAAGTGAGGATAAGCAAGTCCTCTCTTTGACGTGGTTGGGAGGTTGGACAATGAGTGCAAGGTACCCACAGAGCACGGAGACGAGCTTGCAGTGGGAACCGTTGATGGAAGCAGCAGACCTCATCTGTCTTTCGCTCAGGAGGGACGGGACCTCAGAGCGAAGGTGGAGGTTGCCCTGGGGCTCCATCGCTAGGAAGTGGCAGAATTGAGATTTAAACCCAGCTTTTCTCATTTTTTGTGCTAATCTTCTAACTAAAAGACTCTGGTGACCCTTAAAAGATGCTTCTCCTGTGGGATGGGCCTTCTGAGCGCTCCGAGGTGAACAGCGTAGCCTGAACTTTCAGAGCTGTTCCCTGTGTTTAGTGGAGCACAGGACCAGCCCAGGCTTGTTTGCCTCTGTCTTGTGTTGCCCAGGTCACAGGGAGGGAGTTGCTAGGCGATGACTGGGAAGCCTTCCACAGGCGGTTAGGCAAGGAAGGGCGCAGGGCGGGTTTGGTGGAAAGAGCAGAGCCCAGGAGGCAGAGGCAGAGCTGGGTGTGTGGCTGAACGCGGGCTCCGCTCCCCTGTGAACAGGAGAGGTGATTCCCAAGAAGTTAAGGTAGTTTTCAAATGGCAAATAATGCCCCAAATGACAAAACAACTCAATTGCTTATTTCCAAGCACATTTTCAAATGCTCAGTAGCAAATAACGCAAATTGAGGGAAAGAAGCAACATTCCATTAAGAGCAGGATAAAGTCCATATCTGTGATTTATTCTAAGAACATTCTTCCTGGAGAGAAAGCCATTCAAGATCAGACTGATAAAGGCAGAAAACTAAAGGATAATCCAGCTTATGAAATTGAGTCTTTGAGACTAAATATTGTATTTCTCTGGTCCTTTTCCTCCTCAGTTGATTCTCCAACATTTGCATTTATTTATTTATATCGTTCTTTAATAGGAAAGAAGAAGAAAAAAAAACAATAGAAGGTGTACCTAGTCTCTCCGAGCATGGGCAAAGTCAGATTTTAAAATAAGGTTTTCAAAAGTTAACTTTCATCTCCCCAAAGTAATACTTCAGTCTCAGATTCTATGATGGACAAGACTTACATCTTATTTTTTGGTCTAGTATGTACACAGATTTTTCCATCTCCCTAGAATTGGAACACCAATCTCTGATTTCCACATTTTACAGTAAGATAATATCAAGTTAGTGTGAACAGGACGTAAATTTAACACCGAAATGAGAAACTGGCTTGGGATCAGGGAAACTGAAGGGTAGAGGGTCCTTCTGGGTGGACTAGTGCGGCCAGAAGCCATGATTGCCAGGTACTCTTCAACGGCATTTATGTGTGGAACCTGAGGCAGGTCTGGGTTGCTTGGGCAGTTTTAAGTCATATGGCATCAGGAGGAAGGGTCACCTGTGAAGTTACCATCATCCCAAAGAGAAGTTCTTTGTCTCAGATGAGTTTCACTTGAGTTGTCATTTGCTGTATTCATGAGTGAGTCAGAGGAGGATGGGCTTCATTTTGCCGGGTGACTACATGATGTTCTAGTAACATATTAGAGGTATGGCCATAAACACCTTGGACCAAGAGTCAGGTGATTGGGCTCTAACCTCGACATATGGCAAACCTCATCATTCAAACCAGGATTATTCATTTTGGGGAGTCAAAGGAGGTCCCTTCATGGTTATTATAGAACCATGTGGCAACAGGAATTGCCCTGCCCCGATGCGTGTGGTCCCCCTACATTGGTCTTGATAAGCCACTTAACCTCTTTGAGTCTCAATTTCATCAATTTCTTGGTGCTGGGGGTTGATCCCAGGGGTACTTTACCACTGAGCTCCATTCCTAGGCCTTTTTTAAAAATTTTGTTTTGAGACAAGTTCTCATTAACTTGGCGAGGCTGGCTTTGAACTTGGGATCCTCCTGCCTCAGTCTCTTAAATTGCTGGGATTACAGGCGTGTGCCATCTCACCTGGCTCATTTTCATCCATTAAAAAAAATACCTCAAATATTCATAGGCTCAGAAGAGATAATAAATATGGAAAGTGTTTTAAAAATAAAGGCTGCCTTGTAAATTAACAGGTCATTTCCAGATGTCCACAAAGGAGCCCAGAGCTTAGCATTCCTTCACAGTGCCAAACCTTGCGAATAAGCTCCGAGTTCCAATATTTGATTAAAAAGAAATGGATTCAGTGTTCTTTTCATAACCTCTGAGTGCCCATGGAGAAGACACCATTGGTGAATTTATCCTTTGGTATAAGAAAGAGCCACGAGTGAAGGACATACCATATCCCTATTTTCCTTTCTTGAGCGGAGAGTGAGGGAAATGCAAGTTTCTCACTAGTGTTTTGAGACTCCTAAACACGGTCCCAAGAATTAGCATCCGAAAGCCAAGGCATGACATCCAGTTGAGGTTTTCGTGTGGTTTATGAGACGTTTAGAGAATGACTAGCTATCTCCGAGTTTGTCTGTCTCTGCTTATAACTATTTTGGTGGTCTCTAAGCGGCAATAATTGAAATATCATTGCTTTTGCACCGTCCAATTTCTTCGTAACACGAAACCTAAATATATTCCTGTTGGCTTCGTGGGAAGAATGTTGCTCCAAGTGTGGGTTGTGTGCTCCCCCTATATAGCATGAGGAGGCCCCCAAGAGGTGTCAATGGGTCCCAGAGCCTGATTAATTCACTACTGCAAAGGCTGATCTTGACTCAGAGATAGAAACTGGGGATTTAAGGTCAAACTTTACAAAAAAAATAAGATATATATATATATATATATATGCATATATAGACACACACATATACATATATATATTATATATTAGGAAACTTGTTATAATTGCATGGTGTAAGCACAGTGTGCTGGAAGCCAAATGTTGATTAATGTTAATTTTAGGGTAAACAGAGGGGAAGAAAGACAGGAAAAGCCAGTGGACTCCAAGGCTAAAAATATTCCTGCGTTGAGACTAAGCATCTAGGGGTGTACAACCTGATAATTACTTCTGAATAGTGATTACCTGCTCTTATATAATTAACCTTGAGGTTCATCTGGGCTGCTAGAGCTTCTGTCTTGGAACGTACCAATCACTGTGATTCACAGACCACGGAACTAAATCCAGAAACGCCCGCACACTCCGTGACTCCCCGGGGCCCAGGCGGAACAAGTGTCTTCTCTCTCTGGAATCCAGGAGGGACATGGTCTGTTGGAGACTACGTCTGTCAAGGAGGCAGTAACCGGGGGGCAAAGCTGGAGACACTTGTCTTGTCAATGGTGATGGGATTGGGAGAGGAGACACGGGGCCACTTGATGCTTCGTTTAATAAAAGCCACTTGAAGAGCCTTCGTGTCCTGGAGTCCTTCACTCTGTCTCACTTGGGAAAGCCCCTGAGAAGAAAATGTCAACGATCCCTTCAGCATTCTGGCACTGTGGAGTAGGAGCTGAGTCCAAAAGAAAGAGAAAGTGAGAGACCTGCGAAGGCATAAGAAGGATCTTTAAGTCGGTGGATGTGAGATGAAATGTAAGGCTTTAAACCCAAACTGGGTTTTGAAATGAAATCGAAGTGGACGATTGGGCCAGGAGAGAAGAGTGTGTGCTCTTCTCTCTCAGAGACCCCTTGAGACTTGGAGAGACTTCCCCATTTTCTAGAGCAGATATTGCTGACTTTCTCTTTCAGCCTCATGAGCAGAACCCTGCCTTTATTTGGAGGACGCACTCTCCTCCACGCTGCCTCGAGTCTCAGAACAATCCTATCAACCATGTTCCCTTAGTCACTGGTTTAGGCCACAGTGTGTGCTACGGTTTTGACCTGTGACCTGCGAAGGAATGTTTGCTGGGGGACAGGGACTCCAGGAAAAGGTTTGATTTTTTTTTTTTTTTTTTGCTTATAGAAAGAAGTCACCATGAGGAGGCGGGCACCTTCAGCTTCCTCTGCTGGCTGTAGGAGTCTGTGGGTGGTGTGGGAGTCGCCCTCTTGCTTCCATGAAAGGAGATGGCTTGAAGACAAGCCAAACCCCGGAGGAGAGCAGAGCTGAGAGTCTGAGGAACTCTGCTTCGTTAGGATGTCACAGAGCCCTGAATTAACTCACCGTGGAGCTGTCCTGCCTTGGAGCTTTTGACTCTCCGAATAACTCTCTGTTTATGGCAGTTGGATCAGGGTGCTGCTGCTAGCAGTTGAAAACATCCCAACCAACGTAGCATTTTCTTAGGCAAGTTTTATCTCTTTTATGACAAATCCATTTCTCTGTCTGTGGGGAGAGCCTCAAATCCTTAGAAGGGCATCCTCTGAAACCCCTGGTGGACGATGCATGTGGCTGGCAGTAACAGTGGTAATTAGCCCTTGCACTTGCTCGGGGCGTAAGGGTCCCAAGTGCTTTTACACGGATCCTGTATGACAACTCTGGGAGGCGGGCAAGACGAATATTATTATTCCTGTTTTCGAGATCAGAAAACTAACACAAGGAGGTAAGGTGACTTATCTGACATGTCTAATGACATGTTGATGCTAGAGCTAAGATAAAAACCTGAGTCTGACAAAGAGAGATGTTTTGACAGTGAAAAAAAGTCAATGTAGGAAAAGAGGTAAAAGCACGGACTTTGGAGGCTGCCAGAAATGGATATAAATTCCCACTTTACCTCTTCGAACACTGGGGTCATAGACAAGTTACTTAAATCTCTCCGAAGTTTGGCTTTGTTCCCTGTAAGGTGACAATGAAGAAACTCACGCCACTGGGACATTTCAAGAAAAACATGAGACAATGTATTGGAAGCGCAGACTCCCATGTTTGGCATATCACCAACGTCCCTCTCCTGAAGGCTGTTTATCCCTTACGAAAAAAAAATTATAGTAAATCTGTCTTTGCAGCTTTTTAAAGATGAAATGGGCAACCATGAGGGCTGACCAAGGGGAAGGGCTATATAGACCTAATTATTTCTATAAATCCTTCAAAGTGCAATAAAGAAAATATAAAACAGAGGATTAACATTGAAAGCATTTGTTCAGTTGGTAAAGGCAAGTGATATAAAACAGGGTTCCCCGTATAATGGAGAGAGGACTGGGTAATTTATGTGAGAATGAAAATAAGGACATAAAAATAGCCAAGGAAGGAGACGGCAATGTACAAGTATGGAAGAAAAAGAGCTGGGGGCAGTAGTGATACACAAGCTAAACCTAAGTCCGTGAGGTTGGCTCTTATTAAGCAAAAGGCAATTGTGGCCTTGGAATCCATAAACAAACACCCATCATGTGGGAAGTGAGTGTTGATCCTCCCACCCTGACCAACTTCTGTCAGGCCTTCTAGAGCTCTGCATTCTCTTTGGTCCTTTCTCTTAAGTGAGAGTTTCCAAGAGGTTGAAGGAAAATCCCGAGAAGGCAAATGAAACCAACCAAAGGGATGGTTGGATGATTGGCAGGAGGTCAGAATGGAAATGAGTTCCCCCGTCAAAATGAGGACGGGCAGGGAACACAGTGATTTTGGTGCATGAGAAGAGTATTGTAAAGAAGTCAGGAACTGCCTCCCACCCTCTGTACCTATGTAGCTGACCAGGTGTCTGCACACACTAGGGGCTCAGGTAACCAATGGTATTGGTGGTGTACGTTTTAAATGCCTTCTTGAAATTTAGGTTGAATACCATAACAAAGTTTGTGACACTAAGCATTAGAGAGCCTGGAATATGAGTCATAAAATCTCCTCTTAAGAACTTTTAGAGGATACTCTAGAATGACCACAAATTTTATTTTATGCCTACGTATGTAGGCCTGTAATGCAATTCAATGAAATAAAAGGAAATCAATATTTAAAAGGATGCAGGCAGGTGATTGGGCTCTGCCACGGCTCTGAGTGTGTAAATTGGGGCAAAACTTACACATTCATTCATTCATTACACTCTCTGAGGCTAGGTTTCTTCATCTGTAAATTGGGAGTAATAATAGAAATCGCCTTACAGGGTTGTGAGGGTTAAATACAGTAATGCCTATTGGTAATTACACTCTGCTGAGGTCAGGAATAAGTCAGTCAATATTAGCTTTTATGATTGAATAGGTAGAGAAGTACACATCTGTTCATTTTAGGAGATACCATCGAAGTCCCCCCGTCTTGGATTCATCTTATCTGCCCATTCATTAAAGTTCCACCATTCCTGTCTGGAGTGGTCAATGTTCCTCTATAGCCCTGCCCCACCCAAACTCTCCTGGCCCGGTGGCTTCTACTCCTCCTACCTGCAGCTATCTGAAGGGGAAGGAGTGGCTGCTGCTGCCACCGCATGGTGGTCCTAACTGTGCTAGTCACAAAGGGGAACAGTGTATACTACCCCAACACGGGGGTGAGCTGCCTCCACCGTTATCTTGGAGGAATTTCAACACAGAGACACGCCCTGTGTTCCTGGGACTCCTATAGTTGGAAGGTCATATGGATTTGGTGGCTGAGGCCTCCACTGCAAAACTGATCAGTGGGCCACTCTGGTCTTCATAAAAGGGACAATCATAAGTAGTGAGAGATGAGTCTGGCCACTTTCCCGTCCTCTCTCGCTGTCTGTATACCTTGAGAATTTTCTGTGATAAACCCTTTGGGATCTGAACCATTTTGAGCTTCCTTATTCTTTGAAGCCAAATGAACTCTTCTCTGGACACTGGCCTGTGGTCTTCCCTGATAGGGCTGAGAAACCACTCAGCAAATGGTGATGACCACGACAGCGATGATGATAGGGAGGAGGGCGGGAAACCCGTGGAGAACCTGTTTTAGAGTCAGTTCGTGTGCAGGCTGTGGTCCTGCGAAGGTATCCAAGGAGGCTGAGTTTTTCAGCACTGCCTTGTCCTTGTGGTTGGTAGAGACAAGATGCTTGGTGGTGAGCGCTTGTATCTCTGACAACAGGTACACCTTCTGCTCAGGTTTCTGCCCGCCCCTGCTCTCCATCCACTGCTGATTCATCTGTCCTTTTCCTCTTTGCTTAAAGTTTTCCACCTGAGTCGTGGCTACCTGGCATCCATTATCAGTCAGACCCTGCCTCCTTTGGTCTAATTGTTTTCAAGTTACCAGCTCTACTAGTCAGCTTCAATACACTACTACCATTTACATTGACGGGGTGGTAGGGGGGAGAAAGGTGGAATTGCATCTTTGTCAGAGATTTTATTCTAAATGATTGAACACACTCAGAATTGCTACCCAAAGCTCCTTCTATTATTAAAGGGGTACCAGTGTACGTGGTTTGTGTCTAGAAACCTGTGTAGTGACACTGTTTAGACATGTTTAATCATATATGCAGTCATGTAGAATATCAGATAAAGAGTTTTAAACAAAATTAATCCCATATTTCCTCCTTTCCCTTTTTGCCAAGTGCATGCACATAGCTTCTTGTGCAGAGGTTGAATGCATGCATGAGGTGCTGTGCTGTGCTGAAGTACTCTTGTGCTTCCTGACCTCAGGGGTGCCCAGTGGCGAGAAGGCACCAGCCATCTCCGTTCTGTGTGGGGAAAGCTCTATCAGGCCCCTCCCTCTGTGCACTCTTCCCCTTCCAGACACTTCTGCAGCCCTGCAGGCAAATATACTCATTGGAGACCTAATCAGTAAGTGAAAAGGAAAAAAAAAATGAGGAGCTGGGAAAGATGCTAAAATAGTCAATTATCCACCCAGGACACCTCCTCTTGGCTTCCTTGGCAGAGACAGATTAGGAGAAGGGGGAACAGAGCAGAGGGGAAGGGCAATTGGGGGCTCCCCATCTCTGGATCATTTCACCTTCAGCCCACAGCGTTGAGAGTCAGGGTGTTAAATGGAGACAGCTGGAGCCCTTGGTTCCCACCACGCATGGCTGACTTTTGTATTGGAAACTGGCACTTCCTCTGAAAACTTCAGATTGCCTCTCGAATATCAGTAATGACATTCCCAGGAATGAGAACGCTCTTGTGCCCAGGGAGAGCAGCATGACTGACTGTCTGCATGTGCCTTTAAGGTTTGAATTGGGCACGACTGACTTTTTAAATAAAAATCACCTAGCCTGGTTTACCATATGTCTGATGAAATACTGTAAAAAAAAATGAAGTGCAGATCTTTGCCATTCACTCTTGAGCAAATGCATCTGCTGTCACATCTCAGAGCTATTTATTTCTCCTTATTTTAAGTGTGCCCAATGCCATCCATCCAGATGCACGTCAGATGTACCAGTGAAAATGGAAAATAATTTCTCGATTATTTGAACATTTACATTTTATTTGTAATACGGAATAGATAAAATAATGTTTTGGAAAATAAGAACATAGAGAATTCTAGAGAAAGGAAAACAAGTCGAATGTAGATCTCCTGGGATTTGGGATCCTGAGTCAGGGGTTTGGAGATGACATTTGAGCCTTACTCAGGCTCTTCTGTGCCCTGTGTCATCCGGGAAGCCATGATGTTGCTTGGTGACGATTTTTCTGACTCTCCCTGGAGTAGAATAATTCGGCTTAGGTCATGCCACCTTGACACAGGACAATCACAGGAGCAAGAGAAATAGATGCAGAAGAGCAAAGCAAGGTTCAGAAACAGGGTCTTCAACATGTTTTTTTTTTTTTTTGGTACCAAGGATTGAACTCAGGGGCACTCAACCACTGAGTCACATCCCCAGTTCTATTTTATATTTTATTTAGAGAACAGGGTCTGAGTTGCTTAGCACCTCGCTTTTGCTGAGGCTGGCTTTGACGCGTGTTCCTCCTGTGTCAGCCTCCTGAGCTGTTGGGATTACAGGTGTGTGTTACTGCACCCAGCTATTTTAAGTGTGCCCAAAGCCATCTCTCCAGATGCATGTCAGATGCACCGGTAAAAATGGAAGAACCTCCTTCCTTCGGTCTAATGATTCTGTATGATTTTAAGCATCTTTAAGTCTGGCAACTGGCTTGTCAGTGACTTTCAAGAGGATTGCAGACAAATGGTTTTGAAGTCACTACTCCATAAGCCCAAGCCTGTCTCCCCCATGGGGATGGATTAGAGAGAGGCTAGGAAGCACTCCTCTCAGATCCACAGAGAGCCAGAATCTTCGTTTTGTGCTTTGGAAGGTGGGACCAGGAGGCTGGGACTCTATCACTTTGCTGACGCCTCAAGGGTGTGAAGTGTGTGTGGCCATCGCTGCTGGTTGCCCTGGTCTCCTAGCAGCTTTTTAACACCCCGGCTTCCTGTGTGGCCTGGCAGGGTCCCTGGAGAGACCAGGCTCTCAGTGTGCCCGGAGACTATGCAGCTCTCTGTAACAAAGCAGAGGGTACTCCACGCTGCCAATGTCACACAATAGGCAGGCCTGGCATCCAGGAGGACAGTTGCCCTGAGGTCAGCTCTGGTGCCTCCCTGGCTTGTCAAGCAGCCTCCTTTGGAAAGGAAGGAAAAGTTGACTCACACCACTTGCTGAGCCTGGCCGTGATTCCCCACTCCGCTGGCCCTTCCACAACACACGTGGGACCCTCCTCGGAGTTGTAGGCATCCAAATCACTGTGCTGCCTTTGGCCACGGGGCCATGCCAACCCACCGACAGCCCTTCTGCTGTTTGGGGAATCCTAGAATTGCAGATGAAGACGAGATCTCAAAAATTCAGCCCTTATTTCAGAGACAAGTCCTAGTGGGCTAATGACTTGACCGCAGGTGGTCTGCAAAGCTGGCCTGTCTCCTGCCTCTGCCCAGTGGGGGTTGGAGTAGCAGAGGGTGATGATAACCCTCCAGCGTTTGGAGTCTTGGCTCAGAGGCCTGCTATTACGATCCCCCACGCGCTGCAGAGCCCTGCTCCACACATCCCTCCTGAGGGGCTGTGCCAACCTCTGTCTCAATGTGCCTTTCTTTTACTAGGTCACCTCTTCCTCGGGGAATGTGAGGACTAGTGATTAGTCCACTAGGGCCACCGTCACAAAGTGCCACAGACAGGGAGGCTGGAAAAACAGACATGTATTCTTTATAGTTCTGGAAGCTGGAAGTATAAGAGTGAGGTGTGTCCGGGTTGGCTTCTCCAGAGGCCTCCCTCCTAGGCTGGCAGATGGCTGCCTTCTTGCTGTGTCCTCACATGCCCTTTCTTCTGTGGGGACACATATTTAATATCTCTGTATCCTAATCTCTTCCTGGGACACCATCAGAATGGGCTGGGGACCGCCTCAACAATCCCATTTGAACTCAGTCAGGTTCAAAGTTCCTACCTCCAAACACAGTCACACTCTAAAGTTCTGGGGGTCAGGACTTCGCCATGTGAGTTCTAGGGAAGCATCATTCAGCCCACAAAAACCTGCGTGTGTCTCAGCTGTCCAAAGCTCCTACCTTTCCCAAGGCGACGGGCATCTGCATACCCAGGAGTCCAACTGGAAAACACGGAGAAGGATCCCCGTCCCCTGTCTGCCTCTCTGGTGGGCGTGGGCACCACAGAGTCTCTCCACCTGAATTCCTTCCTCTCTTCCTCCTGAAGGAGATGTAGTTAGAAGCTGATCTCTTCTCACTGGGCTCTAGCAATGCAAATGGAACCCCCCAGGTCCCCACGGCTGCACCCCTTCTTGCGTGTTGAGTACCCACACATGCTCTCTGCCTTGGCTGCCCAGCCAGTGGCTCTGTCAGCCCAACTCTCGGGCTTCTATTCCTGTCACCTGATTGTAGTGGTAACTGCCAATTATTGAATAGCTAGCATGTGCCAGTTTGGCTCAGTGCTAAGGTCTTAATGTAAATACTTAATAGACTTCCCACAATAACCCAGTGAAGTCACTCTTATTGCTCTTGTGTTACAGGTGGGAAAGGAAAGATTCTAGAAAGGCTACGGGAACACAGTTGGGAACCAGAGGCTCCAAAGCTGAACCCAGGTCCACAAGGCTTTCTTACCTTGGCACAGTGCCGCCTCCCTATCTGCCAGGATTGGCTTTCCCTCAAACTCCTCTGCATCCTAAAGAACATTCTCTGCCTCCTGGAAGACTTCTCAGATTCCAACTTCGGCATGACTTTTCGGTACCATCCCTTGGAGACAGAGCTCAGACAGCACAGTGGAAAGGAAAGAGGGCTTTGGAGTCAGGGTTGGGTTCATCTAGCCCTGTGACCCTGGGTAAGTTACTTCACCTGAATAAGCTTCAGTTTCCTTATTTGTAAAAGGAGAGAACCTCTACCTCACAGGGGGGAAATTAGATAAGGCACGCCAATCCTCTTGCACGTTGCCTGCAGTGTACTGGATTAATGGAGACCCAAGAAACATGGCGTTTACATGCATTGGGTATCCCTGGCGAGATTTGGATTTGCACAAAAGGATACACTCACATATACATGGTTGGAGCAACTGGAGGAATTTGAGCATGGACTTCAAATTGGATGATAATATGGTATTAATCTTTTCATTTCCTGAGTGTGGTCATGGTATTGTGTTCAGGGAAGAGGACGCCCTTGTTCCTAGGCGTTACATGCTGAAGTATTTAGGCATGAAGTGTCCGCCATCTGACACAAACTCTCAAATGGTTCATCTGACAAACTAATACAGATGTGTGTGTGTATGTGTGTGTGTGTGTGTGTGTGTGTGGGCACAGTGGGAAAGAGAAAGCCGCAGATGTGATAGAGATGGGTATTCTTTGTATTTTCATGCAATTTTTTCCTGCAGGTTTGACATTTTTCAAAATAAAAAAAAAAAAAAAAGTGTCGCAGGGAAAGGGGACTTCATGCAAAGTGTGGCCAGTCACGTGAGCCTTTGGCACAACACCAAAGACATGAGCATTTATATTTTTCTCCTGGTCTCTGACATGCCACGGAATGGCCTCTGTTTGGACTGTAGAACATTGCTTTGCCTGATGCATGGGCCAGCTCTCCTATGTCCCCCAGGGAGCCACCCCACATCTGTCACCACTCAGACTGCCAGGCAGGGCCTACCTGCCTCCCCACTCAGCATCTTGGAGGTTTTCCGAAGCTCACGTTTAAGGTTGCTGGATTTAGCAAATGAAACTGCAGAATGCAACACCTGCAATACCAGTGACTAGGGAGGCTGAAGCAGGAGAACCACAAATTCAAGGCTAGCCTCTGCAACTTAATGAGACCCTGTGTCAAAATGCAATGGTGAAAGGTCTGGAGATGTAACTCAGAGGTAATGCACTCCCAGGTTTAATCCTTAGTACCAAAAAAAAAAAAATGTAGAATGTACAGTAAGTTAGAGTTTTTTAGATATAAATATGTCTCCAAGGTCTGCGATGAAACACAATCATATTACAAATGAATTGTTTTAATCTCACATTTGAATTTAAGTAGACATTCTGTATTTAATCTGGCAGCTGAACTCTACCCTGCAAGTCCCCCTCTCCCACAGTCAAAGTCACCTAAGAAGACTGAGTCTTAGGAGCACAGTAGGGAGGTTCTTAGTCTACCAGCAGGTTTGTGAATGACTGCAGTGAGTGACCCTGGATCCTCTGCTCAGTGGCACACGGGAGGGAAACTGGTGGAGTAGGAGAGACTCACAGACTGCAGGGAGCAGAGGAGCTTCAGGAGTCCTGTGGGTGTATGGGCTGACCCTCACCCCATCCACAACCACGCAGGTGTGCCTGTGTCCGGGGCATCTCGCTGTCCCTCCTTTCTTCTGTGCCTGGCCCCTTGCCTCCCCAGCTGTGCCAGACTCATAGCCGAGTGACTGCACACAGTGAATCTGGAGCCAGCCTGGTTGGCTTTGAGCAATCAAGTATCTAACCTATCTCAGTTTCCTCAGCTGTAGAATACAGATAATAGAGGACCTCCTTTGTGGAGGATCAACTGAGCAAATATTTGCCAAATACTCAGGACAGTGCCTGATACCTGGTAAGCCCTGCCTGCCACCATTGTTAAATCAATGATCCATTCGTGGAGGAAGACTAGGGTCACTATGGGATAAACCCGATGTCTGGAAGCCACCAGGACCAGCCAGGGCTATAACCTGCTGAGTTTTTGGTGACACATCAATGGGCTCAGTCCTTGGGACTCATTCTCCGTAAAACCTTGGGATTAAGTCAGGAAGGTGACATGGAGACAGAAAGGCGGACAGCCTTCAGAAGTGATTGTGTCCCCTCAACCCAGCTAATTACCACCTTAGGTCAGTGGGACTTGGGACTGGGGAAATCGTGACTGAGCATGGCCTGTCTAGGAAACCCACCTCTTGACCTAGGTTTTTCCATGACATGTTACTTGAAGGTCTGTCTCCTTTGCTCTTTGATGCCTTTGTCCTCCTGCCCGTCTGTGGCTCCTCTTTTCTCTTTAGGTCCCGGTTTTGTTTCATGGCTTCCTCTCCCCTGCTTTGACTTAGACCCCTTTACCTCATTCTTGGTTTCAAAGAGGAAACAGTGATTCCTCTAGTGTCCAGAGTCATGGTTGGGAGGTTGGCTGGCACCTCCAGGCAGCCCCATGAAGAAGCCCTGATCAGGGCACTGTAACGGTGGGACAGGAGTTGGCCAGAGCCTGGTCATTCCAGAAGGGATGTCACTCAGGGACCAGGGGAGGGTGCCACAGTGACTCAGGCAGACCATCCTCTGGAAAGAATGATGCTTTCAAGAGCGAGCCGGTTTCCTCGTACCTGAGGAGAAACAGAACTACCACGGGAACTCGTATGTTCTCTCCATTCCTCCTAGGAAAACGAGCGAAAAGCTGAATTATCAGAACCTCAGAATGAGGAGATCCAGCTACGGGGTTCTCATGTTAAACTGCACAAGTCCCTGAGGGGCGGAGGTGCTCCCCCTGCCACCTGGTCAGATGAATGGTGCTCTTGAACTTGGACACCCCAGCAGATGGCATCTTCCAAACATGGCAGCCAGAACCCCTTCTGTTCCACAATATCTTCTGCATTGCCACCTTGTCACTCCCTCATCGAGAGGTAGAGTTCAATTCCTTTACCTAGGAATCTGGGCAGGCTTGGGACCACTTGGGCCACTAGATATGGCAAAAATGACACTGCGTCCCTTCCAAGGCTCAGTGCTAAAGGCTGTGCCGTGTTTGCCTTGTTCATCAGAGCACTGTGCTTGGAGCCCTGAACTCCAGTGGGAAGAATCTGTCTACCCCGAGGCCACATGCTATGAGGGGACCAAGCCACACACGTCATGGAGAGGCCACATACAGACACTCTGATGAGTGGTCCTGCTTTTGGAATCATCCCAGCTCAGGGCAGGCATGTGAGTGAAGAAGCTTCCAGATATTTCCAGCTCCCAGCTGTTGGGTCAGCCCAACCTTCAGCTCTTACCACCTGAGGCTTGGTCTTCATGGATCAGTGACAAGTCATCTCTGTTATGTCCAGTTCAAATTCCTGAGAGATGGACTCATACAATGGTGGTTGGTTTCAGCCTTTAAATTTGAGCTTAGTTTATTTCACAGCAGAAGTAATAAGGAGAGACACGGTTTCCCAGTGATGCGGTCCGTGTTTGCCTTTGTTATTTTCCTTTTCCTGTGCTTCCATGCCTGGCCAATCCTTAGGAACACATTCTTTTTTTCCCCATAACAAATATTACTATAAAAATAGAAATCCAAGATCAAGACAAAGGTGCCTACAATCCTATCACCTAAACAAATATTTTCATTTTTCCTGACTCATCTTTTCTTTAGATCCATGAATGTTTCCTACTCAAGAACTGTGTGATTGGAAGGCAAACCAACATTCCTTCTAACAAAGCCACCTTTTCCAGAGTCCAATCCAAACTCATCAGCTTGTTTTCAAACACCCTAGAGCCTCCACAAACTTTGATTTTCTTGGATAAAGTTTTTTCTCTTTAAAGGTTGACTCTGAAGCTAATGGATATTAATCCATTGTGTGTTAATTTAGGTCAGAGGACTTATTATGATTACTTGCCTAATTTTTAAGGTAGTACTCTTGGTGGTGGAGATGGGGGGAACCCACCTTCTGTCACCCCCATGCTCCAACTTGTACTAATTTTCTCTTGCTTATTTCTCCTTCCTTTTATTACTACATTTCCCCTAAGATGTGTTTGCTAGTCACATTGTCTTGGACATGGGGGTTTAGAAAAATCACAAATTTCTAGATGATTTTAGAGGTAGATTGAGCCTTGCAAGAGATTCATAGATCCTAAGAGTCTAGAACTAAACTCTAGATAGAGTTTTCTGTGCATGTTCCTGGTTCTGGAGGTCCCCCACCACCACCACCACTTATTTGTTGACAAATAAAAATTATCCAGTAAAAATGGGATGTTTTGAAAAATATGTATATATGACAAAATGGCTAAATCAAGCTAGTTAATATATGTACTTTGTTGTGACTGAGGTTTTTTTTTTGTTTTGTTTTAAATGGAAGAATATCTTTTTTTTTTTTAACTTTTTCTGTGTCCATGAGATTTATTTTTTCTTCTTTTTTTCCCCCCTTCTTTTTGGCAGTACTGGGGTTAGAACCCAGGTGTGCTTTTTTTGAAATTTTTTTTCATTTGTTCTTTGTAGTTATACATGACAGTAGAAGGTATTTTGACATATCATACATACATGGAGCATAACTTCCCATTCCTGTGGTTGCACATGATGTGGTCGTGCATTCATATATGAACATAGGAAAGTTATGTCCGATTCATTGTACTGATTTTCCTATTCCCATTCCCCCTCCCTTCCTTTCAATCCCCTTTATCTAAAGTACTTCTACTCTCTCCCACCCCCCTTATTGTAGCATCCACACATCAAAGAGAATATCTGGCCTTTAGTTTATGGGGATTACCTTATTTCACTTAGCATGATAGTCTCCATTTCCATCCATTGACTTGAAATGCCATATTTTCATTCTTCTTTATGGCTGAGTATTATTCCACTATGTATATACAACGCATTTTTTTATTGATTGATTTATATGTTGGAGGGCATCTAGGTTGGTTCCATAGTTTAGCTCTTGTGAATTAAGCTGCTATAAACATTGGTATGGCTATGTCACTATAGTATGCTGATTTTAAGTCCTTTGGGTATATGCCAAGGAGTGGGATAATCGAGTCAAATGGTGGTTCCATTCCAACTAATGAAAGAGTATCTTTAGATTTATCCAAGATGGACAGCAAATCCCAGGGTTGAGGTAGCATAGGGTGAGTTAGGTTCAGGTGCCTATCTGTAGGATTAGATGTCTTTACTTAAAAGTCTGATTTTTTGCTTAAGGTTGATTTTTGCATCCATATTAATTTTTGTAAAACTATTACCCAAAAAGAGATTTTATTTGGGGTATCTGAGTTTTGGGTATCTCCTTAAATTTTGCATGCTGGGCAAATACCTCACTGCCACCTCCCCCAACGGGACCAGCCACAGGCTCCTCAAGGGTTTATTTCTGTCCTAGCTCTTGTTCTGGAGGAAAAGGCCCAGGCCTGCAGCTCGAGCCCTTCCCACGCGGCTGCCTGTTCTCATCCTCATTCTGAATCTGCCCTGGCTTCTCCTTTTCCTCCATGCTGGCAAGGGTCCTTTCCTTCTTCCATGAGAACACGGAAGCTTGGAGTTGACATCTGCACCTGCATCCGGAAATAAAGGACCAAGGAGACGTCTTGGATCCATCAGGGCCCAACATGGCTCTCAGCTGACTGTTGCAGAGAAGTGAAGTGACTTTTTCTCCTTTCTTTGAATTATCCACATCTTTATTACATCACTCCTGTTCATGCTAGGTGTCCGGAAATGGCCCCCCCACTGTCCCATGTGACCAGTAATGCAGATGTGTTCACGCATCAGAACGATCTGTGCAAACATAAAAGTAATTTCTTCAAAGTATGTAACACGTGTCCCACTTGTCCCTTTCTGAACCTCCTTCCCGATCCCCTCACCTCGGGGTGGCAGTCTGAATTTCCAGGGTGGAGTCAGGCTTTGGGAGGGGAGAGTTATTCTGCTTCTCCGTTTATTTCTAAAGATAAAAATAAAATCATTTAAGGCATCGCAAGATATTCTCCCCCAAAATAGTTGAATCACAGCCACAGTGTCAAAATGTCGTTCCCCAACCCTCCTGATCATTAACCTTCAAACTGTACTTGTTGTTATGATTGTTATTTTAGCCTGAAAATTAAAGTGTATTAAGCTTTGAAAGAAGAACAAATGAAATGGTAGATTTCACTGATATTATGGAGACGTACATAGGCATTTGCTCCTTCCTCCCTTGGTCCTTTCTTCAGCCCTCCTTCCTTCCCTTTCTAGTTTAAATACTGAAAGTAAATTTGAGTTTGGCCTGTTGGCCATTTACAGCAATGCTAATGAATCCGATCCGGTTTTGCATACATTTTAAATATCGATCACTTGGTAGCAAGGATGATCTAAGGTTTTCGCTTGTCCGAATTGAGACACAAAAGAGACTGTCTTCTTCTGAAGTCTCTAGATGTTGGTGCGGCCTTCCATTTCATAGAGAGAAAACACGTTGAGATAGGCTGCTCTACAGTCTATCAGAACATCAAAGTGACTCTTCCCAGAATATGTTTTGACTGAAGCTTAATTCACTTTCTGAAGGAATTTAAAATAGATTCTTTACCTATAACATATATTTGACAACACTTTGAATTTTAATGGGAACCTGTGCCATGTAGACCCAACTAAATCTGGCAGCAGATTAATGTCACTGATATGCATTTTATTTATAGGATTTACCATCTCCCCAGTTCTCAGTCAGAAGCCCATACACAGTAATTAAGCCATTATGAAAACACAATAGGATATAACATAATAGAACCATCCTGCTGTCAAGGCACACAGACTGGGGAAGTCAGGGGAACACAAAGGAACACAATGCATCCAATTTAGTCCTGCTGCGGAAATGTCACAAACCAGTACCCTCCAAAGGCTGAGTAGTGGGGCGTGGGGGAAGTGATTTCCACAGACAACTGGGGATTGAGTCTTAATTTTCAGAAAATAGCAAACCAACTGGCAAACTGATCAATCAATCAACCAACATCAACCATGAGCGAGGAGCAATAAATACAAGTTTCTGTCTTTGTTCTCAAGGGGCTTCCAATCGTACTTAGAAACAGGCTTGGAACAAAAAAAAAAAAAAAAAAAAAAAAAAGCAACTCAACAGTCGTACAAGAAAGAGCACAGGAAAGGTGGGGTTAAACAAATAATGTAGAAAACCCATTGAATTAAAGCCAAGGAAGTCACAGTTACCGTGTTCCCGGGATGCCAGGGAAGTCTTTATTTCAGAAAGGCTCCAACTGGGCCTAAAAGAAAAATAAAAAAAAAAAAATTGGAAAGGAAGAGAGAGAAAAGAAATGGTATGAAAAACGCAAAATATCGGGAAGCCAGACATTCAAGTAAATATTGACATGCAAATAGTTGGTGCGGTAGTGTCCAAAATACAATATCAGACAATGAAAATTACGACTCTGTTGTTTTCCTTTTAACATGGAGCACTGCTCCAATAATATGAAGGAAAAACATAAAGCTAGATAATCGTGCTGATAGTATGCTCCAGTCCTTCAAAGACATTCACAAGTAGCAGAGGGAAAAAGATGGGAAGGAATTATTATGTTAATTGTTTTAACATTTTTAGTGAGTATTAAGAATATGATGATTTTTCTTTTTCTTTGAAATCTTTCGTTTTCTGAATTCCAATGTAGAGAGTGAGATCTGTACAATGTGGCAAAAATAAAAGGAGATAAAAAATTCCGGGCCCATTTTTTTGGTGGCAGCCAAGAATGAATTTTGCATGTTATCATTCATTCATCCATAGGTTCATGGGCAGTGTGTTCAGAGGATTTTTCAACCCTGTGTGTTATGGACTTGATTGTGTTCTTCCCAAATTTTTAAAGGTTGAAGTCCTAACCACTGTAACTCTATAGGAGCCTTTGAAGAGCTAATAAGGTTAGATGACGTCATAAGGGTGGGAACCTAATCCCATAGGACTGGTGTCCTTATAAGAAGAGGAAGGCATGAGGGATACACAAGGATAGAGACAAAAACGGCACGCAAACTCAGCCAAACTCCATCCATCCAGAAGCCAAGGAGAGAGCCTTCAGGAAAAACCACACCTGCCAACATTTTGATCTTGGGCTCTAGCCTTCAGATTGTGGAGAAAATAGACTTCTTTTTGATTTTTGGTACTAGGGATTGAACCCAGGGACATTTAACAACTGATCCACATCCTCAGTCCTTTTTTTGTATTTTATTTAGAGACAAGGTCTCCCTGAGTTGCTCAGGGCCTTGCTAAATTGCTGAGGCTGGCTTTTGCTGAGGCTGGCTTTGAACTCGCGAACCTCCTGTGTTAGCCTCCCAAACCGCTGGGATTACAGGTGTGCGCCAATGTGCCTGGCTGAATAGAAGCTTCTTTTGATTAGGCCACTCAGTTTGTGGCCTTTTGGTATAGTAGCACTAGCAGACTAAGATATTTTGTCTATAAAACTTACATACAATATATCATTTGCCCATCATTTTTTTTTTTACTAGAAATCACCATGGAATAATTCAGAATGTTTATCCACCAGAACAAACTCTCTGCACCAGCATATATCCTACTCTTGTCATTTCTGTTACTGAGCATCAACAGAAAACAGGCCATGGGTCAATACCTGCAGAAGCTATAGACTGTACAAGGAGACACAGAGGATGGCATCTGTAAGGTCAATGGACAGAAGAAAGTAGTGCTGACAGGTACTACTGGTCACCCAAGGAGATAATGGCAAGTACAAGATCCCATTTGCTTCTCTTCCTGGGTATGTGGCTCCTGCAGGATGGAAGGACTTTGGGGTCTGCTGCTGACTAATAGCCCTCTGCTGTTGCCTTTTATGAAGGACAGCATCCATCTCCATCCAATGACTGGTCAATGAGGTAGAGAAGGTCTGACCTCCAATGGGTGGACTTGGGTCATTTCTCAAAGGCCAGCCCTGCTTCTGAGCTCCCTCTGCAGACAGCTGAGACCTTTGCTTGAAGCCAAGGCCCAGTTTTACCCTCAGACCAATTCTGCTTCCTTCCTTTCTTCCACAGGTGCTAATCCCGAGAAGGTGCCCTGATCAATTTCCTGTTTTCTAATCTCTGTTCCAGTGTTTCTAGAGAACCAACCTGCAAAATGTCTCAATTTGTCTGTACCATCTATTCCTGCCCCAAATAATACAAAACAAAACCCACATTACTTAGCTATATCATCTCGAAACCATTTTCTGTCCATCAAGGATTAGAATTGACATTTGTGAAGCTAGGACATGTCATTTCAAGACTTACGGTTGAGAAGAGAAATTCATTTTGTTTCTGATTTGATTTCCTATTGAAACTGTCCTTGAGTGCTGAGATTAAACCATGAAGGCTGTTCCAACTCTCTTTGCCTTTCCCACCAGCCTACTTCATCGTCATCCAGATGGAGGAATTTCTTTGTTTTATGTGATCCTGGAGATTGAACCCAGGGAGGGAGATATATATATATATATATAATTTTGAAACAGACTAAGTTGCTGAGGCTGGGTTCGAACTTGCTATCCTCCTGTCTCAGTCCTCCAAGTCACAGGGGCTATAGGCATATGCCACTGTACCCTGCCAGACACAGGAGTTTAAACAGAAACTTAAACAGGTCTCTTTTAATCCTAAGTAGTTGCTCCGTATTAGAACCTCATGATATGAAATGTTCAATCTGGAAAGCACCTTAGAAATCATCCACCTTCAGAATGACTGAGTGATTTTAATATGTGTTAGACTTGGCCAATTAGTAGTGGTGGCTGTCCGAGAGTGGTCACAAGTAAGACTGAATGGAAGGAGGGCTCTAGTTGGCTATGGGTGTCAGGCATGGGTGTGGAGTGGGGATTGGACGACTGTCACCTCATCAGCATCCTCAGTGGTCTCTCTCCTTTCCCCGGAGACTAAACAAACTCAAGGTGGGATTAACCCAAGGTTGTGTGACCAGATATGGGAGTTTCAACCATATCCAATATGTCCTAACGAACAGGCCAGGCTTGATCTCACAATCCTATATTTAACCTCTCTGGCTATACCTCCTCAGCTCAGCCCCTGATCTACCCAGGTACCTGAATCTTGAGTCAGATCCTAGTCCCCTTCCCCTTTCCTGACTGTCCCCTGTGCCATATGTGAGCACAACTCCTTGGGCTAAAGTCTTAGGAATAATAATTTCAGTTTCCTTTTATGGTTAAAAAGCCCACAAAGTTCTAGCGCTTGGCGATGGGAAAGTTGGTAAGCTTGATCTGCTTCCAGCCCTCTCATTTATTTATTATTCATTAAAAAAATGTTTAAGGCACTTGTCATTAGAACTATTAAAGTTCCTATCTAAAGAGCCTGCAAATACCTTTGAGCAGTGACTTAGAATGTGTAATAAGCTCTCACTTGGCTTGTACTGAGCTTTTCTGCCAATGGCTTCCTGTCTTTTATTAGGGACCTTCCCTCTCCTCCTCCTTCCATGCAGCTCTATGGGTGCCGTCAGTCACATCAGCCCATGTTCTGGCTACACAGGTATATAGGTGACCAAACCCTGGCTGTGGTTGTCCATGTAATTGCCGCCCCCCAAAAGCTGGTGACGCTCTCTCCTCAGAACTTGAGAATATGTTACACAAACTCATTTCCATTTCCAGGACTTTCTCATTTACATATACATGGCCATTACAGGGCCAAACAGACTTTGATGATGTGATTAGGATTGCAGACTTTAGGGTGGGGAGGTTATTTTGGATTATCTAAGTGGGCCCAAAGTAGGCACATGAACCTTTAAAGTGGAACAGGAGGGAGAAGTTCAATAACAGAAAAAGAAGCAGGAGAAATTTGAATCATGAGAAAGACCTGACCCGCCATGATTGGCTTTGAAGGTGAAGAAAGGGGCCATTAACTAAGGAATACATGTGCCTTTAGAAGCTGGAAACGACCCACCAATGAAAGCCAGCGAGGAAACCGGGACTTCAGTCCTACAATCATGAGAAACTGAATTCTGTCAACAAACTGAAAGGGCAAATAAACAGATTCTCCCCTTGAGCCCGCAGAAAGGAACAGAGCCCACTGACACCTAGATTTTAGTCTGGCGAACACTACGGACTTCTGACCTTCAGAACCACAAGATAAGACGTGTGTCCTGCTTTAAGCCATCGCACATGTGATGATGTGTCTCGGTGGCAACAGAAAATGAGAACACTGGCCAGACCTTCAGGCGGGAGTGATTGGCCCAGAGGTGGCACTGGATTCAAGCTGAGCCCATGTGAGTCTTTCACCAGAGACTCTGAGAAAGAGACATCTCTTCTCTTGATGGAGAGCTATCAGGACGTGTGGCCCAGGGCTGTCAGAGACACAGGAGCTGCCAAGTGGAGAAGCTGATAAGAGCCGGGTGACACGTAGGCCAGACCTGAGAGGAAAGTCAATTCAGGTCCTCCAGGAAGCCACCCCAGTCCTGCCTGCCCTTCCCTGTCACAGAAGCCACTTTATCACTTCCGTCACTCAAATTCCCTTGAGCTGTATTCTGATCCTACTTACTCCGGCCCTCTCGAGGTACCCAACCCTGATCTTCTGTACGAAAGTCACTTCTTGGATAACACATCTGGAGAAGGAGACAGATCGATGCCTGCGTTCCCTGGGAGAGTTGGTACAGGAGCAACTGTGTGTAATGTGGCTGCCGCTGAGTGATGACAGAGCCCAGGGGAAGTAGTACACATGACGAGTGGGCTCTGAAAGAGAAAAGGATCAGGATCACCGGGGTGGAGGGACAACAGACCAGGGAGGGAGAGAGGAGGCTGCGGTGTTGGGTGAATGCATGAATGTTCAGGCAGGCAGAGTCCAAACAGGTCAACCCTCCACCCTTGAGACAGAAGGCGTCAAAAAGGAGAGATGGAGACTTCTCACCTTTGCTTTGTGCCTCTCCATTCACACAAGGGTTTTCTTGTGACCGTCCTGATAATACATTCCAGTCACAGCTCCCACAGCAGGCGAGTTGGTAGCAGAGCATCCTAGGAGAAGGAAGACCCCGATTTCTGACTATGCTCCCAGGACTGCCAGTGCTTCTCTCCAATCCAGCACCCCTGCCTCTCCCTGGCATTAACCATCCATGCAGGTGACCACAAGGGCCACCCTGTGGCCACTGATGGCCTGGGAGTGGCCCTGAACAATGCACCCACGGCTTTCTGGAACATCACAAGGTAGAAAAAAGAAAGCCACAGAAAAGCCATAGAAAACCGTCTCCTCGTGCAGTTTGCTTATTGTTGGAGTTTGTAATCCTGCCAAGTGTTCATACTTCGATGTCAGCAGTTTAGCTGGAGACAATAGAGAAAACAGCCTTTCGGGCCTCTACCTAAACTTCAGCAGAGAAAAGAACAGCCTCACAAGCTGGACTCGAATGGCGTCCTTACCTTATTTGCCCCGACCCTGAGTTGCACTGAGTTAGCAAAGAATCTAGAACATGGGGCGGCCCGGGAAGGCTGTGTTTACGAGACGGGGCTGGGGCTTGCACAGTCTCTGAGTCACAGCCCGTGGGGCTGGCAAGTTCATGGGGAAGGGAGGGGGGAAAGCACTTGGTCAACTTGAGAACCCCCTTCTTAAATTCAGCATTTTAACCAAACTTGCAAACTCAGATCTTTCAACTTTGGGAATTTATTTTCTCTTGGAAAATGTCTTGGAACATGTCCTCCCTTCCCCTTGTAAGAAGGGAAAGAAAAGTCTAAGAGTTAGATGACAGGTTTACTTGGACATGAAATCACTGTTAGACAACTTTTTTTTTTTTTCTGAGTTAAGTGTCAAAAAAAAAAAATCTGTAATTTACAGAATGAATTTTCCTAAAATTATCCAGGGGGTGGATAATTGAGAGCAAACTGCTTGTACTGTTTGGCTATGGCAGCGCTGTCCCTTCTGGGAACTTGGGTTCCTCCCTCCCAGGCCAGAGCTCCTGGGGCAGGTCATTTATTTTGGGCATCAGGGCCTGATCCGTCACTGCTCCAATCTCTAGTTCCTGGCATTGCCTAAATGCCCTCATTTCAGAACAGCCACGAGGATCGCTTCTATTTGTTTGTAAGATCTGCAAAGACTCATTTTTATAGTGTGACTTGATTATTTTTATGTGACTCTCAGAAAAACTTGTAAAATAATTTGAGTCTTACTTGGCCCGGAAGGGAGGGGAATAAATTGTGCCCTTCCCATTGAGCCGGGATGATGGGCAACTCCTCTGTGTAGAACAGGCTGCCCGTCACCCACGGGTTCACATCCAGAAGCCAGGGCTCTGGAGTTTTCCATGCCTGCCTCTGTGTGTTCTGACCCGTGGTCTCACCCCTGTCTCCTGGCTGGTTTGGAATCGTAGCCTGGTCATGAAGTTTCTAGCCAGAGGCCCAGAACAGGCCATGAACTATTGCTTCAGCACGAAAAAATGGTTTCATTAAAGAATGCTTTATGTAGTGTTCTCTCAATTAATGGACTGTGGACGGAGTTTTCTAAACTGTTCATTGTTTCTTATTTTTATTTTTATGTCCATGTGGAGACTCTGTACCATCATTAAATGAAATATTACTTCATTACATTCAGGTGGTACCAAATCTGCCTTAAAAACATGAGGATGAATTTGCAACTAGTTACATAAGACAAGAGGGAATTGGAGAGAGAGAGAGAGAGAGAGAGAGAGAGAGAGAGAGAGAGAGAGAGTCAGTCCCAGGGAGGGAGGCCCCCCTAGAGATGCTGCCTTGACTTTGATGCTCGGGGCCTCTTGGTCTCACAGTATCCCAAGCCTCTCTGGGGAATGTCACCAGATTTCCCCGCCCAGGTTCTGGCGGTGGCAGCCAGCTTACCGTTCTTGGCCTCGTGGTCCTTCACAGTAGGAGCAAGAATTGGGTCCACTCTGAGCCCAAAAGGAGGGGAAGTCTTCTATTCCTGGCACTCGTGGTGCTGTGGAGTGGGAGCACCGGGGGAAGTTCCAGTCCTGTGATATCAGATGGTTTGTGAAGAGGCAGAAGCTCCCCAGTGAGTAATCCTTCCCGAGCCTTCTCTCCTGACTGAAGTGGAAATGATGTCTGAGCGCCCAAGAAGCCAGTCGATGAATTCCTTCTTTGAACTTGTCTGACTGGAAAGTGGTTCTGAGACTTTGAAAATCTTCAAAGATCTCAGCCCATGAAATCGATACTTGTTTTTTTTTTTTTCTTTTCTTTCTTTCTTTTTTTTTTTTTTTTAAGTTGCCAAGTTAAGGCAAGAACTCTGCTCAGGATACAGTGGAAAGGAGCTCTTCGTTGAGGACCCAGACACTAACAAGGCTACTGAGATAGGAAGGCCACTGTCCTCAGGGAAGAGTCTAGGAACCAATGAAGGAAGAGGCTGTCTCTGAAATCAGTTCAGAGAGTGGCAGGGGCCAGGTGCCCGAGCAGGGACAGTGTGCGGGGAAGTCGGGGAGGGAAGAGAAGAAGCAGACTAAAGGCTTTTACATGTAAATCGGAGGCAACCAAGAATCTCAACCATGTTCCCATCCTTGTGTATGAGCTAGCTGGGTTTTTGTTTGTTTGTTTGGTACCAGAGACCGAACTCAGGGGCACTACTGAGCCAGCTCTATTTTGTATTTTATTTAGAGACAGGGTCCCACTGAGTTGCTTACCACCTCACTTTTGCTGAGGCTGGCTTGGAACTCGCGATCTTCCTGCCTCAGCCTCCTGAGCCTAGGGGATTCCAGGCATGCACTACCAGGCCTGGCTCTTAGCTGGTATTTTTGAAGCAACGATAGCAACATCATATTTATTAAGCACTTACTAGATATCAGATAGGATGATTTTTCTATGAAGGATCTGACTTATCTCAATTTACCCTGACCCCAAATTGGTACCACATCCCTATTCTTTGTCAGATGAGAAAAGTGAAGCTCTGAGAGGTCAAAGTCATTTGTTCGGGGTTCCTCGCATACTCAGCAGGAGAAATAGGATCTAAATTCAATGTCTATCTAACTCCAGCACCTTCCCTCTGAAGCATCCCAGCTTGGATGGCTTGGTTTGGGGTTTTTGTCTGTTATGGAGACCAGAAGGGGAGTCTTGAGGCCCTGGATGGTGAAAGGGTCTGAAGGAACTCAGGAATTCCTCAGGCCTCTTGTTCCAGAGCTCTGGGTTTCACACGAAGCAAGCATGGCCGGCTGGGGGCAGAGGGCACCTCTGCACGGTCTTGTCTGTGGGGCCTGGTCCTGCCGTGCGTCGGCTGGACGCAGTGAGAGCTTTGGATGGAGACTTGCTCCCGGCCAGGTTGTTCTCCATCCTCCTGCCTTGCTGGCTCTCAGACGGCCCAACAGGAACCCAAACGGAACCAAGAGCAAAACCGTGCTTTCAAGAAAAGGAACCGTGTTGTCCTTGAGGCAGAGGAGCTCAGAGAAGGGGAGCGATGACTAAGAGGTCTGCGAGTCGCTGTCACCTGGCGAGGAGGAGCCACGGGAACCAGATGCACAGCCTGTGAGGAGCTGAAGCGAGGCCTCTTGTCAGTTGAGGGTGGAGGCTGAGTTGCCAGCCTGGAGCAGGATGCCAACCAAGCCTGCGCAGCCAGAGTGCCGACAGTTGAATAAAATACACACTCGATGAGAATGCTCAGCTGACAGATGTCACTAAGCTGCAGCCCTGGTTGCTAAGAGCAGAGAATCGCTGCTTGCAACACTGCAACCTCAAACCCTAGGCTTTCTTTCCTTACCCGCAGGAGAGAAGGGCTGCAGGATAAACCCTGCTTCCTGGCAGCAAGTTCCAGCCATGTCATGTTGTGTCTTGAAACGGCTAGAGAGCCACTCCTGAACAGGATCACTGCTATGAGTAAGGAGGTAGCAAGAATCCTAGAGCCACCCCCCCCCCCCCCCCCGGCTCATCCTGAGTGTATTTCCCTAGACTCCAGGCAGCGGGAGCTGCAGGTGGCTGTTGCTCTATCCTGGAAGTGGCCTGGCTGTGTTTCCTTCTGACTTGAGCGCGTATTGCGCGTTCATGCCATATGCTTAGGTTGCCTGTGATCTGCAAGACTTTTGGCACCTGCTCTTTCCCAGTGAAGAAATACTGCTCAGAGGCAGCACTGGCTTTGCAAGCAGCAGACACAGGTAGCACCCAGCAGATGTTCCGCTGTATGTGGGTCTCAGCAATCCTTCCAGGCACCTTTTTTTTTTTTTTGTCTTAAAAATGTTTTTGATGATAAGAATCTTAGAAAATATCTGTCTCCATTTTTGGGAAATTGAGAAGAAATATAGCCATAATCCTGCTCTCCTAATTCACCATTATTATCAGGTTTGGGGACTAATTTCTAGTCTTTACCTACGCATCTCTTTGCATTTGTGTTCTAGTTCAAAAACATTGGCCAAGCCCCTAACATGTACTGGCTACAGATGCTGCTGGAGAACTTTGGAAAATTTGGGGATTGATACATTAAGCAAATAGTAAAGAGTTTAAATGTGATTTTTTTGAAAAATTAAAACAAATATGATTCTACTATGTAGTACAGGTTGAATATCCCTTATTCAAAGTGCTTGGATTTTTTTCCCCCATCTATTTGCATATATATGAGATATTGTGGGAATGGGAGACAAGTTCAAACACAAAATTCATTCATGTTTTATGTACACCATATACATATAGCCTAAAGGTAATTTTATTTTTTGTATTTCTTTCATATATATTTAAATTGACACATAATTATTGTACATATTCACGGGGACAAAATGGCATTTCAATCAATGATACAGTGTGTAATGATCTGATCAGATAATTGGCACACCCACCACACATATTGTCTTTTCGTACCTTTCTGTACTATTTCACTTAAAGTAATGTCCTCCTGTCCCACCATGTTGTCTTAAAGGACAGAATTTCATTCTTCTTTGTGGATGAATAATATTCCATCATGTGTATGTGTGTGAGTTTGTGTGTGTGTGTGTGTGTGTGTGTGTGTGTATAACATTTTCTATATCCATTGTCCATTATAGACATGAAGGTAATTTTAGATACTATTTTTGATGTGACTACATTTTGACTATGATCTTTTGCTTGATGTCAGGTGTGGGATTTTTTACCTGTGGCATAATGTTGGCACTTAAAAATTTTATATTTTGGAAGACTTCAAAATTTCACATTAAGAATGTTCAACCTGTAGAATGGGAAAATTATCAAATTTTAATACAAACTGAGACTTCAAAGAGGGCTACATAGCTTCTGCATAAAGAAAGGAATAGATGCATCAGGGGCAGAAACCCCTGTGGATATCCTTATAAATGCTTGAGGTAGACGCCTTGGAAGATAATGAAAACCAAATGAAGTTGATGAATGAGGATCGAGAGGACAGTGGCAAGAAAGTTTTTGTTTGTTTGTTTGTTTTTCCAGGGATGGAACCCAGGGGCTCTTAACTACTTAGCCACATCCCCAGCAATTTTTTTATTTTTTATTTTTTAATTTTGAGGCAGGGTCTCACTAGGTTGCTTATATCCTTGCTAGGTTGCTGAGGCTGGCTTCAAATGTGTGATCCTCCTGTCTCAGCCTCCTGAGCGCTGGGATTACAGGAATGTGCTACAATGCCCAGCTGAGAGAGAGGATCAGAGAGGATCATATAGAGTAGAGAGGACTTGCTGATTGGTGCAGATGGGGTGAGAGACAAAGGAAGGTGTTGATACTGTTGACTATTTTTTTTTTGGATAATTTCTAAAAATTAGGTTTGATGGCTCTTAAGCCACATTGCAGGACTTTGTCTTTGGCAATTGCCAAATGGTAACACAAATGGCCACTCAGCTATTAGCTCACATTGACTGAGTTCTCCTGTGTGCTGGGTATCTGCTGCCCTCTTTACGCACATTACCTCCTTGAACGTTTACGTCCCTCTGTGAAATAGGTTTTATTATTATAAGTCTTTTACAGATGGTTACGAAGAGAGCTAGGCAACCTGCCCAAGATTTAAACAGCTCTTCCTAGACCAGCACCCAGGTGGCTAAAACACTGGGAGGGTTATCTTTGAAGATGAAGGAATTTATGTGAATGCAAACAGCAACTGTTCCGTTTTCTTGAAGTTGTGTGTGAACATTTCTGCACAGTCCATCATGTGAGTCCACTTTCCATGGCTGTGTCAAAATTCTGGGTATAATCACCTTGGAAAGGGAAAACATTTATTCTGGCTCACGGTTTTGGGGATTTTAGTTCAGTATGAGCTGGCCCTATTACTCTGGGTCTGTGACGAGGCAGTATCTCATGGTGGGATTGTGCGGCAGAGGAAAGCTCATCTCATGACAGCCATGAAGCAGAAAGAAGAGGGTTCAGGGTTCCACTCTCCCCTTTAAGGGTACAATCCCCATGATCTACTTCTTCCCACTAAGCCTGACTCCATTACCTCCAATTAGGATCCCATTCTTGTGGTTCTACACGATGTGGACTTACACTGGTCGTGTATTCATATATGAACACAGGAAAGCTATGTCTGATTCATTCCACTGTTTTTCCTATTCCCGTCCCCCCCTCCCTTTTTTTCATTCCCAGCCATATCAATGTTCACAGCAGCTCAATTCACAAGAGCTAAGCTATGGAACCAATCTAGGTGCCCTTCAACAGATGAATGGATAAAGAAAATGTGGTACATATACACAATGGAATATTACTCAGCCACAAAGAAGAATGAAATTATGTCACTTGCTGATAAATGAATGGAACCAGAGATTATCATGCTAAGTGAAATAAGTCAATCTCCCAAAACCAAAGTCTGAATGTTCTCTCTGATATGTGGATGCTAACACACAATAAGCGGGGAGAGCTAGAGAATAGAAGTTCACTGGATTAGACAATAGAACAGGACTTTGAACCACATCTGTCCAACCCCAGTTGTTTCCTGGGTGTGGTGCTGCTGCCTGTAGTAACAGGGCCTGGGGAAGGAGACTGCTCTTGGCCTTTCTCAGTAGTTTTTGTCATAGCAGTAACAAACAGGAGGGGCATTTCTAGGGTGGCCCTAAGCGCCTGCATAGTGGCTAATAAAGAGCAGAGGCTCCAGAGACGCAGGGAGCTAAGGCTGGGCCTTTCACTTCCACATACTTGCTCTGTGCTTCGGGGAACTTTGCAGTATCTCATTGCATGGCAAGAAGCAAATGCATTCAGTCTTATACATAACGACAATGGCAGCAGTAGTAATAGCAAGAGGAAGAAGAACGACCCCTTATGTCATGTCAAGGGCTGCTCTGAGTCCTTATGCATATTTAGCCCCCTCAATCTCGCAGAGACCCCCTCGACCCTCTCAGGTAGGTGCTGAGATGGCCCCCTCTTATGGGCTGAGGAAACAGTGGCACAATGAGTCAGGCATTTGCTCCAGGGCTCACCTCTAGGAAGTGTAGAACTGTCTTGCATTAGTGCTCAGGGACCCCCAGCCCCGTTATTAGCCAGGTGGGGTGACTTCCCTCCTCCCCCTCCCCCTCCCTCTTTCTCACGTCTCCTCTGGTCATGTTTTTGTGGCTTCCTCTCCCATTTCCATCTTCTTTCTCCTCTACCCTCCCTCTTTTGTGCCACCCTCTTCCTCCCAGTCCCCAGATAGCCTCTGACTTTACAGCTTGGGTTGCTGCAGGGCTGACCACAGGTAGCCAAACCCTTGCTGTCTTGCTGCCAACCCTTGTCCTCGTCCCCTGGCACGGGGACACCCCCACCCCTAGAAGCCGTGCCCACTGTTCCCGAGCTCACAGTCTGCAGCAAGGCAGGAGTGGCCACCTTGCCACCAGTTAAACCCATGTATCCTAATTGTACATTTCTTTCCATTGAAAGCCAAATGATGAAGCTAATCGGGTTCATGCTGAGAACAGATGTTCTGACTTCTGCCCAGATGCTGTACATGGCAAGGATCCGGCGGCGCCGGGTGACAGCCAGCCTCTTTTGTACTTTCATTTGAAGTGTTTCTGGTTGAAGGGTTCTTGGGAAGGGCTGAAAAAAAAATCATGCTGTCCTTACATCCAAAACTGGGCACCGGTCTTGAGGGGGTGTGAAGTAGCCATTCTTGGCACTTTATAATCCATCTGCTTTATGAGGACATAATCCAGTTCCTATTTGAAAACTGCCTTTGTTTGCATTTTATAATTAAGCATTCAGATTTTCGCTTTTCTGGTGGTTTCCGTCCCTAGCTAATGTGGCGGCTAACAATTCTTCTATTTTTCTGCTTGTTTCCTCATCTCTCCCTCCGTGGAATTCATGGAGGACCCCCCCCCCCCATTAAGAACCTCGAAAAGACCATGATCATATCATTCTTTCATTCGGCATTTTGAGTGCCTTCTGTATACAAGGGTTCCCAATTTCATGGAGACTATGCTCTGGCCAGATGGATAATGCACAAGTAACTTAACACCTAGTGTCAGATTGGGGGAGTGCGATGAAGAAATGAAATAAGATGATAGGAGAGAGAAAAACTGGGAGAGTTACTTGCTACAGTCAGGGAAAGTCTTCCGAAGGAGGTGACAGTTAAGCTGAGATCAAGGAAGAACATTCTAGAAAAAAGAAGTGTAAAAGTCCCAAGCAGAGAAAAGTTGGGAATTTAGAGTCCCAAGGATAAAGTCCAGTGATGCTGGGCATGCTAACTAACCATGGCAAGGAGAGGCAAAGGAGAGGCAAAGAGTCGGAAAAAGACCACATATTGAAGACTCTCAGGCCTCTTTCCCCTAGCCTCAAATACTTTTTTTCTAATTAAGTCAGCAAAGGATGATATAGTTAACATATTTTTTTCTAAGAGCTGTTTTTGAGTTCTGGTATCCTCTGAACCCCTGGGCAGGTGGTTTGTTCTGGCCTCCTCCTCTTCACTGACTTTCTTAGGTGTTCCTCATGCTAAAGGCTATGGTGGGGGAGGAGGAGGATTTAGAGCTTACCCAGGAGGGCTGTAAATGGATTCCTTGAATGAGGCCTCTGACTGTGGCTGATCTGGACCACAATGGCAGGTGGCATTTCAAAGCAACATGCAAAACCATCCAAATGGTGCTCCCATGAACAATGCATTGTCTAGAGGAAGAAATCAAATCTGGCAGCTTTATTTAAATTGCAACACACATACACACACAGAAAGAAATGTGTGCATTCCCTGTTGGAGCCAAGGAGGGACATGGGGTCCTGTGGTGACTCCTGAGAATTCCCCCTGCTGCACAAAACCTGGTCCCCATTTGCTCTGCTCAGATTAGCCAGAGCTGGGATTTTGTCACAGAGTAGTCAGACATCATCTGTGGCTACCTGGTCAGCACTGTGCTGCAGGCCCCAGGCAATCCTGTGCGACACCAGCTCCGAAGCACAGGCTGGTGATTTCTCATGGAGAGCGGCCTGTTCTGGAGCAGCACAGCTTCTGCAGGCACTGGTGTCAGACTCAGCCTGGCTGCTAAACCTGAGCTGCACCATTGGCAACGAGCGACAAAGTTAACTTCAGCATCTGTACAATATCATTGCTGAGGAAACTAGATCTACACACAATCTAGAAACATAGCCTCTGTATCTGCAGGCTTCGTATCTACAGATTCAACCAACCTTGGATAGAAAATATTCAGAAAAAAACTGTCCCTGTACTGGATAGATGTAGACATTTTTCTTGAAATTTCACCCCCAAATAAGACATAGACAAACTATTTACATAGCATTTGCATTGAATAAGTAATTTAGAGATGATTTAAGTATATGAGAGGATGTGTGTAATTCACAGGCCAATACTATAGTATTTTATATAAGGGACTTGAGTATCTGAAGATTTTGGTATCTCTCTCTCTATATATATATATATATTTGCAGCCAATCCACCGTAGATAACAAGGGACAACTGTATTGGATCTGGTTGCTATCCTGGAAGGCAGAACCACACCAAAAATATTGATGATATACTCATGTGGGGCATTACTGAGCAAATCCCACACCCAGGGCCAGCAGTACCTTACAAGCAGTCCTTAACACAGACCTCTAAACTAAGTCATAAATGGGTTCCCATTTATGGGACCTGAGGAACTGAGGCACAAAGAGGATGCCTTTGCCCATGGCCACCTCCTAAGCCCTTGCTACCAGTCTCTGCATGGTGTCACATTGTGATTTAACAATCTGAGAAACAAGTTCCTTGTTCCTGGAGGTACTGAAGTTGAGACTGTCATTGCTCAAGGTTGGATTCTCACACTGGAGGCTGGGCAGAGATGCGGTCTCATGATTTTTGAATCTTCCTGTAACCACAAATGTCGTGACTGTCAAGGAGCTAGGGAGTCGTGGGCCAGCTTGTTTCTGGTTGGCAGAGAGATGCAGAGGCCCAGAAATAGCACCAACTCATCTGTTCCGATCTGTTCTATATCAGCAATATGTTCCAATAAGGTCCTGTATGGTTATTGTCTATTCTGTGTCACAAAAGCTGAAACTTATAGAAAATCAACTTAAAAACCCTGAGATACTAGTGTCAGAAGATGAAACTGTCCATAGTTTTCCTTAGGTTCTCAAACAACATCCAGTCTTGAGTATCACAAGGATCAGGTCAGTCCTCTCTGCCTGAAGAAACCTGTCTTTGTTTTTATTAGAAATCACTCCAAGCTCATAATCACTTGGTTGGGTTTCTTCATTCCTGAGAATGGTGATCCAGGGAGAGAAAATAGGTACGACTAGATAAGTGTTATAGATAAAAAAAATGTACCAAAGCATAGAACTCCCGTTTTTTCAGACCTGCTGGGGGCCTGACCAGTACACATGGTTTCTTTTGGGTGAGAGGGAAGGGATTCCCTTGTCCATATCTTGGTAGCATACAAGTAGCAAGATCTATTCATTTTAAACTTTGGAAACTGACGATTTTATAGGTCAAAGCAGTCAAATATGATAACATAGAATAACAATACTAATAATTCAGCAAGTACTGGGGCATTGAATTTACTCATTAGGACGCAGATCTGCAGATTATAATGTGTTCTCATTTTCTCTCAAAGCCTCATTTCTCGCTCGGTAAGGAGAATGAAGGAAGGAGGGCATGCTTGAATCTCCCTGTTAAATGCGATTCTGTCGCTCTGATTTCAAATGGCGTCTTTCAGGTTAACTTGGTTTATTTTGGGAAACTTGTTATCTTTGGGGATTTCTCCTGTTTTTCTCTTTCCCTTCATCTGATGGTGCCTGAGTCGAAGGGGGGAGCTTGTGTAGCACGGCAGCGGTGAGCAAGGAGTCCTCGAGGGTCATTAACGCTACCCTTGCTGAGGACGAGAAGCTGGAAAATACGACAGGATGAATTCAGGGGTCTCCTAGATGTCCACAAGGTGTAAATGGCCTGGGGGATATTCTTTGATTTGTTCCTCTAAAGAACTTAAACAATAAAGTCATTTCACAGGTGACCCCATTCAGGCGTAAAGATGCCTGAGTCACGCTGAACTCTCAATGTCACAGAACTGGGATTTTAGACCCAGGCCTGTCAAACTATAAAATGTCAGGGCTTCCCACTAGCCAATAACCCACATGTCTGAGCCCTCTATATCACAGTGCAGTTTTTAATGACCATCTCATATTCTTAATGTTTCTGAGGACTTAACTCTAAGAAGAATGTCACTTTGGAAATTCCTGTATCATTTTAAGTCATAGGCTTTCAGACCTCAGTCTTAACCAGTGCTGGTCTCAGTGGGAACTTAGGGTCTTCTCCTCCATTCTGAAAAGCTCCTTTGAGTGGGCAGGTCTTTTGAGGACCTGTGGGTCAGCCCTCAATCGTCCCAGATAGGAGCTGGCAGAGCAGGAGACCCAGGAATCCGTTCCCCACATCCTGCCTTCTGCATCCAGCTGCGCGAAGCCTGGCACTGTGTCTGTCCCGCTGCCATGGTTCGTGTTGACTGAGTGGCTGGCTGGCTGAGGGAGCCACCTGGCAACCGCCACCGGAGAAGGCTGTCTGTGTGGAAAGGGTGGGGGACCCTGAATTCGAGAGGCAGGTAGGAAGGGCTCCAGACTCCCCGGGCAAACATCGCCAGCCCCCACAGAACAGCGGAGGGTCTGTGTGAGCCCAGCACGGTGAAGGACAGTTTGTCACATGTTGGGTGACTGGCTGGGACCTGACCATCAGGCTGTGAGGATCGTCCCTTCTGACCATGAAAGGTGGTGATGAAGCTCAGCTCGTGCGTCGCACTCTGCCAGCCCGTCTGGCAATGAGAGTGACCTTGGGGAACTGCAGCCCGGCGCCAGCTTGTCCTGGCTGCCTTCACTCATAGCATTTATACCAGGGCACAGGTGCCACGATTGTTCCAGGGACAGAAGGGATCCCACGGGACAGGCAAGTCTGGGTCTCCAGGCCTGGATACCATGGGGTGCCGTGTGGCTCCCAGTAGAGATGACATTGGATCATCTCCTGAAGAGTGGGCAGGAGTTTGCCAGACGAGAAGTGGGAGAAGGTGTTCCAAGGGACAGGAAAGGGCCGAGGGACAGGTGTGGTGTGTGGGTCTGGAGAATGCCTGGGGTGGAGCCACCACCCACCACACGCCTGTCCTGTAGACGCAGTATTCCTTCCTTCAGGATCTACTTTTGAACACCCTCATGACAGCAAGTGTCTGTTCCCCTTTTGTTTCCTGTCCCCAGGGACCCGCCTTCCTGGGGCTCTGCCCTCTCGAAGGGACTCAGGTGTGTTTCTGCAGTTCAGTTGGGCTTTTGGCCCAAAGACTTTGGCTTGCCCCTCACAGATCACGGGCAGGCCCACCGACGGACGGTTTGCCCAGTTTTGCTGATCTTCCTCTAAACATTTGAGTGCTTTTTCAGAACTGAGCTCAGTGGCTGGGAACTTGCCGTTTCCTGCCAGACTTCCCCGGTGTGGACTCCCTCTAAATCGATGATCTGTGGGAAAGGGCTTCTTCTTCCTCTATTCTCTGAAAAAAAAATTCCTTCTTTTAATTATTGACTGTTCCCCAAATTGCTTCTCTTGCTGGCCATTGCTATAAAGCTATCTATACTCTGTACCCTCAGTGATGAGCTCCCTGCACAGTCCTTTGTGTTCTTCACACTACGTCCACATCAGAGGTTCATCAGGCTCCCATCTGTTCATTTATTTAGCCGCTATTTATTGAACACCTACTGTGTGCTGGGTATTGGCAATATATTGATAAGGAAGACAACATCTCTGCCATCATGACACTTAAATTTCATTGATGGGAGGTCCATAATACTTAAATAAAGAAGTCAGTAGGGAAGACACTTCAAGATCATGAGATATGCCAGGAAAAACAGCAAGAACCCTACAGCACACCTGGTGGGGGGCCGCGGAGGCAGGAGCGGGAGGACCTCTCTAGCATGTCATTGGAAAAGAGAACCTCAATGGCGAAAATACCTGAGGAAGGATATTCCAAAAACAGGAATAACAAGAGCAAAGGCAGGTGACAGGATCACAAGAGGGAGAGGTGCGAGATGAAAGAGAATAAAAGATGAGTCCAATCTTAGAAAGTAAGGCAGACATTTGAATTTTGTTCTGAGCACATGCCATGTTGAGCCATGCTATATGGAGTCTACATTAGTTAGTACAGTGCTGCAGATGGGATCTTGAATGTCCCGGGAGACTCGTGTGTTGGTCACCAGCCTGTGGCTATATTGGGAAATGGTGAAACTTTGGGGATCTAGAAGAAGGAAGTTAGGTCACCAGGGGCATACCCTTGAAGGGACCCAGACCCTCTGGTTTTTCTCTTTGTTTCTCCTGCTCGTGCATGAGGTGAGCTGGTAACTCCTCCACTGGAAACCTCCACCATGGTGTACTGTGCGACCACAGGCCCAAAGCAAAGGGGCTAGTTGGTCATGGACTGAAACCTCCAAAATTGTGAGCCAAATTAAACCTTTCTTCTTTTAAGTTGACCTTCTCAGGTGTTTTGTCATCGTGTCAGAAAGCTAACACAGATTGATTAATTAAAAATGATTGCATTGAAGGATCCAATGAGTGTGCTACTGGGATAGAGGCTCCAAGGAGGCTGAGAGAACCGAATTCAAAGGTGGGAGCTCCCCATGTTTCTTGCAGTGTTCAAGGGGGCGATGGAAAGACGACTGTGTCTTAAATGTCCATCATCAAGCCAAATTTGTGAAACCTTCTAGAGATTGGAAATTGCTACACAACATTGACCTCTCTCAAAAAAGTGTGTGTGTGGTGTGTGTGTGTGTGTGTGTGTGTGTGTGTGGTGTGAGAGAGAGAGAGAGACAGACAGAGAGAGAGAGAGAGAGAGAGAGAGAGAGAGAGAGAGAGAGAGTTGGGGCTGGGGTGGGTCCCTTCAGGTCATTGCTGTGGCTTGGATTAATTACAACTATTTCATTCAAATTTTATTGAGTAAATCAATTTTTTAAAAAATCAATTTTAACTATTAAAAAAACTGTCATTAACAACTTTGGCATAATTTTTAAAAATAACATCTATTCATGAAACTCATAAATTTGTGTTGCTACATCTACTCATTTTGAACAAACTTTGGGAGAAAGCTTCTTTAGCTATCTTGGTTCAACTGGATCACTTCCTGGGCCACAAGACAACCTGTTTATTTTTAAAGTTACTGTTCATAAGCACTTCCTTATACAAATCAAAATTTCTTCGAGGTCAAATGGATTCCAAGGCTAATGTGCCGCTGACCTCTTAACAGAAGAAGAAAAGGCTTGAAGTATTTAGGAAGTCTAATTGTATTTATTAATTGAGTTTGTGTTTTATAAACACTGAAGCTCACCAAAGGACCATCATCATAGATAAAGTATTAGAAAAGCAAACCCAAATGAAAAAAAAAATTGATAGGATAGGAGAAAGCAAATCACAGTATGGGATAAAGCATCTCTTTATGGGTCCTCTCCTGTTCTTAAAGCATTGGTATCTTTATACTTGCTTTTGACTTTGGTCTCAGCAACTATTATATCTACATCTACACAAACATACACATATATTTATATATACATACAAGTGTGTGTCTCCATAAACATACATAAATGTATATAGTAGTTCCTTGTTATCTGTAGCAGATTGGAAGCAGGATCCCCTTGGATATCAAAATCCAAGGATGCACCAGTCCCTTACCTGTGCACATCCTCTCATAGACTTTAAATCATCTATAGGTTACCTGTAACACCTAATGCATTGTAAATGGTATGCAAATAGTTAGACTGTATCCTATGGCATAAAAACAAAAAAGCTGTACATGTTCAGTACAGACATCATTATTTAAAAATATTTTCCTCCATGGTTGACTGAAACTGTGTGGATGCAGGATGCACAGATACAGAGGGCCACTGTATTTAAGTGTTCATTACAAAATATATCATGAACATGTCTCATTCAGTCTAAATCTCTATACTGTGCCAGACACTACCCAGACAGTAGTATCACAGCAGTAAACAGACAAAAGTCTCTGCCTTCTTAGAGTTTCCTTTTTTTTTTTTTTTGGTGGGAGGAGACATATAATAAAGGAAACACACAAAAGGCCAGGTTTGGTGGCACATGCCTGTGATCCCAGCAGCTTGGGAGGCTGAGGCACAAGGATCACTAGTTCAAAGCCAGCCTCGGCAGCTAAGCAAGGCCCTTAGCAACTCAACGAGACCCTTTATTTAGAGAAAATATAAAAAGGGCTGAGGATGTGGCTCAGTGGTTAAGCTCCCCTGAATTCAATCCCTAACATCAAAAAAAGAAAATCGAAAAAAGAAAAACAGAGAGAGAGAGAGAGAGAGAGAGAGAATATATACAGAAATATATGGAATGTTAGATTGTGATATCTAAAAGAGAAAGTAAATCTGGGAAGGGAGATAAGGAGGTAGGTGGTGGCTGCCATTTAGAAAATGTCCAGAGAAGCTGAAATTGGAGTGAACTTGGAAGAGGAGGGGGCAGACCCTGCAGCCAGGAGGAGGAACAGCAAGGAGCCTGCAAGGGGAAGAATAAATCCCTGTGCAAATGGTCACAATGTAAAGTACAGAAGCAAACACAGTCAGAAGTGGACACTCCTCATGTGCAATCTTAATCCAGGTCCCTCCCTCCCTCCTTCCCCAAGGGCAAGCAGCGTGACAGGTTAATGTGTCTCCTTCCAGGCCACCTGTGAACATTGTTTGAAGAAACCAAACACTAGATCTATTGTCTAATGAATTGCTGCCCCCCCACACACACCTTACAGCATTGTACATCATCCTGTGTAAATATGAACACGCTCCACTAACTTCCACAGCTCTGTAGAGTTCTGTGAGGTGCAGGTTCTGTGTTTTGCTTACCTGCCCTGTCTTTTGACTTTCCAGTTATTTCTCACAATAATTAAAAAGTGTTTACATTAAGTGCCCTTGTGCCTCTGGGTGTGCAGGCGAAGGTGTCTGTAGGACGGTCTCCTTATCTACAACTTTTACAAGAAGTTATTTCCCTCCATTAAAAGCTTTTGAAAGAATTTCACTATGTTTTGGTTCCATTTTGCCAAAACCATAAAATCATTTTAATAAAAGATGAGGGGAAACCCCCCCCCCCCGAGGCTTCCTTTTCTATTTCTCTGCCTTTTTGCCATATGCCTAAATAAATAAATAAATTTAAGAATTGTTGTCTTGCTTTTGGCCTAATAAAAGCTGAACATCACAGGGCAAGGCAGTTGGAAAAGTTTGCTTCAAACTGCATTCATTTGAAAGCTTCCTACTAAGCACATTTTTGCAAGATTAAGCAGACTTTCTGAAGGCTGCTTCTCCACTCCATAGTCAGATGCAGTAAAACCAGGATGACCTGACTTTCTCTCTGCAAGCACCTCCTGTGTCTCTACAGGTCAGGACTCCATGGAGACCAGTCTTTCAAGTCCTCGGGGCATTGACTTGATGCGGTAGGCTTTATTCCCTCTTGAGTTTAATCCCTCCCCTCTTAGGAACCAGGTACTTCAGAGATGACAGCTGATGGTTGAGTGTGTGTGTGCTGGGATCACGAGCGTGTGCCGTTTGGGTTTTTTTGTTGTTTGCGTGACTGATGAAAAACATCATTCCATCTTCGTCTGGTGAAAGCAGTGGCAATCGATAGTAGTGAATTTCGTTGAGCATTTGCTGTGTGATAGGCTCCTTGATAGGCCTCACTATTTTATTCCATTTCCCTAACAACCTATGAGGTAGGAGCCAATCTCCCCGTTTTATGTGTGTGAAAATGAGGAATTAAAAAGTGACAGACTGATGTACGCATCATTCAAAAGTGGCAGATCTGCGACTGAAAGCCACGTCTTTTGTATGCTAAGTCCCACAGCCTTGACCACACGCACCTTCCTTGTTTCCTATGTAGACTGTTCACGGAGGGCCCTTCACATTGAAGGACCTTATTCTCTATATTTTCCTGGGGCACATGTCAAAGCCACTACCTTGGGCCAGTGCAGGGGTTCAGGCAAATGTGATAAAGGTCTTTCTGAGGATGCTGGTTGTAACTACGACGTATCTTTCCAGACAGACCTACTGTGTAGTGTAGAGGACCAAAATGATTTAGAATTGAGTGCCTGAGTTAGAATACTGACCATCTGTCTTTCAATGACCAGTATAACATTTCTTGGTTTCTTAACCTGGAAAATAGTGACCATAATAACTTTTATAGGCTGTTGTGAGGATGAGACAGGAGAGGGCCCGTGTATAGTACTTGGAGCAGACAAGACATAGTAGGTACTTTTATTATTATCTACTATTATTCTAAGGGGAAAAAAATAATGTTGCACAAGAAGCAATAGCATGAGTTCGAGCTTCAGAGAACTTCGATGACATGAATAAACCCCGAAATCATCATGCTCAGTAAGAAACCAATCACCAAAGACCACGTGGTATACGACTCCATGCATTTGAAATGTTCAGAACAGGTGAATCTGCACAGAGAATAGCTCAGTGGTTGTCTAGGGCTGGGGAGTTTAGGGAGGATGGAGTTATTTGGGGGAAATAATAAAAATATTCTAATATTGATCATGGTAGTGATCGTAATTCTATAAAGATACTAAAAATCATTGAATCATAGAGTTTTTAAGTGAGTGGATGGTGGGATTGTAGAATTACATATCAATAAAATTTTCTGTTAAAAAATAAGCTTCTGGTATATGTCCAGATAAAAAGAATTTGAAAAATACTGTAGTTTACAAGTTAGACTCTATATTGAATGCATTTTTTTTTTAAATTGTACTGATACTTTCTTAGGGAAGTCACTCACAAGAAAGTATTAAAAATGAATATAGTTTTGTTTAAGGGGAAAAAAAACCTGAAGACAAAACAAATCCAGGAAGAGAAACCAGACGGAAAAATGTAGGAAGCCGGGAATGAGACTACCTATAAGTCTACACTGACCCTGACTCATGGCCAGCAGGGCATGCATTTGAGCTGTTTGTTATAAGGGTGATGTATCTGCTGTGATTCATTCACACTGTCTTGTGGGGACTCCATGCAGAAGCAATTTGACCTTGCCCCTGAACCACACAGATGTGTGCACATTAATGAGTTGAGGTAAGATGAGGACAATTTGGTACTTGTCGGATCAAACCACGGTGTCTGCATCTCAGTTAATTGACCTATCTGGGTCTGTTCTCAGCAGGTGTAAGACCTGTCAAAATAGGAGAAGATGCAGAAGCAACTCGGTTATAAATGTGTTGTCTCTTCTCTGAGACAAGAAGCTATCTATAAAATCGTCTGGCTCATGTTAGGATCTTAAGGGATGTTTGTAGAAAGTGTTGCTGTTGGAGGGAACCCAGCCATTAAAGATCTTGTCTCCATGACTCGCATGTAGTTAGTGAACTCAGTGGAAAAAAAGAGTTGAACTGCTTTTGATGACATAATAATAATTTTTAATCCTTCCTGGTGACTTACAGTTCAAGGGGTGTTCCTGTATTCATAGATTGGTTAATTTTTTAAATGGCATTCTGGAGACACAGAGTGCTAGAGGGACTCAGAGACAGAGAGTGGTTTTCAAGTTCACTTGGCCAGAGCAGGGGACTAAACCCAAGTCCAGCTGTCTTCCCAGGATGCATGAACTGTAATTTCTTGGCCTTAGTTGGTCAACTTAATTTTTCAACTTTACAAGTGATTACACTGATGCTAACTGGCACTGTGGAGAGTATTGTTAGCAAAAGCATATGACAATTACAGGGTATCTGCTTCTTGAGGCCCAAATGAGCATGAACTAAGTCTACAGGGGGAGAATCCAGCTGCCTTGGGGAAAGGGTCTTAGTAAAGTGGTGGGCGCACAGATTTGGAACCAAATTCTGAATCTATCACAGTTTTTCTATTTCTTGGGGCTCATATTACCATTATAGACAATTATTGTAAGGATTGCACGTGGTATTATGTGCTGAGTGTTTAGCACAGGGATTGGCACAGAGTCAATGCTCATTAAAAACTGTCTTGATCACCCATTTTCTTTCCTTCTTTTCATCCTCTCCTTGTCATCCTTTGGACTTGGGAGGCTGATGAGCTCCTTTAGCCTTATCTTGAAAAATAAAGGTCATTCTCCTCTTTGTCCAAATTCCATTCATCCATCCACTCCATCCTTCATACATTCTTTCTTTTTTCTTCCCTGTCATTGATCTGAATTTAAAGACCAGGACAGTTCAACCAGTGTAGACCTGACTATCTGCTGAGCAGGAGAGAGTAGGTGGCTCCTTCAGGTCATGAGAAACCTGGGTCAGAAATGACCGGGAGGCATTGGGTCAGAAAGGTAGCTGGGCTTGAGGATGGACCACCTACAGGACACATGGGGCTAGAGGACCCAGTGGTGATAGGAGAACCAGAGGGCAGGGCTGTGGTCTGGCATCCGAGTAGGCTGGATGAGGCAGAATTTAGAGGTCTAAATAGGGAATACTTATAAGGAGTTAGTGTCCCACTAATGAACTCTATTGATTGACAAAGGCTCATTTAGCCCCAGGGACCCATCACTGCAGCTGGAGGCGAGCCCTCTGGACTCCCCTCCATCCATCCTGAACCTTGCATGAAATGTTAATAGAGTGTTATGGGGAGAGAGCGGAAAAGACCATGGAGGAGAAGAATTAAGACTAGAGAACGCAGTGTTTGTTCACGGAATCAGGATTAAGAGTTAAGAATTAAAAACGTGGAATCAGGATTAAGAGTTTTGAATTCTGGTCTTTGTTGGCCTCACCTGGGGTGAGGCTGACCACAGGACGAGGCTGGGCCTTGGTGCTTAAGAGAGAAGAAAGCGTGGTGGAGATGGCTAGGCAGAGGAGCGAGGTAGGGATGCCGAGAGAGAAACTGAGTCAGGAAGGAAGCAGCTCTCTCAGGTTCAACAGGCAAAAACTACATCCAGAAATCTAGACTGCGGGAAGGAGCCTGAAAAACAGAGGATGAGAGATTCAGACAGGAGGACTTGGGAAGAAATGGTTAGTAACCCCAGCTGTGATTCTGTCCACCAGGCAGCCTGAATGGAGAACAGGTATTTCCAAGATCTCCTCCCTATACCAGGATGGGTTTTTGTGTTTTTTTTTTTTTTTTAAAAGGATTGAGTAAGCACAAAAACAAGTGTAAGTAGGTATAAAATAAAGTAGTGGTTCTCAAACTTGAGCATGTACCAGAAGGGCTTCTTGAGACGCAGGTTGTTGCCACCTTGCTTTACCTCTCAAGACATAAGGATGCTCAGGACAGGTGGAGAACTGCCACTTGTAGACAAGCAGTTCACAGATGTTTTATCTGGAATATTTGCAAGTGGAGAAGCGTCACCTGTGTCACGTTGAATCTCTGGTGCTTTGACTGCCTCTCTTCCAGACTTGGGGGTGTCTGTGCCTGCTGGGTGTTATGGCTTGGATATAAAGTCTCCCCCTAAAGCTCATGTGTGAGACAATGTGAGAATGTTCAGAGGTGAAGTGATTCGATCATGGGAGCTGTAACCTAATCCGTGGCTTAATCCACTGAAATGGATTCAGTGGGTGGTAACTGCAGACACGTAGGGTGTGGCTCAAGGAGGTAGGTCATTAGGGGCATGCCTTTGGGGTTTTAATATTTTGTCCCTGGTCAACAGAGTGCTCTCTCTTCTCTCTCCACCCGCCCCCCCCACTTGATTGCCATGTCCTGAGCTCCTTGCCACCTCCACGTCCTTCCATCATGTGGGTTCTACGTCACCTTGGGTCTAGAGCAATGGACTGAGACCTCTAAGACTGTGAACTCCAAAAAAACTTTTTCTCCTCTATGTTGTTCTTGTCAGGCCTTTTGGTCACAGCCATTAAAAAGCTGGCTAAAACACTGGGGTATATTTTCTGATTTTTCTATGAGTATTCTGCACGAATCATGCGACTGAAATTGGGGGAAGTTGGGGTGGCCAGTTGAATATCCATTCTGGGAAAACTTCTGTTCGCACACTCTTAGCAATATGGTAGGTCATGCATGTAGGCGCTCCCTTTCCCCACCCCTCTCTTCCCATTTCTTCCCCAATAACACACATGGAAACTCTATACTCATTATTTTCTAAAAACTCTTGTGGTAAGGAAAAACTAAGTAGAACCTGAGATGTAAATTGCTCCTGAGGTCCACGGTCGGGAGTTGGAGATGGGCATGTTTGGGACAGGGAAATTCCTGTCAACTGGTGTTTCCTACCACCAACTGCACATTAGCATTCTCTAAGAGCTTTCTGAAACTCCTCATGTTTGGGCTGCGAGATTCTGATGTCATTGATCTTGGATGGGACCCTGGCATTGGAAACTGTGCATCTCTCTCCTGGAGGGTTCTAATGTACAGCCAAGCCCAAGATTCACTGTTCCAAACCCATTTCGTTAATGATCCCTGGGTATTGAGCCTAGTTGCATTTTTGTGTAACTCTCTTAATAACCACAAGCCACATGGAGGCTGCCATCCAGGGGGAAAATAGTGGACGCTGGATTAGACAGGTAAAGCAAGAAGTAATTATCCTGAGACCAGGGGGAAAGAGATTTTTTTTTTTTTAAATTCAAGTTTAGAAAGTAACAACAAAACCCCAGGCTGATGATAACAGAAGCTGAGACCAATTCAAGGGACATGAACCAAAGAAGGTTTCTGTGCCAGGACAAGGGGAGGGTATCCCAGACTCATGCAGCCAGCCCAGGACACAAGTCAACTTGCTTGTAGAGCCAGTTAGAGCCTGTCGGAACTCGTATGGGTCCATGTCCAGGCCTTGGGCAGAATTTATCTGGGGCATTCACAGCCAAAACGTGTAACATAGGAAGCAAAGAAGGTTCTGAAAGGGAGGACAGGAAAGGTAAAAGGCACAGAGAAGACAATCTGGTCTACATGATGCTCAGCCATCCGTTCCATTGCATTTCTTTCCATCAGACTGACCGAATGTTTTGATGTTGTGTAGACACAATTTGAGGGCTATGGGAACAGAAGCACGAACGTTCTCAGAATAAGACTTTTTCAAACTTTAATATCTCAAATGAACACTCTGGGGATCTTGTTAATAGGCTGATTCTCATTCAGTCAGTCTTAAGATGGGACTGGAAGGGCCTGAGATTCTGCATTTCTCACAGTTCCCTAAGTGATGCGGGCCTGTGGACAGGGTTGGTGTCTACTCAAAAACATTGAAGAACACCTTGCAGAAACCTGCCGAGGTGCTATCGATACGATGGATGACGTAAGCTTTTCCTCGTTCCTCAGCTAATTGGAAGGGGTCTATGGTTCGGCAGAAGGCCTTGTTCCCTTGAGAAAAGGGACTTTCTGCCTATGTAAATGCAAGACAGCATTCTACCTATTTCATCTCATGTCTCTCAGGACCCCTCCCTTTCCCCACACCCTGGCCCATATAAAAAACTGATTCTCTGAAGACCAAAGTTAGGCTCGTGTTGACCTAGTGAAGCAAGAGGCCCAAGTGGGTAACCTGTTACCTAAGAGCAGCGTGGCAATTCTTTCATAAATGAATGTCAATGAGGTATAATTTTCTGCTGTAGCAGAATTTCTACACCTGACAGTATTCTTAATATACTTTAATTAAGAGGTTAATCTGTTGTAGAAATTGCTTTTCTCTGAAGCCACCTGAAATCAATTTAAACTCAATTACAAGTGGTTAGCTATTGTTTATGTGGTTAAAGATTAGAGAATACATTTTTGCTTGTCAGGAGCCATCAGAGCAAATTTTGAATGTCACGATCAGAGGAGAGCCTGAATAGTTGAGTGCTCTTTAATGGGCATGGAGAAACCATTAGAAAATGTAATCAGTCATATTTGATGACTTGACCTTGGGACTCAGCTAGAAAAGGGTCTAATCATGTCTGTCCCATAAGTGCCACCAGGATTGCTCTGCTGAAATTAATTGATCATTACGTGCTTTCTGAGAGGCTAATATACCCTATTTGATGGAATATAAATTGCAAAAATAATCTGTAAATTATATAACAAGCTTCAGAATACATTTGCCCTCTGTCTCCTTAGCAGAGATTAAATCTGACAGCTAGTTTCAAAATGATCAAAATGGCTTAACTCCTTCAATAGTTTGGAATGCTTGAGTTTTTACAAAGAAAAAAAAAATTCATTGCACTGCATGGGCCCAGTATATAAATCAGAATTACAAATCATTTTCCATCAGTAAAATGTAGAGATAAAAAGGGGGTCTGAAAAGGTTTTTCTGGGGCTTGAATGCATTATTTTATTCAACTGCTTAGTAAGGTACTTAGCTGCTATTAAAAATTTGGATGCATGTCAGAGACAAGGAAGCTGTTTTGAATCCTATCCACTTCAGTGCTAAGTATATGGAAGAATTACATGCCTCTAATAGGCCAGGCAGCTTGCTAATGTGATGTCCCATAGACCGCTTGAGCCGTGCACAATGACAGTGCACTCTGCTGATTATTGGTGGGTTAAAGGTTTCTTGTCATCCTTTGGCGTGTCAAAATGATGACTCCAATTACCGCCTCTGTGAGTATTCTTCTGGGATCGAGACATTCTGCCATTACAGTGTACACATTCCATGACATTTTGGTTAAAGTTGCAGAAAAATCTCCCTCTAGAACTCTGACCCAGAAGGGAAAGAAATTAGGAACAGAATTTTCCTTTGAGCAGACGCTGATCAGGTTTGAAATAAACCTTCCAGGATTGTCCTCCATAAATGCTGAATGTTAACTATTGAGTAGAGGACCATCTATTCTTGCCTAATTGGCGTAATAAGGGAAGATCACAATTTTGGATTCTAGAAAAAAAAAAAAAAGAAAGAAAAAATGTGGGATGAAGTGGGCTCGGGATAGTGTTTTGCATGAAAGATGGTTCCCTAGATGCCAGGACAGTGGTAGATTTTCCAGGAGCAAGCTTTCTGGGAACTGGACTTTTGAAAGTTAAAAATCCCTTGGGAGCTGAATTGGGGTGAAGTTCAGCTGTGAGAACCACACTGATTACATTAGGGTTCTGAGTCACACTCCATAGATTCAATCCCTGGCTCTATCATGAATTGTGATTTCTTAGCCTTTATCATGAATCATGATTTTCTTTTTAGCTTCTTAAAGCCCCAGTTCTCCCAACTGTCCAGTGGAGATCATAATAAAAATGACCCACGGTGATGAGAATAAACTACTTTGCAGAGCACCGGATGTATATACTTGCTAAGTTCTCCATCTGAATGAAGCAAAGTATAAAATAATTTAGTGCCTGTCTTTTCTGAGCCCCAAATTGGGACGCCTTATTTGAGAAGAAGTTTTTTTTTCCTCCTGTCTTATGAAATTTGTGATGTGAAGAGTCTTACCAAGATACCAAGCAGAAGCCTAAGTTGATTCCTCCTTTGGAGATTCTCCCTTATGACAATTCTCTCTGCTGCGGGGTGGGGTCGGGTTAGGGAAGGTTTGCAAGGCCAACTCTGCACTGGGCAGCAGGGCCTGAGCCACACCCCAGCCGTGCCGGGTTGAGAGTGACAAGTCCCTCCCTTCTCACGTCTTAGATTCTTTGTGGAAATCTACAGGGTTGACCAGATGACCTTGAAGGTGATGCAGAGAACAGGGAGTCCAAGACCTTACACTGCTGGCCCTCTTCATATTCCCTGCTCCATCACCCCAGATGTCCCTGGGCAGAGGGTGTCACGTGCGGGGTATCATGGGTAGGTGGCGACTCCGCAGCTTTTGGCTTTAGGCTTGTGCCACCTGGCTTCTTTGTCATGACAGACTGTTCTGTGTGTGTGGCAACATCTGGGTGACCATTCGTTAGGGCTGGGCTACTCAGCCTTTAAAAACCACTTCTTCCTTGACTTCCTCTCTTCACTCCTGGGAGATGCTGCTAAGCCTCTTCCTCACTTCCCAAACCTTCTTTCTTTTACAGATATGACTTGGGGGAGTGTTGGCTTCCTGCTACCTCTCCCCCCCCCCCCCCCGCAATGCCTACCCTCAGCAGAGGTCATAAAAGGGGTACTCTGAGGGCCAGATTCAGTCCACAGATGCTATTAGTTATTCCCTAAGGAGGTTTTTTTTTTTTTTTTTTTTTTTTTTTTTTTACAATTGGATCCAGTTTCCAAGTCTTAAAAATCAGATTTCATATAAAACCCAGAGTTGCAGCTTCTTCTGAAAAAAAAAAAAGTAAAATTTAAAAGGAAAATATGACTCAAATTTCCCCCAGGAAGGTTGACCTGGTTCTTACACCAGAGGGTGAGGAGTCTTCTAGAACCTGGTCTTGGCAATATCCTAACTTCTCATGCTAGGACTGAACACTGTCCCCTCTAACCTCTTTCACTGTGTTCATCAGTCATCTGACACCCTTGTAGCAAAGGTCCCACTTTGGGGCACTTCACTCCTGTTCCCCGAGCATGCATTGAGGCTGTCCCCTTCCTCTATGGTCATACATGAAGTCAATTGTTGAAAGTTCCAGCTTTTGACTCTGTCCTGTGTCCCTGCAAATTTCCGAAACAGGACCTGCACTTTGAGCTTTAAACAAGTTATACACGACCATGGCAAAGGCTCTGAGCATGAGTTTTGCTGAGAGCAGGGAGGGAAGAATCTGAGGGCACAATCCCTGGGCTGGCTTAGAGGGCTAAGCCAAGAATCTGGGAAGGGCCCAAGTGAAGCTGAGCAGAGGCCTGGCAGCTCTTACAATGCTTCCTTGACCAGCTGTCCTGACAGTAAGCAACATCAGGACCAAAGCGGGAATGAGGCTGCCCTGTCTCAGCCACTCTCCTCCTGCCTAGCTCAGCTCTGCGCATTCTCCCTGGGACACTAGAGCCCCCAGGCCTCTGTTGGTGGTGGGAGGACAAAGAATCCTTGGGGGTAAAGAACAGTAGAGCGGATGCTTAGAGAGGAGGTTTGGAGTGTCCACTCTGTGAGTAATTTTTGGACAGGAACACATGCAAATGACCTGCTGCCCCTGGGCCTGATTTTCCTCAGAGGGTAAATAGCCATTCAGCTCAGGATTTCTATAATTCCAGTGTCTATTGTCCCACCATATGAATTGTGTCTTCTGGCTACATACCAGGACACATCACTACTGCAAACTTGCTTTAGACTTTCCATAGTCCACCACAGTTTGCTTGTTGGTCCTGCTGAGAGCAATCCTGAAGAAACTGTACAGGACAGAAAAGTGTGAGAGCCACAGCGTGGGTAAGTCAGAGCTAGTGGGGACAATGCCACAGTGGTTAACGTCAGCCCTCGAGACTGAGTCCAGTGTTCTGGTAAGTGATTGACCTTAGAAAGAGCCAAAGGCCATAAAATCAATATCTACATCATAACTTCAATACAATAGTCAGCATTACCTTCTACTGAATCATTCACTTCAGGACATGCTACTGAACCAAAAGCAAGAATGGATGCCCACAGAGTGCACGTGCAGACAAAGGGGATTCTGACTGAGGAGATAATCTCCATTGATTTAGTCACACAATGAAAGTTTTTACTCCTGTGTGAAATACTTTAACAGCCAAAGGCTTTTTGCTTTGTACTCTAAAAGCTCTCTCTAGATCCATTTCCCTAGAAATAGCAAGCATACTATGTCACATTACATTCCCTCTGTCAGCTGAATTGTCTGGCATGGAATTTGGGGGTTGAAACACTTTGTCCAAAAAAGAAGAAAAAAAAAACAGGTCATTCGCTTTTTCTCTCCATAATTCTTTTGTTCATTCACTGAGCACTTCAGCCAGTTCCTGTTGAAGGGATGAAATGTGGCTTATGGTACACACAGATGAGGTTTGGGTTTTCCACGGAGACTGTCGGAATATTTTTAAAAACAGTTAAAAACACAAATTCTCCCGTTTATGCAACTGTATGTTCTCCTTTAAGTATTTATAGGGTGGTAATAAAAATTAAAGGGCATTTTTTTTTCTTTTTTCCTTGTAACTTTCTAAACTTGCTTCCATTTTAATGATGGGAAAATAATCCATCTCATTGTGGGAGATTGCAAAACTGATTCCAATTCTTCTCCCCTCCCTATTTCTACATTCTTTGCAATGTGATTTCATAGCTCTTCCTGTTAGGGGATGAAGCTTATTTTCCAAACCCTACAGTCTGGGCTGGCATTGTTTTGGTCAACAGAATGTATATGGTGATGGGCCCGTTCCAAGCCTGTGCCTCAAGAAGGCTTGCATGCTTCTTGCTTTCATGGAGCCCTGCTGTGCAGACAACCATGGTGAGGAAGATCTCTGCTAGTCTACTACTGGAAAGAAGGCTCAGCCTCACAGCTAGGCCTCCCTAGACCAATAGTGCCCAGATGTGTCAGTTGACCATAATAAGCAGGATGGAAGAATCCAGATGAGACCAGAAGAAACCCCCAGCTGATAATGGAGACTTGTATGCAGAGACAAATGCTTATTGTTTTAAGCCAAAGAATTTTGGGGTGGTTGGTTATATAGCAATAACTAACGGATACACCCGTAAACCGCTAAACTACTTATTTTTCTTGTTGATGTGTTTTCAAATATTCCCTATTATAAAACAATTCTATGATGAACATATTTTTGCAAGCAGAGAATGTTTCAATGAAAGTTTTCATTTGGTTTAAGGAAAACAGGCAATTAGGTTTCATCACCCCAGCACTTTTAAAAATATGATGTGATTGAAATTCTGGGGTCTTCTTTATAGAATAATTATTGTAAAGAAAATAAAGACTTTGTATTGTGTAGTTGCTTTGTGTGTCTGTAGTTGTTTACTATGTAAATGCACATAAGAACAGCAAACATGTTCCTGTGGAAATATAAAGCAATTGATTCTATTCAATCCCAAGCCAGGCAAATTTCAAAAAATCTCAGAAGCTCACAGAAACTTCTTTTTTATAGGGGCAAACCCTGACATGAGCCAATTGATTTCTCTCAGATGATTTCCATATGATAATTCCTCCCTCCGCCTTTTTTTAAAAAAAGTCAATCTGTCTTCTCTCTTCCAGAGTCACTGTGACAACCCAGACTTTATCTGCTTCTTGACAAAGGTCAAATATTTATTGTGTATATTGTGGCCACTGAGTGGTATATAAATGGTACATGTCCTTTTAGTTCATTTATTTCAATGAAAAGTCATTATGATTAATATCATGACTACTTCATTCGATAGTTGAAATGACCCAATAGTAATAGCACCTATCATTTACGGTGCTTCTTTCCACAGGCCTTGCTCAATATCATCTATATCATATCCAGAGCCATTCTGAGATGTCTGGTGGTTGAGAAGGTTGTCTTGTCTAGGAAAAATACTGGCCATCAAAGATCCAGGCTTTGTGGTGATTTACAAAGCAATACAGCTGTTATTAATTTTAGGTCCCTTGGTACATAATTATTATTGTCATTACTGTTGGTGCTATTTTTCTCTTTCTGAGCTCTCTTTAGGAAGAGAAAACCTTGTGCTTGGGGTTGTGGCTCAGAGGTAGAGCACTTACCTAGCATGTGTGAGGTATTGGGTTCAATCCTCAGCACCACATAAAAATAAAACAAAGGTTTTACTTTTTTGTGTCCACCTACAACTAAAAAAAAATGTTAAAAAAACAAGAAAATACCTCATGAGAAACATTTTTGAAAACCTGTTCTTGCTGATATGGTCATTTATACTTTTCACCATTTCTTATGTAACAGATCAGACTGAACGTTTAAATATCGAGGCTGTTTTCTAGTATCTCCCCTTTGATAAACTGGTCTATTTCATTTTATTAGCTATTAATAATTCTAATGCTAAATTTGTTGCTCCCCTTTTTGAGTTCCAGGAAGTTCCACTGTGGGAACCTGTATCTGCACCTAGATCATTCTATAGCTCGTCTTACTCTATCTTTGCCTCCATGATGTAAATTTTAATTTGGATCCTTATTACAATGGTTTTATTATATGTGTCTTTCTAACTCTTTGGGTACCTTTGGTAGTATTCTTCCCCTCTCTTCCCTTTGTAGATTCCTGGAAAAGTCACGGTCATCGGAGCACCTGCCTTTCCAGAACTCGCACTGTCTCCATGGAGTACAGAGTCATGGGGCCCTTCACTCCTTTCACAGAGAAGTAAATTAAAGTTCAGAAAAATCTGTGTATTTCAAGGGTGTACATGTGGCAAGTGATCAAGCCAGCCCAAAACAGTGGTCCAGCCCCATTCTGTCTTGGAATTAAGTGCATTATGTCCATCACTTTTACTAAAAATGAGGGAAACACCACATATCATTTCACTCAACTGAAGGATCTTCCTAATAAAGCAAAATGGTTTGTGTCTCACATTAGCGAAAGTTACATTTTGCAAGCATTTCTGTAGTTACTCTCTTACCCAACTCTAAATATAAAGTCCATGAGGCTGGTGAGATAATTCTCAGTTTAAGCCCTAAATTTGACAGTGTTCTTAGTCACTCAATAATTTCCAGATTATTGAGTCACAAACCAACCAAGGGTCTAGGTTGTCAGGCCTGAGACGCTCCTTGTTTCTGCCCTGTCATCCTGAGACTCCAGACTGAAATATTTCCAACTCCTCCCGTTTCCCGCAGGGCCACTTGCCACCTTTAAACGGATGAAAAGAGAGAAGCCACAATGAGTGCCCGTCTCCCCTCCCAAGTAGTTGGTCGCTCAGGTAGGGTCATGTGCTAAGGGTCATCAAGACTAAAGGGCTTGCCCCCTTCTGCATCCCATAGGATCCCCTACATCCTGCAGCATTTCCTAAATCCATCAGTCCCTGCGTTTCCCTGAACCCTTTTCCCACATCCCTGTCTCATGAGACCCAGAGCTACTAAGTGCCTGAGGCCCTTCCATGAAGGATGATGTAAAATTAGACCCAACTGGCAAAATTAGACCATTGAAATCTGAGAGGTCATCGTATAATAAAGTCACATCCCCCTAAAGGGATGTTTTTTTAAACAATATTTTCATATGTCTTTATTTAATATAAGAACCTAGCCAAAGTAAAAACAAAACAAAAACCTTCAGCCTCAATAATTAACGGCACACTAAAATACTTTCAAATATTTTTGTTAACCCTCTTTTAAAAAAAGTGATGCCCCATGAAATCATCTCAAGTCCAATATAACAATCTGTTTTCCTCTAAGAAACTGGAATTTCGCAATGTTCTCTGAAACACATTGGTCGATCCGTCTGTCTCTGTAGTTCGGCAGCTTTGTGATCAGGGGTTCCTCTGCTAAGAAAGTCCTCTGTCATCTTGATGCTGCCTTGACTTGCTCATTCAACAGGTTTCCCCTTTACTGTCTAAACAGAGAAAGAAGGTGTGGGAGTGAGAGGAGAGAGTTATGATCAGGATTTTACCCCGTGACCATGCCAGAGCTCCAGGATGTTGTCCCCACGGTGGCAGGCCATCTAAAATCACAGGCAGGCACCTTCCACGGGAAGAGCTTAGAGAAGGTGAAGGATATGGGAAGGAGGAGAGAAGGGGTGAATCTGAGGTGAACCAAGTAAGAAAAGCCATGGCAATGCTGTTAGCCAGCGTTACCCGAAGCCGTGTCTTAGGGAGTCAATCAGCCGGGAGCCTTCCTTCTTTTTTAGGAATAATTGTCCATTTATTTATTAATTCATGTAACAAACATTTACATGAATGTCCTCTCAATAAGTGCTTGATGAGATTTATCCTTTCTGTGAGCTGAGCAGCAGTATTGGAGATACGGTGGTGAAGACAGCAAAATCCCTGTTCTTAAAATGTTTGCATTCCTAGTGGGGAGGGGGAGTGGGGTAGACCCTAGACAAACATGTGATATGTCAGGTGCCATAAAAAGAGCCACAAGGAGAAATCATCATGCGAGGAATGGTGATAGTAATAGAAACAGAGTGGGGAAAGAATATATATATATATATATATATATATATATATATATATAGTCAGAATATAAATATAAATAATTGTTGTAAAGTTTTGAAATTGTTGAATTTTTTTTTTAATATAAATTTCCTCTGGGCAGCAATTCTGAACTTTGGACCCTTGCCTGCTGCAAGCCCTCTGCTGTAAATTTGTACACCTTTAGAGATGGCACTGGGAAGGACAAAAATAACCTCAAGAAGCACGTGGCATGTGGCCCTGGAGGTCACCTTGCCCTTCACTTGTAAAACACCCTTTGGGGGCCCCTCTGACGTCAATCAACAAGGGTGACAGATGATTCATCAATGTGTTCACACCATTGTTGGTTCCTGTTATTGTTTTTCTCTTCACATTTTAGTTAATCATTTGTTTGAGTTAAGTGAACCACCACGTGCTCTGTTAGGCCTTTTCTTACAATTTCATCTGGGCCTACCCCCTGTTGCTGGCTTGAGTCCCCCTTTCCTTTACCCGAGTGGGTGAGCACACATTGGATCGAGACCCCCGAATGAGCAAACACAGTTAGTCAAATGACTCCCTAAGGATCCGTGGACCTGAGGGAAGAAGGTGCCATCCTTCCCACAAGCAAGCTCACCTCCAACATCTTCCTTCTTCTCTGAAATTACTGTAAAATTTAAAATAATTTCATAATGAGCCGTTAACCTGAATCAGATAACCAGAGAGGAGAGGATAATCAGGATCTGAGGATAAACACAGGACTGACAGAGACCAGGCGCCACTAGGATTTCAAAAATCCAGATCTGCTTACAAAGGACTTTGTAACCCAACTTTCTGGGTTGAAAGTCACTCCTAAGATATGCAGACATGAAGGGAATAGCTTAATAAAAATCTCCCACTTCCTAGCCAGGGTGAGGAGCAAACAGGAGGAGGCCCCTAGCAAGAATTGCTTGCTTTATTTTTTCTTTCTTTCTTTTTTTTTTTTCTCTCTAAAATATCTTTCTGAGCTTTACAGCAAACAAGAACAAGACAAACACTGCAGACCTGACTTGCTGCTTCTGGATGGAGAAGGCTTCTTTCTCCATGGCTTGTTAAAAGACGCTTTGTCCTCCAACAGAGAAGGATAAATCTCACCACCATCCACAGCCCATTTCTGATCAGTCTCCAAGTGAAACTTTAGACCAGACTGGCGTCTTTCAAAGCCAGGCCCAGCCTAGGCCAGGCCCTGCTTGCAGGAACTACTAATGACTTGCTGGTCACCACCCAGGTCTTCGAAGCCCACAAACACTTGAAATAAGGCTTTGGAATGGAAAGAGAAGTTTCTTCTCTTAGTTCATCTCCTCACCATCTGGCTTGCTTTTATAATCCTTATTGCACTATGATTAATTTTTTTATGCCATAGATTTCTGCTAATTAATTGTAATTATCGAGAACAGGAAATTTCAGCATGACCAGATCATGTTTACTGAGAACGGCAAAGTTGGAGAACTGTGCTTTATGAGACATTCTTGGAATTGTAGAATTTTAAAAGCTGGGTGGAGCTTCTGAAATCCACGGGTTCACATCGTTCACTGGATAGATGGGGAAATTGGAGCAAGTAAGCTCAGGTTCGGGGCTGGCTGGTATCAGAGCCAGTGCCAGTCCAGTCTATTTGTACTGTGCTCTGCTGCCTCGAGGACTGCTGGGACCTGGAGAAGCCATTCCTCTGCTTTTGGGTGGATTAGTCAAACCCAGGGTGGAATTTGGTCAAAATGTCTCATTGCATCATCATTCACTTTGAAACTCCAAGTTCTTTGGACATAGAGTTCTTGTCTGTGTGATGTGAACCAATAAATTCTCTGGAAAAAAAGAAAAAAAAATCAGTCCAAATACTTGGCTAATGTCTTGGAGGAAAAAAAAATTCTGAGTGATTGAATTTTAGAAATTGAATTAAGCAGCTGTTTTTTGCATTCTGTGCACTCATATTAGGGTTAGACAAACTTGCCCAAAGCTAGGATTGGGCAGATAATTTGGAAACTGTATGGAAATCGTGCAGCAGCGTTGTCATATGACTTACCAGAGTTCCCTGGGATTCTAGGTGGAACGAAAGTGCTGTTAGTCCAGGGGTTTATAAACTGTCAAGCTCTGCCTTTACTTACAAACAGAAGAATTATTATTTCAAATGAAATATTTCTGTGTCATCTCTGCATGTAAAATACATAAGGGCGTTATTAGATGTTTAAAGTGAACAAAAAATGAGAAAAAGGAAATAGTCTTAATTAACATTTGAAATGGTGAGGAATCATCTCTAGTCCTAGAACAACATCAGCACCTAACTTGTTGCTGTGTATGGCTGCCCTGGGCAGTAACAGCCTCATCTGGGTTATCAAGTGCTCTATACACAATTAGGCTCATGGGAAGGATAAATGTACCCATAGCTACTGTCTTGTGCTCTCATGAGGCAGGAGCTACCTCTCAGTTTGCCATCTAATCCAACCTGCCCCCAAATGACACCATAGGCCACACTTGAACAGAAGAAGCAACCTCCAAATAGTGGTTACATTAGGAGGTAATAAGTGCTACCTGATATGGTTAATTAATGGTGGTACATGGAGAGCTCAGAGGACCTGCGAGCAAATCAGTTTTGGGGAATACTCATAAGGCATCATAAAGGAGGAAATTGAACCGAATGTATCAACTTGCACCATACAGACACTCTCCTAGCTGTATACTCTAAATAATGATCCTCTTTATCCACGTGGTCATTCAGGACAGAGGCCTTTTTTCAACTTCTTGTCTAGTTCCTCCCCTCTCAGCCAGTGATTTTTATCTCCTCTGTGACCCTTTATGGCTTCTTGGCTCAAGTCGTCATCATCTTTTACCTGAACGATGCAATAATATTCTCACTGATACACTTGTCTCAAGGATCTAACTCCTCCAGCCTATGTTATGCTTGATTATAAAATCAACTTTCCAAAACCCAGACCTGATTAATCAACCTGATTTAAAAAGCCATCAATATTTTCACAGTGTCTGTGGGTTCAATTTCAATGCTCCTTAGCAAGACATTTGAGCCACCGCCCCCCTCCCCCTTGTATCCTTGCTTTCCCAACATTGAAGGCACAGCTCCCTCTGGGGTCTCTGCCCCTTTGCTTGTGCCTTTCTGCCTAAGATGCCCTTGCACACGCTGCCTTTCCTGTCCGTCTCCCAGTAGACAGCACTTCCCAACAAAGTGACGATGTCTCTTGTCATTCCACAACCTATTCCCAGGGCTTAGAACAGTACCTGGCACAAAATCTGTACCTGATACATATTTTTGTATGCATTGAAAAAAATAAAAAATAAAAAGTTTGATAAATATTATTTGCATTGATTAAAACTTGAATATATTTTCACTGACTCTGTGATCATTGAACCTGGCTTTGAACCTGTGATCCTCCTGCCTCAGCCTCCCAGGAGGGAATACACTGAGAACGGGGTTGCTCCAGTTGTTTCAGTACCTCACTCAGCAGGAAACACAAAGATTGGCAAGACGTCATGTTTACATGTTAGATAGTCTGAAGTAATGTGTGCGGGCAGAGAATGTGATAGCTCTCAAAACCATGGGGCCCACCTTAGATAAACCAAGGCAGAGCTCTCCTTCCTGGATTTCCTATGATTTTGAACTCTGCCAATATAATTTGTTATGTATTTTTCACATTTCTCTTCTCAAATGTTCTTTTGGACTTATGAGTCCTAAAAATCAAGCGCCCAGTGATCCTGTCACCTATAGACAGAAGTCCAAATGGATTAAAGCCATATTGTCTTCCCAAAGTCTATGGGCTGTTTGGACCTGCCCTGTGGGAATCTGTCTTGCTCTGGGGAACCTCTTACATCTCACAAACCTGTGTCATCCCATTCCTGGAAGGACAGGAAGGGCCATGGTACAAGGCAGGAACTCTGTCCTGGGAGCAGTCATTGTTTTTGCTAATGCCTGACAGGCTTGCTTCTCTGGATCTGGGAGGCAGGTCTCAGTGCCCTACACTGATCTGTCTTCTCTATTTTTATTTATTTGTTTGTTTTGTACCAGGGATTGAACCCAGGGGCTCTGAACCACTGAGCCACGTTTCATTTTTATTTTGAGACAGGGTCTCACTAAGTTGTTTAGGGCCTCACTAAGTTGCTGAGGCTGGCTTTGAACCTGTGATCCTCCTGCCTCAGCTTCCCAAGCTTCTGGGATCACAGGCATGTGTCACTGCACCTGGTTCTCCTCTCTTTTTCTTATGACCTTCTTGCTCTACAAACCATTGCCTCATACTTCACACCCAGGGTGCTTCGCCTAGGGGAGTCTTAGGAGCACAATTGGAATTCTCTATCCTGGCTTCTCCTTGCCCAACCAGAAACTGGTAGAAATATTTCCCAGATTAACTTCTATTGCCTCTCAAAGCCTGCTCCCCTCCTTCCTCTACAGCAAAGATTCTAGCATTTACAATTTATCAGAATTGCCAGAGGAGCTTGCTAGCATACAGATTCCTGAGATTCATCTCTTAAAATTTATTTATTTCTGTATTTAGATGGAATCTCCCTGTGTTGCTCAGGCTAGCCTTGAGCTTCTGAACTTAAATGGTCATCCCTCAGCCTCTTGAGTAGCTGGGACCATTAGGAGCAAGCCACTGTAGCTGGCTGCTGAGCCTCATCTTTGAGAGCCATGCATTTTAAATCAGTATTCTGGCTGATTCTGATGCAGGTAGTTCACAGGCTACGCTTTGAGAAGCATCTAGAGTGTGGTCAGTAATAGGCCTTTTGCATGCTTCCATTCAGTCATTCAGTCATTCAACTACTAACATGCACATTTCTTCTACAGCAGACCTTTCATGACAAGAATGGATGCGATGGAATCAATTATAGAACAATAGATCATATCTACTGTTACTAGTTATAAACAATTGTTGTCTAAACCACCCAGTAATCATGCCTCCTTGAGGGGAAAAAGAATATTCTCCTGTCTACCACACAGCTGTTGGGAACAGCTTGAAGCTTGGAGCAGCTGTGTGGTTTTATTGGTTCATCAGCGGATGATAAGAAGATGTGAGAAACTCTGTCCTTACTTACATGCTGATAGAAGAAGAAATACTTCACTTCAGCCAGAAAGATGGCTTTGCTCAAGGATGCTTTGTTTTTAAAGCTATGCTCTTATAATTTTTTAAAATTACAAATGAAAAAAAATGCCTTTGTAATTGCATATCTGAAAATTTAGACCCTTGACTGGTTATTTGATTTTGTGTGAGTATGTATAACGTGTGTGGGAGCTACTGGAGACTGAACCCAAGGGTATTCTACCTCTGAGCAAAACTCTCAGCTCCTTCTTTTTAGTGAGACAAGGTCTCACTAAGTTACCCAGGCTGCTCTTGAACTTGTAATCCTCCTGCCTCAGCCTTCCAAGTCACTGGGATTACAAAAAAATGCACCAGGATGCCCAACTCTATTTGATTTTTTTTATAAATAAATATTTATTAGGACCACAACTCTCAAAGTATGGAGAATAAATTGTATTGGTTTTCTTTAGCCTGCTGACATCCAAATACTGTGCTAAGAACATCGCTTCAGAATTATAAGCCAGGTTTTCTTTCCTGGCTTCAAGGGATGTATCAGGGTTGAGGATAATATCCAGTGGTTAAATTTCCCAAACCCAAAATGATACTTGACCTTCCAAATTCGAATGTGAGATCATTCTTAAAATTTCCAGATATATTTCCTTTTGTTTACATGAATTCACAACTTCAGCCGGACTCTACTTACTGTGCCCAGCCTTGCCTCGTGGGTGCATTCCTGCTGCCTCTTCTTGGGTCACGCAGTTTCCCATTCCAGGAAATCCCTCCTTTCTATTGTTCTGCTCACCTAAGCCTAGCCTTCATTCAAGATCCCGATAATGATTTGCCTCCTTTGTGAAGCAGACCTAAGCCATCTGAGTCCACAGTGGACTTCAGAACACCTCTATCCCTTCTTACCTACCCTCTAACTTGGCATTTAACAGATGCCAAACCTTTTTAAATACGGGTTACAAACTTTTTTACATACAGGTCCCAAGTCCCCAATTATACAACTACACGGTCCTTTGGAAGTCAGTCAGCATCCCTCGTACATCTTGTGTTCTCTTGACCAAGCATAGCATCTGACCCATGTAAGTGTTCTTAAATCTGAGATACGAATGAGAAGGTGAGCATTGTCTGTTTTCTGTATTTGCCAAATCTTCTCTGCTGCAGCCTCTTCCACCATGCAGATTCTGAATTCCACGTATGTTTATGACATCTAAAATTTCAATGACGGGTGTTATTCAAAGCTATCTCCTGGAGTAATTTTCACTTAAAACTACGAGACTCAAACTCATGCCTTTGGGGGTGAGGCAAGTAACTAAGTTAGACGGTGCCTACCCAGCTCCATGTTCTTCCACAAAGGAACACTCAAAGGCTCAACTAAACCTATTGGATGGCCACATCTGGCTGGTGGGCTGCTGGGTTGCAGCCTCTGCTTAGAGCCAGAGGTCTGGGTAGGTTCATCACTCTGGGGCTCCAACAATTCCTAGGGCGCCAACTCCATCAGCTTTCTTTGGTCCTCTAACTTGCCCTTTTGCCCCCTGACCCAAATGAAACTGTCTGTGTGGACTCAAGTGAGAAAGCTTATCTAACCTGGGTCTATGACTTTGCACAGAACCCCATTCTCAAAGATCAACGGAAGCTAGCTGGGCAAGGTTTCTTGTTGGCTCTCCTCTCTGCAAGCTTGATGGCCAAGGGTGCTCCATCTAGTTCTGACTCTCTGCTGCCCCCAGCAGGCCCTGGGCCTCATTGCCTCTGTCATTTAATGTGGTTAACTCCATAGGGTCCAGAAGAGAGAAAGATCTTGCAGTTTGAGATGGGTCCTGTACTTTGCATTATGTGATTGGTCATTAAATTTTTGTGCTGGTTGTGTTTAGGGAAGTTCTTTGGCTATTGGCCTATTTTCACTTGTCCTAGGTGCAGTCTGGCCAACCTTCTTTATATGTCCACCATCTTTCTTTTCTTCTGCTTCTAATAACAATGCCACCAAGTAGGAAAATCCCGCTATTTTTGGTAAAGACAGAATGTTTTAACTAAAAGTTGGAAGAAGAACTGGGTTTTAGTCCTGACAACTAATCACTAGCTTTTTGAACTTGAGCAATATTTTTTTTTCTGTTCTTCCCTCTACAAAAACGGTATTATGTAATTACAGTCAAGTAAAACTGACTCAGAGATGATGCTCAATACTGATTTTCTTCTTCGTGAAATATTTTCACATTGAGTAAGGTAGTCACCGTATCAGCCTTCTATCTATATATCAGTCACTGTGTAGGAGATATTTGTAATCTTCTTTCCCCCTCCCAGCCCCCTCCTTCTCCAGTCGGTGGTTTCTTGAATTCAGGAGAACATATGCTGGACAGATGTTTAGTCTGTAAGAAAAGCAATCACATTCTCCCAGCACTGACTGAAGCGATCTAGAAGCTCAGGTAGCATCCACAGACTGTGAGCCACAACCCTTGTGAAAGGTTAGTTACACGAAGACGAGGTGGCCTGCTATGTCCTGTTAAATAACACTGGCTTGGGAAGGGCTCCTAGAAGACTAGATAGAGTTTTTAAACATCATGGCTAAATATGATTCTATGAACCACAACGGTAGCATAAGGGCAGATCTCTTCTATAATTCCATTTGTTGAATTCTTAATATGCATGAGACATTTTATGCCCTCTGTAATCCTTAGAAGAACTTCGTGCATTAGGCCATTGTTTCCATTTCACAGTAAAAGCAAATGAGGCTTTGAAGAAATTGAAGGTCACATAGCTAGTAAAGGTCAAAACTAAGACTGCTAGCAAGTTCTGACTGGATGCAAGTGCGTGCCTGTATGGGCTGTGCTCCACTGCCTCTCAAAAACAAGGGTGCCCAGAGCCAGCCAGTGGGGAGGGACCCTGCAGGACATAGCTGCTCATTGGCTCCATAAGGAGCCCCAGGTATTTGGCATCTCTCAGTGCCCTATGGGTGCTTGTAAAGGGTAAATTGAAGGCCAGTTTTAACTATGACACCATAAAATAATAATGTCAGATCACAGCCTTTTGTCTGTTGCTGTTTCAGTGTTGATTGATAGGTTACGTTTTTAAAGATTGCATCGGTAATTCATGCTTTATTACTCCTGAATTAGTCTAATGCTCCAAATCATCTTGTTGTAATTCAGCATAATTATCTATAATTAAAAATAAATTCCTGTAGGGTGAGAATATTAATTCCTTCCAAATCTCTTTATTTCGATTGTGACTATGAACTATTACCCAGCTCTTGCCCAATAAATCTGAGCGCTTCTTATGGAGCTGCCGACTTAGCTCTGTCCTACATGTTTGTACTTTCTGTGACACGATGTGTATTTTCTTTGGGATCAGTGTTCCTTCAGCTATTTTGTCTTAGTTGATGTTCCAGAAAATATTGGCTTTTGTCTGTTTGGTTGATTCAATTCACTTTGAGGTTCAGAAGAAAGATACCAAGCACATTCTAGGACAAAACTCACACAGCCACATATGTATAGATTGTGCATGTAATTTCAGGAAATTTTGGATCCCTTGGGGCCGAGATCATTCCAATATGGTCCCTGCACCACCATTATCAGCATTGCCGGGAACTTATTAGAAAAGCAAGTCCTTCGGTCCTTCTGAAGCACAAACTCTGGGGCTGAGGGCCAGCAATCTGGGCTTTGACCTTGTCTCTAGGGGATTCTGATGCCTGGAAGTTTGCGAACGACTACACTAGGAGGAGTTAGATATCCTGTTCTGGCAGGGTGTTCTTGAACATGCTGTAATAATATCAGCAGTTCTGAGAGTAGAAAAGGTAATGGATCTTTGCAAGCTCTGAACTTGTTACCTTTGCCGGGCATTAACACCTGCTTCATGTTTCAGACCAGGGATCCACTTACTCCCGTGGGAGCCAGGAGAAGGCTGGTGGCACTATCACCTTCCAGGTGTAGGGTGGAGAACCAGCTGGGAACACCCTAGGGAAATGCTCCCAGGTGTCTGAGAACATTAAAGAAGATTTAGGAGGCAACAGAAATAGGCGGCTCCTCACTGGATACATACCTGTACTTAAAGAGCTCTGCAGCTCACCTGTGCTGGCCCGGGAGCCGACTTCCCTGGAGGTGAGGCTGCTGTCTCTGGAGGCTCTCCTACTGTAGGAGACCAGAGCCTGAGTATGATTACATCTCTATGGTGCTTAGAGATTCAAGAAGTCGACTCGTAGAGCCAGTTTCTAAATTTTTCCATGTAGGAAGTGTTATTTCTCAGCCAGGTAACTCTGTCATTAGAGTTACATTAGTTTAGCCATGTTTCCATGCTTAAATTTTATTACGTGAAAAAAAAATTTCCTTAGATTCATAAAGAAGTTCTCACCCAAGGCCTGACTCTTTTTTGAGTAAATGCTTTGGCACATGAAGTTTACTGCCCTAATAAATCATGAGGTCAGAAACCCGGTCTGCAGGCTTATAATGGATGCTCATGGAAGAAAGAAAGAAAGAGAGAAAGAGAGAAAAAGAGAGAAAGAAAGAAAGATCTTGGAGGGATGCTAAATAAGTAAATTCACCCCCATTGGACTTTCAAAGCAATATACAAAATCTGACCTGAGGATTAGCACACCTTTCTTCCCCTTGCTACACTCCCATCTTTTTTTTTTTTTTGTACTAGGGATTGAACTCAGGGACACTCGACCACTTCTCCAGTATTTTATTTTGAGACAGGGCCTCATTAAGTTGCTTAGCATCTCATTGTTGCTGAGCCTGGCTTTGAACTCGAATCCTCCTGTCTCAGCCTCCCTGGCTGCTGGGATTATAGGCGAGCATCCCCCCACCTGCCGCCTCTATACTCCCATCTTAACCACACAGTTAAATAACTGCCCTTTGATCTCATTGAGGAAAGAAACTCCAGTAACTTCTGCCTGGACATGGGATATGCTCAGCTCCATCCTTATCTGTGAAGGATCGTGGGGGTGAGTGGATGTGGGTGACTCCACTCTGACTAATAACCACATGGGGAGATTTGTCTACTTGCAGGGTAAAGTAATTGGAAGCTTATTTGCTGATGGGTCTGTTCCACATTCTCCAGTCTAGCTTTCTCTCACCATCTGATATTTGGATTCCCTTCTCTCTGGCCTCCTTATTTTCTTGTGGGTTCAGGGTTCCAATGCTGAGGATAGGGTGCTATTTCACACTTGAACAAAATTTGCACCCGTCTTAGATTTTGCCTTTTTCTGTTGTGACTTATGCCTTTGTCCCACAAGTGACCTAGATCAAAACACTATGTTTTCTACAAAGTCCTGATAGAAAGTCCAACTGAGTTCCTTTTTACCTCTGAAACGCCTTCCTTATTCAAACACTGATTGGACCGAAAGTTTTAGTCACTTTTTAATGGCATTCTAAGGGTCACGGTCTAGAGAAGAATCTCACAGCCCCAGCTGCCGGGGCTCACCCAGGCTTCTAGCAAGGGAGCTGTGAGGAGCAGTAGGTCCTGTTCTGAACCCACTAAGTGGTCCCTTTTCTCCCCAAGGCAACTGATTAGACCTGGGGTAGGGCGCTTGACCCATAGGCGGGATCAAATTTCTACCTGGCTTGCAGCCTATGAGATAGCCCGGCACAAAAGCGGGTCAGAAAATGATTAACTTGGCCACAGGGAATTCTCTTTTGAGGGAATCCTGACTGTGGGAAAATGCCCAGCAGTTGGGAAGGAGAAATTGAGGAGAAGGGTGCATGAGATCACTGACCATCCACCCAGGCTCTTTAAAGGAGGAACATCAGAGAGAAATCACCTGGGTCCTGCTGTAGATTGCTCCCTGGATAATCAGGTTGCTGGGAATGTCTTGAATCCCGAGGACACCCATGTTCCTCTTCCAAGGACTTTTCCTTTGCAGCCAGCAGAGCCTAGTGAAAAGTCACACAATCCAGGATGCTTTCTTTTGTGTCTCTTTTTAGATGCTTTTCCAGCCCCCTCAAAGAGACTTCCATATGATCTTCCTTGGCATACTACAGTGCCTCTTCATTCCATGTCAAGCAATCCTATCCACATTCAACCTCATGCGTGATTTTTTTGGCTTCAGGGTACCATGAAACTGATATGTGGAACACAGGAAGCAGTGTGGGAAAGAATGGAGAATGCATAGTTTTACCCCAACCCCAGCCCTTCCATGTGTCTGGTTTGGCTCATGAGGACTTTTAAGATTTTTTTTTTTTTAGTTGATTTCTAATGTTTGAAAAGGAGATTTTTTCCCCCCCACAGAAGTCCAGGTTTCTAGATTCTCTTGAAAAACCCCGAACTTCTGACAGCACAGGGCCTCCACTCCCCTGAGAGCACTCACTGGTCAGAGCAGAGGACAGGCCCGTCAGCACCTTTTAGCTGAGCACATTCTGAGCTCTAGTTCCTCCTTGGCCTCCTTAGGTCACTTGTCCGATCTCTTCTGACATTCGACTCTGAATTCATGGATAAACACAGAAATAGGGAGCAGATGCATGTGGGGAATTAGAAGTTATTTATTAAGCCAGGGCTGGAAAGAGCATTAAGGAAGAGATGCTAAGGACGGAAAACCAGCCTGATGTGTTGGATTAGGAGAGGATCACTGATGGTTTCCATGAAGCCAAAGGTCAGTTGGGAGAGGGTAAGGGAGCTGAAGATGGTGAGGCTGGATATTAGAAATTCAAAGGACTGAGTCGGGACATGCAGAAGAGAAGCATGACAGGTTCTGAGCTATAAAATAGTGACCACTGACCATCTCTTCAGAATGACAGGGACCTCTGAAAGAGGTTAGCAAAGAAGGTTAAGCTAATGATAGGAGGGAAGCATAGACTTTGCTCAAGAGGGTTAGTTTATCTATGATAAATCCACAGGTGAGGCAGAGAGTTCTGCTTAGTTTTCCAGAGATGGGGGTGGGTGAGGAGAGAGTGAGTGAGAGAGAGAGAGAGCTCATTGTCTCCTCTGAGACTTGTAACTGCTGTGACATTTTGTTCAAGTTTTAGTTTCCCTTTCAAAATGGAAGGAACTTGAAAAAATTTTGACTCACGGTTGATAGCAGCAACTTCCTTTTAAAAAATGTCCCTACCATAGTCTATTTTTTTAAAAAAATTAAATATTGCCTTGTGGTAGTGTTTCCTTTATTTTTCTAGTACCCTTAGGATTATGATATATAAAATAAGCACTTGAAGTTTACTTGAAAACAATTTTGATTCACATAATAATTTTATTATTCACACAACAGCCAATAAACAAAATCTGTGGGTTTTGCATGCAATCACTGAGAATTACGTGAACTCAGCTTCACTTCAGACCTTGACAGAGCTCAGCTCATATTGTGTCACAACCTTCCTTACTAAGTACACCTACCTCTGCGTTCCTCAAGCTCTCAGACCACAAATATTTGCTCCCAAGAGAATACTTAACTATTCACGAGGGTGGACATAGCCATGATCCAACACTTAAAAGAGGTCAGGAAAATTCTTTTAGATTTGCTCATTTGAAATGCCATCTGCTCTTTCTTCTGTGGCTTCAGTCTCTTTGCTTTCTATGTTTTGGAAATCCATAAGTTCTGTGGTGATTTTTGCCTCCTTGCCCTAGAGCACCTGAATGCTGGATTTCCCTTCTGACTTCTCTACTGTGGTGGCCGCCATCTTGTTTCTTGTCCCCAGCACTGGTATTTCCCAATCCTTTCTTGCCAGTCAACTTCTCCCAGCATAAACTCCTTTGCCTGTGGCAACTTTCACAACACATGACTGGGAGTTTCTCTGTTTACAGTTTACTGCAGTGTTAGTAATATTTATTTGATGGGGAAGGCTTCATTTACACTGCAGTTGGCTCATTCACTTTAATGTATACTTCTAACTACCTTCTCTCATTACCTATACGTCTAAATATTAGTCACCTATGTGGAGCAAATATAATAGCAAGATCCTTCTGGGTTGGACCAGTTGTATGACTCTTTTCAGATAACAAGTAATTATCTGAGAGAAAAATTAAAGTCTGTAGGCAGTAAGAGATTCATAATATTCCCAGCATCTATCTTCTTTGGAGCTGCAAAGATCCTGGAGAAAATTTAACTTTCCAGAGGAGGGCCAAGGAAGAGAAGTGATTTACTCAGGATCGTTAGCTAACGAGTGGTCTCCTGTTTTCCTAGACAAGACCCTATACATGAACCATTCTCTTCTGGTTTTGGTTTGTATTGTGACAACAAACTCATACCTATGTATAGATATGACTATATCGATATGTCCTATAGTCATATAGCTCTCTCTCCCTCTGTGTGTGTGATGCATAACTGGAGAATGGTTCTCAGACTTGTCAGAATCAGCTGTCTATAAAAGGACAGCATTGTGGGATCCTAGCAGACATTTTGAGATAGGATCTACAAGGCTGGGCCTGGAAACCACAGGTCTTGCCTTCCTACCCTCTTTTCTTCTCTCCCATAAACCACTGCATTTTCAAAGATTGGCTCTGGGTTTAATAATGCTGTTCATCAGCGATGTGAAAGGAACCCTAGGTGGGTTTATTATGTTGTCATGGAAGAAACCAGAATCCACCAGGAGAAAGGTGTGCAGGTGACTGCCTGCAGCCCTGAGCGCAGCACTGTGTCTTTAAGCCCATCTCAGGGAGCCCAGTAACCGGTTTTGTTTGTGTGTCTATGTGGAGGAGGAGGCTGCTTTGTGAGCAGTACCTGGCACCTGTGGGCGTTCTCTGGGGAAGCTGCCGCATGAGTCAGCCCACAGGATGGTGGATTGGAGTCCCCGACACCCTCTGAGATGATTCAAGGGCACAACTGAGACCTTGGCATGCGGTGTTGTATGTTCAAACTGTCTTGATTTGAACAGCAGCACGATTGTCCTCAGCAGAGGCCATGCAGCTGAGGTGAGGTGGCTCCCCTGGACAGGTCTGTGAGCACATGGAAAGCTGTGGAATGGTGGGATCACGTGGCCGAGGATACCCACTACAAAGACTTTACGAAACCTGGGTGTGCTTGAGGATGATTATCCATCAGCCAGATCCGCAAGGTGGGGGATTGAAATCCTCGAATAGGATGAGGGATTAGATGGGCGCCTTCTGTAGTGCAGAAAGTAGGACAGTTCTACTCGGAGGAAGTGACATTTGTCAGTGACTTCCTGCTCCCCGTGGAGGGAGAGTATACCTATCTGAGTTCGGCTCAGGTACTCTTTCTTCTGGATCCTTCTGAGGGTGAAATATTGGCCTCTTTCTCCCTGCAGATGCCCAGGGTGGGGCAGAGTTCATAAATACTCACTCTCTTCTGATTTTATGGCTCTGGCTGCACTCAAAGCCTGGCTGTCTGGCTGGACAATACGAGGCTGAGAAATAGTCAAACAAGTGGCACATCTTTCCGAGTTTTGAGTGTGGTTTTCCCTCTGAGTTGGCTGAGCACCTCTCTGCCACACACCTGTGAATCACTTAGAAACCAGGACTCACCGAGCAGAGGTGGACCTCATGAATAATGCAAATGTTTCCTGGAAGAGGCCCGCAGGCCTCTGTCCCCAGAACAATCGATGCACATGATCTGCGTGATTGGGAAGAGTATTTGTTTGTTTTTCCCCTGGATCTTTCTTGTTGGACAGCCAGTCCTGAGGGAGGGTGGGGGCGGGAGTGGGTTCTTGATGAATCAGCTAATTCATGCTGCAGGTCAAGGGAGCTGAGCCTCACGGTGGAAATGCAATTGCCCGCAGGTGGCGTGACCCCTTGGCCACACTACCCGCCAGTTTCCTCTGGGTATGTGGGCAGTGGATGTGGGCTCCTTGAGTCACAAGGAGCGGTGACCCATGGGTCACCAGGTCCCATAAGGAGAGGGGCTGATATCCGTGTAAGAAACAAGGGGTGATGAAGGAGGGTCTTCTCTCGCTAGGGCCATGGCATGAGTGCCCACGTGGGCACTAGAGTTGGAGGTCTCTTGGCGCTTGGGGACAGTTGTTGGTGGGGGGGTGACCAATTCTGGTTCCTGCTGCTCTCAGTGTGTTTGCTTTAGCTTCTCCTCCCACTGCCTCTGACTTGGTACAACTTCTCTATCTTTTCTTTTCTCACTGTTTTGGCTAGGTGTTAATTTTACTAACCCGAGGCTCCTCGGGGCCTTACCCGGTGTACCCTTTCAACCTTGACCCCAGTGGCTGGCAGCCGGAATGTCTGTGTTTTCTCAATTCAAAGTTCTGTGAGCCGGGATACCATTGGCTCAGTGGGTCCCTGTTTGAGCTGAGCTGCTTCCAGTAGGTCAGGTGATAAGCCTGGACAGGCAGCCCTGAGACCGCGGTCTACCCTCAGTCCGGTCCTCTGAGGACAGAGGTAATGGGACATATCTAGGGCTGCTGTTTCAGCAGGGGCTCTGGGTAGGATGGTGTTCTCTTAGAAAGGGGACACAATCTAACCCTTTTTTTCATTCCAAGAAGCCAAGAGTTAAAAAAAAACACTAAATTAAAATGAAAGGGAAAAGCAACAGTTCGAATCACAGGCAAATGTCATAAATTTGGATATTGTCACTAGGGACTTTAAATATGGAGAAAATTTGGAGTGACTTTGGTAAACTATGCACGGGATAAAATACAATGTCCTTGGAACCAAGAATAAATTGGCTAATTAATTTTATAAGGCCAAATAATTCATTTAGGGGTAAAGCCAATCTTACACAGATGTAAGGAATCGTAGTGAGAGGTAGTGATGGGGTGAAGTGAAGCTTACAAATTCAAGCAAGCATGGAATACAAAGACCTGGGGGTCATGGTGGAACACCAGCACTGCTGACCATGAGTAATCAGAACATGAACGATAATGTGGATTTAGAACATGACGTATGGGAGCCAAGACAAGGATTTCTTGTCTTCACAGCATTGGCTGCATCCTAGTTTGGTTTTGTTTACATATCTTTTAGAACAGAAAAAAAAAAATGAAAAAAAAAAGTTGTTGAGAATACTAAGAGATGTTGAGGGGGTGGCATAAAAGGAAAAAAAGAAACGGAATGCAAATATAATAGTTGGATTCCTTTAGTCTGAGAACAACAACAACAACAAAAAAAACAGGTTAAAGATTGACTTTTTAAATTAAGCCTCAAAATCCAAGCCAGCAGATGGGTGGATTATTCTTTTATTCCAATGTTACAATTAAAATCAGAGAGAAAAATGGGGAGGCAAAAACTATTGGCAAGTTGATTGCCAAGCAACCGATCGAATGCAAAAGGCCAAGCCAATTCACTTTCCTTAACAACAAAATAATTGGACTGTGTCTGAACTATGTGAAATGATCTCCAAATGAGTTTGATTATTCAGTAATCAATTCACTCCTCAGCACTAGCATGTTATATCAGCCAAAATAGCTGCTTGACTCCAAAAAATGTCAACTCAGGGGAACCATAAAAGTGCAGCCTTAGGCCTTGTATGAGAAAGAGCTCCAGGCCTGGAGCTTTAATCACCAAAATGACAGCTGACATGAAAACCAGGCCATGGTATTTCCTGGGAGCGTTGAGTGGCTGGGAGATGGATGGCAGTGGCTTTTACCTCCCTCCCTGGCCTGCAGGAAATTCAGTAATTCATTCAAAAAACGTGCTGCGAATGAATGCCAGGTGCATGTCTGTAATCCCAGCGGCTCAGGAGGCTGAGGCAGGAGGCTTGCAAGTTCAAGGCCAACTTCAGCAATTTAGCGAGGCCTGATGGAACTTAGTGAGACCCTGTCTCAAAATAAAAAAATAAAAAGGGCTGGAGATGCAGCTCAGTGGCTAAGCACTCTTGGGTTCAATCCTTGGTACCAAAATAAATACAGGAATTAAATTAAAATGCGGCAATGCAGTTGTGACACTCCCCAACGTGAGCACAGACTCCCACAGGTTAGGGACACAGCCCTTACCAATCCCAAGGTCCCCAGACTACCTGAAATTCTGACCAATTGGCTACATATTCTAGGATTCCTACCACCTTCTCAGGTTCAATAGTTTATTAAAATAGCTTATGGAACTCGGGAACGTGCTATAACTCTGCTTAGAGTTTATCACAAAGGATACAAAGGAAGAGACCCAAGGGAGGGCTTCTGAGCCTTCTTGCCAAGGAATTAGAATGTGTCATTCTCCTGGCTCCACATAGGAAGCTCACCCACATTTTGGTGTCCAGAGTTCCTGCTGAGGTTTCATTATGTAGACATGACTGATTGAATCCCTGACCACGTGTTTGAACTCCTCTCCGGTGGGGATGGGCTAATCCATGTGGTTCAAAGTGCCAACCTTTGGATCACATGGTGTTTCTGGCATGGCCAGCCTTCATCCTCAAACACTCAAGGGGTCCATCATAAGTTACCCTGCAGGCACAGACTTAGGTGGGGTGTTAAAGGCCACACCATCTTCTGCTTGAAGCTCAAAGTGCTAGTTGCCACCCCTTCCCAGGGAGAGAAGCCTAAAGCTTCGGTGGCATATCTGTTTCCTAACCTGCCTCCGGATGGCTTGTTCTTCCTCTTCCTCCCTCCTCTTCCCTTCTCATGTCGGAATGCCCCACAGCTCCAATTTCAGGCCTCCGGAGTTCCAAAACTTGATCCTTGCTCCTGTCCCGCCCCACTTTTGGATTCAGCTGATCTGTGTCCCAGGACACTGACAGTGGAATACCTATCTTAAAGCACCAACCAAGAAAGTCTCAAAAAGACACTGTGGGTTATGGGCACATTTCCCAAAGACTGAGCTGGGCTGCTCGGATGGCACTTACCTTTACCACCATCAACAACGCTGTTGCCCACAGTAACCCAAGAACAGGGGCCTATCAGGCCTGGGAGGAAGCAGCCTTCTATGCATCCACCTAAAGAGCAAAGCCAGGTCTCAGGAGGGAGGCAGGAAACAGATCAGTAGGCCCAGCAGGCGAGGAGGAAAGGATGGAGAGGAAGGATGTGATACCGGCCTTCCTGCAGACCTGCTGTTGGCCAGAGCCCACCAGAACGTGGCCTCCCAGGGAGACCAGTCCACTGGGGCAGTCAAGGCCAACGTCTGGAAACAGAACTGCAAAGGAAGCATGACAGCAAGAGTGACAGCCTGGCTCCTGCCCTGTCCCCTTTCCAGACAGAGACCAGGAAGACCACAAAGCCAGAACGGGGCAGGCGGCCACCAGGAACACACACACCCCGGTTGTTGCTGCTGGGTTGAATCAGGGGTCGTCATGGAGACAGGGGTGGGGTACGGGGTGGGGGGGACGACTCCTGGTTCTCCTCCCAGTCTCCGATGGGACATGGGACATGCTGCCTGACCGCCCTGAGCCTTGTGGCTGTGGGTACAGTGGAGATGATAATAACCTCAGTGTCGTTGTGGCTATCAGGCAAGATCATGTCATGTGTCGCCCGCACGTGGAGCCTGTTTCCCTTTCTCCTCCCTCGTCCTCCATCCCTGGTGCCTCTGCTCCTCTGTGATCAGATCCTGCTTCTGCTCACCTGCCTGGCTCTCCTACTCCCCTTCTTGCTAGGCTGTGACCATCCGGATCCCCACTGTCCACAGAGTCAGTACCCAAAAGTGAGGTGCTGAGATAGAGCTTTGTCATTTTCCCCTTCACTCACCTTGGCTCATGGGAACAGGAGGTTGGCGTTTATGTACTTTGATTTCATCAACATGAGCAGGGCCTTTCCTCTGCTCCTCTCAACTCCCCATAACACCCCCTCCCCCCAAAAACCCACCTCCAAACCTAAGCCAAGTCTCTACTGTGCCTGGCGAAATTCATTTATTGATCTTTTGGTCCTTTGTCTGATCCCTTTTCAGTAGTCAAAAATAAAATTTTCTTTAAAGTCATGATAATTGAAGCTTGACATTTGCCTATCTGTACAGATTCGTTATCTCTTATCTCAAATGCTGGAGAAGTCCCAGATTTCAGATATTTTTGGGTTTTGGAATACACACATGTACCTAGTGAGATCTTGGGGGTGGGACTCAAGTCTAACCTGAAAACACATTTATGTTTCATAGACACCTTGTACACATACCCTGAAGGCAACTTTATACAGTATGTTTGAAGTGCCCGTGTTTCAATTATGACCTGTCACATGAGGTCAGGTATGGAATTTCCCACTTGCAGCATCATGTCAGAACTCAAAAAGTTTCAGATTTTCAATTTTAGGATTAAGGATGCTAAGCCTGGATGAACACAAGTCCCATTCTCTCCTTGGAGATCCCTGCATGGGCCTGGCCATTGGCCAAAGAGGAAAAGGAGCATGTATTCTACCTGTGCTGGCTTTGACTTCATTCCAGTTACACCTACTGCACAATTTTGCTGTGAGTTGAATCCATTTCAACAGCAGGTACAAAACCCATCTCTCGTGAAACCCACGGAACTCATATGGTCGGCCTTGGAGGTTTCTTTGCCCTGCATACATCCGCCCATTTCCTCCTTACTTTTATGCATGCCACTGTTGCAGGGGGAAATATCTAATGTTTGCTGAAGGCCTACTGTGTGGCTGGCTAGAGGATGACACACACCATCTCATTTTAAACCTCACTGCAATCCTGGCTGTGGGAATTATCAATCTGCTTTATGAGGAGAAGAAACAAGAAATAGTAGAGTTTGTAAACAAAAACAGCAGACCCCCGGGGCGGGGGGTGGTGGTGGTGGTTGTGACAGCTGGGGTCTGGACCCACATCTTTCACTCTCTAAGAAGTTTTCATAAGGTGTTAGCTGTTCTTTCTTCTTAATCCTATTTTCCCCTTTCTGCTTCTAGAAGATCTTTTAAAGTTTCTAGAAGGAGAATATTTAAAAAAAAAAAAAAACAATCAAAGTAACTCGTCACAAAACTGGAGCATTTTAAAGATGTTTTATTATGAAAACATTTCAACACCAACAGAAGGTAAAGAATACCTCCTAATTGTTGCCTGTTTGTACAGGTTAACCCGTAACTCAGGTCAACAAACAGGCCATTTGAAGAACATGGAAAGAAAGTTCTAGAACAAGCAAGTTCAGTGTACATACCCTTGAGAGCCCTTTAGCAATTTTTTTTCTGCAACCACCTGTTCCAGATCATGTTCCTATAATTCATAGATAAAAAGATCACTAATTCTCAGTGAGAGTTTGTCAGGCATTGGGTGTCATGCTTTACATCCAAAAGGAAGTGCTTCTCACAAACTCCCTATGTGGAGGGCACACTTACCACTGTTCCACGGTGCAGAGGAGGATGCTGAGCACAGAGCTGTTTATTTCTTGCCCATGTCCACACAGCTAGTGATGGAGCTGGGGAGAGACCCAGGCAACCAGGCTCCAGAGTGCCACATTTTATTCCCTGAACGTGACTCCCATCCTTCTTTTCCTGTTTAATTTGATACCCAGCATAATCTAAAAGCACATGTCCCCCAGCTTTTTGCCTGTCCATAGCTGGCTTATTTTTCGTTCCTATATCAGATGAAAATCCTTTAGAATTAATATTCTAAAATTCTTCAGTGTTTGTCCCAAGAGCTGGAGGCCAGGGCTTTTTTTCTTTTTTTTTAATATTTTTTTTTTAGTTGAGATTAGACACAATATCTTTGTTTTATTTATCTATTTTTATATAGTGCTGAGGATTGAACCCAGTGCCTTGCACGTGCTAGGTGAGCATTCTACTTACCGCTGAGCCTCAACTCCAGCACCCCCGGAGGCCGGGGCTTTGAGTTCTCAGTCCAAATGTTGCTCCCTGTCCCCTACTAGCTATTCTCTATAAGCTTCACAAAGCAACCTGCAGAAATGGGCATCTGCAGTGCCTCTTGCCCACCCTCCACTTCATCTCCTCCTGCATTTTAAAGCAGGATTGAGACTTCATTTGTGTGTGAAGTTGCCAAATCAATTTCAATTTCTTAACTAGAACAATCAGGCAGACGAGCAAATAGAGTCTGCAGTGCAAAGCCAAAAACTGCAGGTTAACAAACAGACCATCTGAAAGGTGTCCAGGGAGGTGTGAGAACAGATGAGGCTGAACACAGGGAGGGATCAGGACACACGTGGCTGAATGCAAGGACTGAGGCCCTTTCCAGAAAATCACACTTCCTGAACCAGGTGAAGATCATTCTATTTGCATGTGATATGGGGGGAAAAAAATGAAAAAGAAAAAGAAAAACAAAACAAAACAAAAACCCACAAAACAACCTACCAAACACACAAACCATCCCCAGGAGAGAAGGCACTGTCACCTTGTCTACCCTGAGCAGGTCCCGCAGCCAGAGAAAAGAGCTCATATGCTTTGTGGCAGAAAGTAGCGAGCCCAGGCGATGTGGAAGACTCAGAGTGTTCTGGAAGCATGTGTGTGGGTGGGACATCCCCCATATCAGGCCCTGCCTAAAGCTTTATGTCCCTTATCTCTCTGCAGCTCTGCAAGGTAGCCCTGATTATGCCACTCGTCCCTGGGGAGTGGGTTTCCTAAACAAGGCTTAAGAGCATGACCGCAAGACCTGCCTTTCCACCTGCGTCTTGCTCCTCACCATGGAAGCAGCCTCGGGTGAGTCTTGCAATGTCTCGGGGCCTCAGTTTCCTCATCTGTATTTTGGAGACTCTACTAGATGTAATTCACTGGGTGGTGTGAGGCTAATGTAGCACATGGAAAATACTCAGGACAATCATCAGAACAAGGAAAGCCCTACACCAGTAGTCAGGACCAGTGGGGTGCCCTGAAGATTGACATCAGAGCTGCCAGGGTACAAATTCTGCAACTGCCACTTGTTGCCACGTGACGTACAGCTAGATATTTAATCTCTCTGCTGTATTGTCCTCATTTGCATAAGGGGGTAAGAGTAGTTGCACTGTGGAGTTGTTGAGAGGCTTAAATGAGTGGATATTATAAAGATAATAGAACAAACAGCACCTGACCCCCAGGGAGTACTCTGCCAAATTGTTATTTCACTGCCCAGCTTCTGTCAAATCCTTTTATGCCATGAAGAGGTAATAGGAAATTTTGGATAGAAAATAGCTACTTGCGTTTATCACCTTCACACATCAGCCAGGATTCTCATTCATGTTATAGCGTTATTTTCAAATGCTACAGTTTCAGTCACCAAGCTCTTTGTTCAAGACCTTCCCCAGCTACTTATGATAACTGAGCCTGCACCCTGTGACTTCTCCACGGTGACCGTCTACCCATGTGACAGTCCTCTGTAACCAGCTCACAGCCTCCTGTCTCCGGCCCAGGTCCGTATGTGAGTCATATTGTTCCACATAGTTATACGGCTCATTCACCAGAACAGCACCCTGAATGAAACACCAAACCACAAAGAAGCTGGTTTCATCACACCTTGCAAGGGTGCATTAATTGTTCCATGCAATCTGATTTGATTCTAGCTTAAAACTTGTGGTAGGGCTTTACTAAAGACGGCTACTATTCACAGCTGACATCATTTTGGTTTTTTCCCAGATTATCTCAGAGCCATGGGCATTTTGTAAGTGTGTTGTCTGTTAGTTCTCAACACCCCTCCCCGCCACCACCACTTGTTGAGCTACTAAAAGTACATAAATGCTATGGTTGGAATATGTGAGCAAATTAATCCCCAAATTCATAGTTTCTGGTATTTGGGAATGGGGCTCTTGGGAGGTAATTAGATGAGGTTATAAAGGTGGGGTGTGCAGGATGAGGTGTTTGTGCCTGTATAGGATGAGGAAGAGAGACCTGAGCCAGCTTGCTTAATCTACCATGTTATGATGCAGCAAGAGGGCCCTCACCAGAGGCCAAGCCGATGCTGGAGCCATGATACTGAACTTCCTGGACTCCAGAACTGTAGGCCAAATATACTTCTACTTTTATATATTATGTAGTCTCAGATATTTTGTTTTAGCAAGAGAAAATGGACTGAAACAATAAGAAACATGAGTTTTGAGATTTGCTTAACCAGTGGCCCACCTAGCTAGTATGGGTACTTTTGGAGAAATGGAGATTTCAGAGAGGAAGAAGGATATGGACTCTGTGTTTGATCTGTTCTGTGCAGCACTGGATTGTGTTAGATGGTCTAGGACTGTAAAACTGCCGATAGAGAAGCAGATTAGTCAGATGTCATGGGGAAAGGATCAAGGGATTTGGTGACAGACTGGACCTAAGGTAAGAAGAGAAAGTAAAAGAAGTCCCCTCTTTTGAGAGTGGAATGAGAAGAAGAGTGTTGGGATGGAAAGACTGGGGGAGAATCACAGGCTTAAAGAGAAGAGAGAACACCAGTCTCCTATTAACTGAGACTCTGGGGGAAAAGTGTCAGCCATTCAAAGTACTAGCATTGTCCCTGGAGAGGAAAGATACAAATCCTTGTGGATTTGAGTAATCAATGATTGATTTGTACAGTAGTCCGGGCCATGAGGAAGGATGCCTCATGACACTAGAGAATTCACATTTAATGGCTTTCCATGTGACTTATGAAGAGTAACTATTGGAGGGTGACTTCTGGCTGGGAGGAGGAGGACAGATAAGGCCACAGGCAAAAAAAAAAAAAAAAAAAAAAAAAAAAAGCACTATCTGAGCTGCTTTAGGAGCACTGGTAGGAATGGCAATGGTGGAGGAGATAGGCAAGATGGCACAAGCAAGAAACTGGAGGCTGAAAGGCCAGAGGCAGGGCAAGCATTCAAAGTGGTGTCATGAGAGGTAAGTAGTTGTATACAAAGTTGAAAAGATAAATCAACATATGGAGTCTTATTATCTATGCAAGTTTTGGCAAGTCACCTACCTTCTTTCTGACCCAGTTTCCTTGTGTGTAAGTGAGCATAATGAAAGTGCCTACCAGATAGGGTTACTGTGAGGACTGGATGAGAATAACTCGTTTAAGGAGCTTATCTTAGTACCTGGCACATAGTAAACACTCACTCAATACTAACCATGTCTATGATGACCACGACGATGACGATCATTGATGGTTCCGTGTTACTGGAAATGCAGTGAATGACAAGTATGTCACTCAACTTTCTGTCACTCAAACACACACCTGAGATCATTATTTTATAAATAGAAAATGTTTATTTTGGCTCAGTTTTGGAGGTTCCAGTTGCCTGTGGTGAGGTTCCAGGAGCATGTGGTTGAGAAAAACCATTCAACTCATTCACCAGGACCCAAAAGAGCCTCAGAAGAAGGGACCAGGGTCCCATAATCCCCTTCCAGGGCATGCTGTCAATGATTAAGATCCTCAAACTAGGACTCACCTCCTAAGGTGTCTACCACATCCCAAATAGCACCACCCTGGGGACCCAACCTTTCACACACGGGCCTTTGGGGGTATTGGACATCCACACTATGGCAGCAGAACATGGTAAACAATGAGACCAAGGACATGGAGGATGACGTCGAGTTTCACCATTGATTTTTATTCTACAGGTCAAGGGGAATTTTAAAAGGGTCTTAAGCAGGATAACAACATGAGTTACAATTCAGATGGATTTTTCAGGGGTCGATGGAGTGAACTGATCTGGGGAAGACAAGACAGCAGGCGGGAAGTTCCCATTGGTGGTATGACAATAGCCCAGGAGAGAGATTGGCAAAGTTCAATCAAACCCAGATAAATAGCCGTGGGTATTAGTTAAAAGAGGCATATTTGAGAGCTTTAGGGGGTAAATGTGACAGTAGTTGGTGAAGGACAAGAAAGAACTGAGGCTATTCCCAGAGCTTCTAAGCTGGATGACTAGATGAAAAGAAATCCCATGTACTGGCATGACAGATTGTGAAAGAAGCAGGTGTAGGAAAGACAGAGGTGAAAATCTTCGAAAAGGCCAAATTTGAGGAATCTGTGGGTACCAGGTGGAGAGGTCCAGCAGACGTTGTGCATATGACACTGAGACTTACCACAAGATCCCACATAGAAATACAGATCTGGATGTTACCAGCATTATTGATGATAATGGAACCATGAGAATGGAGGATACTGCCCAAGGAAAGAATATAGGGTAAGAAAGAAGAGGAGCAAAGGCAAAACACTGGAAAATACCATCTTTTTAAAAAATGTTTATTCTTTTTATTTACACATGACAGTAGAATGTATTTTGACCTATTATATATCCATGGAGTATAACTTCCCATTCTTGTGGTTGTACATGATGTGGAGTTAACACTGATTGTGTTTTCATACATGAACATAGGAAAGTAATGTCCCATTCATTCTACTATCTTTCCTATTCCCATTCCCATTCCCTTCCTTTCACTCCCCTTTATCTAATCTAATGAACTTCTACTCTCTCTGCAACCCTGATTGTGTGTTGGCATCCACATATTAGAAAGAACATTCAGCCTTTATTGTTTTGGGGATTAGCTTATTTAACTTAGCATGATAGTCTCTAGTTCCATCTATTTACTGGAAAATGCTATAATTTCATCTTCTTTATGGCTGAGTAATGTTCCATAGTGTATATGTACCACATTGTCTTTATCCATTCGTCTGTTGAAGGGCAACGAGGATGGTTCCATAGCTTAGCTTTTGCAAATTGAGTTGCTATGAACATTGATGTGGACACATCACTCTGGTTTACTGATTTTAAGACCTTTGGGTATATGCTGAGGAGTGGGATAACTGTGTCAAATGGTGGCTCCATTCCAAGTGTTCTCAGGAATCTCCATACTGCGGAAATACCACCTCTTCAGGAGAAAAATAAGAAAATCAGCCTCTCAGAGAGGTGTTACATGGGAGGAAACTAAGTAGGGAAAGATGGCCCATTTTAAAAGCCACACGTATGTCCACCAAGATAGGACAGAGAAGGGCCCCGCTGATCCGACAGTTAGAAGATCAGGAAGGGGAGGAGGAATGTGAAGTGAGGAAGTAGAACAGAGGTGTCTACTCTGTTGAGATATTTTGTTGGAAAAGGAAAAGAGAGAGAAGTGGGCAGAGAAGGAAGGAAGGGGAGAACAGAGTTATGTGGTGCATGATTATTTTCTTCACTGAGGGAGATTGCAGAAAGCTTTGTATTAGATAGGAAGGGACTTATGGAGAAGAGGAGATCATAGAGGCCAAGGAAAACCAAGATAAATGTTGGATCAAAGTCCAAAAGGACGTCGTTGAGTGTGACATCAAGAGCTCATAAGAGGTTGGTTTAGAATGGGATAGAAAAGCAGCAAACAAAGACTCAACAGTCACCATCTTTTTTCATGTTCTTGTGAGACTCTAGGCAAGAAGGTAAGTGGCTGGAAATTTTTGAAGATGGGTTTGTTATGGTCCAGATAGGAGCTATCCCCCAAAAGCTTCTATGTGAGAAAATGCAAGAATTTTCAGGGGCAAAAGGATTAGATTGTGAGAGCTGTGACCTAATCAGTGGACTGACCCATCGATACGGCTTAACTGGGCAGTAGCTGTTGACCAGGTGGACCGTGGTTGGAGGAAGTAGGTAAACAGGAGTGTGCCTTGGGGCTTATATTTTGTCCTTGGCGAGCAGAGCTCACTCTCCTTTCTGGTTACCTGTCCTGAGTTGCTTTCCTCTGCCACTCCCTTTACCATAGTGTTCTGCCTCACCTTGGGCCCAGAGCTCTGGAGTTGGCAGACCTTGGACTGAACTTCTGAAACCATGAGCCAAAACAAACTTTTCCTCCCCTAATGGTTCTTGTCAGGTCCTTTGCTCACAGCAAATACAAAGCTGACTACACTAGCATCAGCCTTAAAGTTTGCACGTAACAGTCTCGAGTTTTTTAAAGAAGCGGAAGTAGAGGCTCTAAGTGAAGCATGCAGGTCATATTGAGACCCTTCTGTAAAGCTGCAAAGATAAAAGAGTTTCTACTAACAGGGTGCTGAGCAAGGGAAAGAGAAAAGTTGACCATCAGCCTTGAGGCTCAGTTGAAGAAGACCATAAATTTGTGGCCACAACCATCTGCCCTATGGGGCCATATTTTCCCACCTTTTAAATAGTTGAGATAGGAGGAGAAATGAAGTTCTATTGTGTTCATTTGGGGTTCAGATTTGCCTTATAGGCTCAGAGAAAGTCAAAGAATGAAGGACAATTGGGGTGCTAGTGAAGTGATACTTTCAAGGGACAACCAAAATACAGGCTGAGGAAACTCACAATAATCCTTCTGTCTTCTTGTTTGTCCCAAAAAGGCCCAAGGGAAAGACATAAACTCAGAAGAAATTATGCGTGTTTCATAATCATTATTATTTAACGGTGAGACCCCATTTTCATTTTTGCTCCCATTCACAATTATGAAAAACAACCTAGTTAACTTTAATTGTCTCCTTCTTCTTGCCCTGAGGTTAGGGATCAGCTTCAAGTTTTGGAAATTCCAAAATCATTGGACGAAATTCCATAACAATCAGGCATTTCCCCAGTGACCTGGGGGGCAGCAGGGACTTTATACACCATTAGCCAAGGGGAGTAAATGTTTCCCCAGACCTTCGGATGGAAGGTCGTCCAACTCTAAGGTAGAAATGACAGAAGAAAGAACAGGATGTCACTTACTGAACAAACAACTGGGACATATTTTGAAAAGTGAACCCAGTTAGCTCCCAAAATACAAGTGGGGCAAGAGAGGTAAAGAGATTATTGTTTTTAAAAACACAGGCTATGGTCTAACAGGAATCAATTGGTTGGGTGGAAAAATTAAGAACATGTTGAATGAGGTGGTGGGCCTACCTTAATCAGGAGAACCGTCCACTTTGCTGGTTGGTAGTGGTGGCAGCACATGAGCCATACTTATTTCCTCTTCCTGTTTGGGGACCACCCCCTAAGTGGAGCTGACAGAGGAAGACTCCAAATGACTCTACATGGGTTACTGCCACCTTCTCAGGACTCTGTGGAGCTCTGAGCATGCACTCTGATTCCTCAGGCAAATATTTCAGAAAAGCCTCTCGTTACATGTTGATTGCAAAATTAAAAGTTCCCAGGAGCTGGCCTCTCCCATCCGGTGGCCCATGAGACCTGCAGACAGCTTGGGCATCATCCTGACAAAAGATAACTGAACTCAAAGGTCACAAGGGCACATTGTTAAAGGTAATCATGGCGTCCCTTCAGCCCACTGCAGCGTACAAAGGAATTCCTTGAGTCGAGTCCTCACATCTGACTCTGCAAGGGCATTCTGCAGAAGGTCGTTACTCAGAATAAAAACAACCACTTCCATTTCTTAGCTTGAAAATAGACTCTTCCATTATGTTCATCTGATTGTATTTCTCTGTTGCTTTCCTCGGGATCCTTGAGTCATTTTTATTTTCCTCTCCTACTCCCAGAACCTTTAATGAATTTCTAGAATTAAGTAAAATCTCTCACGCACTGCTTCCCATGGCTAGGCTCAGCCCCTTGCTCCCAAGTCATCTGCTCGTCTGGCCTCCTTGGAAACCCGTTTCTTGGTCTTTGTTCTCTCTATTCTGTCTGCTCCCCTCCAGCCCTTTTCTTCCTCTTCTTCTGACTTCTCTGCTGGTAACAAGTCTCCACCCCAAATTTCAACCTGCTCTGAAAGACATGTCTCAGGTACCACCTTCTGAATGAAACCTTTCTGCCAAACCCTCGAATTTGGATGTGATCTTCTCCTTTTCTAGGTTCCCAATATATCTGAAAACTTTGTTTCAAAAACTATGTCATAAAAGTATCAAGGACAGACAGTAAGATCTCTTACTAGATGTAACTTCTTGAAAGTCATGGCTCTCTTTATTTCAAAACTCAGATGGAGTTTCGAATTCACATTTCCAACGTGAATTCTCTTCCATGGGAACTTAGCAATTCTCTTCTCTCCCCACCATGCGCTGGTTAAAGACCTCAGCATGCCTGCTTGTTGCATTGTATTGAAATGGTTGGTTTTGATATTTATTTTCTCTGTTCATCTAAAAACGCCTAAAAGGAGAATAGCATGGTGGTTCAGCGGTCAGGTGACCTGAAGTTAAATCTCAGCTCTGTGATTTACTAGGAGTGTGAGCTTGGTCAAGTTACTCGACCTCTCTGTGCTTCCGTTTTCTTATTTTTGAAGTACAGATAATAATAGCACCTATCTTTGTATGTTTATTGACAAGAACAACGTAAAGACGAAGCAGGAGCCTGGCAGATGTTCTTTGAATAAATGAATGAATAGATGAGGGAAAGGGTGTGTGATGCCTTTTTCTAATAAATTCCGAACTCAGAGATAAGCGACTGTCCTTCACCTACAGCTCTCCGGCAGTAAATTAATAGGAGGTATATTAAAGTGGTCAATAAACATTTGCAGGGCTTTATACATATTAATCCAGTGACTGGAAGATGGAGAATGTTAAAAAAAAACAATTTCTGCAATGAATTAGATTCTTATCAAGTAAATGGTCCCGGGATTTACATTAATGTTGGGAAACATATTTCCCTTTTGTCTTGAAGCTCCCTGTTGGAAAGACCATTCAACAGGCTTGGTTCATCTTAGCCCAGCCCTCATTCTCTAACACCGTGGAGGAAATCCATGAGATAAGTATTGGTGCGAATGTTGGAGGGAATCAGTGGCGTGTCATGGAAGCAGAATATCGATGCTGGGATTCTATGATGCCCAAAGGTGGAATTTAGACCCCAGACCCAGAAGCCACTGGGGGAACCAAAAAATAAAAAAAATTTAAAAAAAAATAAAGAAGCCACTGGGAGAGTTGTACAGCGCTATGCAGTAGCTTTGCACTAGATCTGAGAGAGAGACAGGGATGCCGAACTCTAGAGAAACCGTCCTTCCAAACCGAAACTTTGGCTGGCAAGAGTGACTCAACAGAAGATTTTATAAAGGTAGGTTAAGAAATAAAAAAAAAAAAATAGGAAAATGCATGGCAGATGCATTGGGCAGGATGGGGCTGTTTCACAGTCCAACAAACATGAACGCTCATGTCAGCGAGCACACAGCAAAAAAAAAAAAAAAAAAAACAGGGGCCTGTTTGTTCAGCTAGAGAAGCTTACACCGGCTCCTTCGCCTCCGTCCTGTGTTCTCACTCAACTTTCCTGGGTCTGCGTTGGAGTGGTGTTTTTTTCCCCCCTTCCTTTTTCCCCTTGGCTTTTTAAAGTAACATCAGTGGAGCAGCTAATGAGGCGGTAGAAAGCAAGCTGGTCCGTTCAGGGTTGCTAATGACTCCATTCCCAGGAGCCTAATCAAAGATTTGTACATTTAATTGCTGTCAAGTCATCTCCAACCACCTGCCATCTCTGCAGCACCTGAGCTCCCAGCTCAGTCGCCCCTGATTCTAAATGAATCTGTCACCATTTCCAAAGGCCGGAGAGCCAGGCTGCTGGGCAACCTTGAATCAGGTTTACCCAGAAGGGCAGAGACCAAAGGGCCTACCCAAGAGATGTCACTTACCTGGGGGGGTTGGCCTTGGAGGGACACCTGCACTTTTCTAAGATTTGACTTCTGCTCAGAAGCGGGGTGGAGGGGGGGCGGTGAGGGTGGATGGGTGGGTGGGGGGTGGGAAGGCCAGGGGAATCGGGGGTGGGGGTGGAGGGGAGTGGTATACAAGGATAAGTGCAATGGCAGTGGTGAGTGTGAAATGGAAGAGAGGACATGGTGACATCGGATCACATTCTTCCTAATCTATGCATGTTTTTAACCTCAAGAATGACTTAATATTTAACCTCAATGCTGAGGTTCCATGAGTCAGTGTGGGCTGGGATCCTTTCCAGTTAAGATGGGACTTATTTTACTGTCTTTCCTCAATCCAGGTAGCAAGTTGTCCTCTGGGCTTTTTTTTTTTTTTTTTTTTTTTTTTTTGAGTTTTGGAGAATGAGAAAACAATCCATCTGACCTGAATTTAACATGGTAGGTACCTCATGAGGTATGAATCAGTGAGGTCAGAAAATATTGGTTAGTCATTATTCTAATTGCAATAAAAACTCTTTAGCTCATACACTGAATTTTAACCTTATCCTTTTTACCTGTGATAAGTGCATCAGGTACACCTATTATATCTGATCTTTTGAGATCCGTCTCTCGAACTGGAACATTCATCAGAATCACCTGGAGGATTTATTAAACATACTTTTGGGGCCTTAACCCCATGGGTTCTAGATTCAGTCAGTCTGAGGTAGGACCCAGTGATTTCCAAGTCTAAAAAGTTCCTGGATCCTGCCAATCTCACTGATCTGTGGGGAATGATCTTACAGCCTCTTGGAAACGCCCAGCTTGCTGTTCATAGGTGGTGAGATGTCATTGACCAAGAACTCCACCAGCCGTGCCTGCAAAGTTGGCCCCGGGAAAGAGACATTCACCCTGAGCACCTGTGGGAAGAGAAGGGGCTGCTCCTTTTCCCCTCCAGTCACAGGCACAGATCACAGGGGATGGGGAGAGGCCACACAAGCTGAGTCACTAGTTAGGCAGAAAGGATGCGTTTAACCATAGACCTTCTCCCCAGAACCCCTTTGGACAGAGTGTATTTGGGAATTCATTCCCCTCTAGGGTGACCCATCATGTGGTTGGCCCAGGACCTGGACTCCCAGTGCTATAAAACTGAGAGGGTCCAGGGCCACTGTCCACCTGTCTTTCCTGCATCATGAAAAGCATATTGTTAATTAAGATTTACAAAAAAAAAAAAAAAAAAGGAAATATTGTCTTTGGCCCATGTCCTGCGCAGGCTATGAATTTTGGGTTTTCCTTGCGTGAAGTGTCCTGTCTGAGAAATACAGTCTCAAATCACACCACACAGAAAGTAATTTTAAGAAAGTCGGGGGTCCGGAGGGATGGCTCTGTGACCTTAGGGGTCCTGCTTCCACACTGGAAGGAGAGACGGAGAAGAGCCTGCGTTGGCTTTATTTATACAAAGGGGGTTTCAAAGGATTTTCAAGGAATGTTCTTTTACCAAATAAGGTAGGAGGAGGTCTGTTCCAGCCCAGTGGGTCAGGCCCAAGTCCGGAGCTACAGAGCAGCCTCTCTCGCCCAGGGAAGACTGAGGTCACCACGTACTTTGCGTAATCCATGAAGTGGGAGAAGCCACAGGATGACTTGCAATGCCAGACCAAGATCTCCTTGGCCCCAAGGCCAAGTAGAGGGTTTTCAATAGCTCAGGGGTGGCTCTCAACAACGGTCCCATGTTTTTTCATACTCTCGCCAACAAGGACAACAACAAGAAGGGGTAACCTTACTTGGGTTGGCTGAGGTCTTTTATCTCCCGTCTGCAATTGATAAGCACTTGCTCTAAGTAACGCAGGAACCGGACCTAGTTTTCATTACGACCAACAACGAGGAAGCTTTCTTATTCCTTTATGAAAGAAACTGGTTAAACTTCAACTGATTTAAAAAAATAAATCAAGAAAGAAAAATATACCTACCCTTTCACCGAAACCTATAGCTTCTGGTAGGCCTTGGCCTGAATTTCTAGCATCCTAGAGCACCAACCAGTTCAATCTGATGAAGTAGTAACTAGCTATGTCCTAAATCTCTCTGTTAATTGTTGTTTCCTTGTATTTATCTGTCTTTGTCTGCTCTGCGTGGTTGTCACCGTGTTCCAGACAAATGCACACTTGCTTTGATTTCCTCCTTACTGCTTAGTCTATTTATATCGGGGGACCCTGGAAAGTGTGCAAGATAACCTTACTAGAAAGCTAAATGAGTGCTGAAGAGCAAACACCCTGTGAATCTGCCAATCGGATGGGAAAATATTGTTAATTGTTATTTGCTTACTACCCTAAATCTTTCCCGGGAGTGCTTGAAATCACAGAAACGAGGCCCATTTGTTCTTTATTCACCTTTGGAATTTAGATCGGGGTGCACCCGTGACCTGGGAAGATAGAACAAAAGACTAAGTACTCGTCGAGACTGAGCCAGCAAGTGTGTGTGTATGTGGGTGAGTACGTATTTTCATGGAAAAACCGAATTGGCAGCCTTCCTGATAGAAAATCCACAAGCTCTTTGGATTGAGAATTGCTGAGTAGCAAAACTGCTCTTATGGGGAGACTCCTGGTTCTGGATTCATTTGGGTGAGACCACACCACCTCACCCTGCCCATCCTATGAGTCTGTGCTGAAGGGAATGTTTTTCCCTAACTGGAACCCCTGGGCAGCTTTCAGTACACCTGCACCATTTACGTAGTGCCTGGGTTTTGCTCATATAATACAGCCTTGGGTTCATTTGTGTATGCATTTGTCTCCTAGCCAGGATCTCAGATGTATTCATAGTGGGTGCCTTTGCTGCCTGCTACGGAGCCTGGCTCCTAGTAGGTGCTCAGTAAGTATTTGCTGATTGGAAGAGAGGCTTTTACACTTGAAGCCCTTTCAGGGATTCTCCACACACTCCTGGCTGATCATTTCTGCACAACTTATTGTAAGTTTCACACTGTAGATGGGATGGGGGTCAAGTCAACAGATTCTTAATGTTTGGCCCTTACAACATGCAGCCCGGGCACAGGCACATCCAAAGGTTAACTTGACAACTACTTGGGAGATGGGATTAAAGACACAGGTCAGAAGGGCAATTGGACTGCTGTGTTTCATTCAGAGTTCATGCACTTCACTCCCTTTGGCCCCATAAAACTCAGAGCTGTGGAAAATAAAATCATCAGGATACCCATCCTTCTTGCTACCTTATTTCTCATCCTCTTTTCCAAGTAAATTGGAAGATTGCCTTCTCCTGTCCTGGAGTTGAAACGCTGATGTTTTAGTCAGCCTTTTCACTGTTGTGACTTAAAAGACCTGACTAGAACAATTGTAGAAGAGGAAAAGTTTGTTTGGGGGCTCACGGTTTCAGAGGTCTCAATCCACAGACAGCAGGTTCCATTTCTCAGGGCTCGAGGTGAGGCAGAACATCATGGCGGAAGAGGGTGGCAGAGGGAAGCGACTCTCATGGTGACCAGATAGCAGAGAGAGAGAGTCTCCGCTTACCAGGTAAAAATATATATCCCAAAGCCACCCTCACCCCCAATTCCTACCTCCTCCAGCCACACCCTACCACTTTAGTTACCACTCAGTTAATCCCTATCAGGGGATTGATTCACTGATTTGGGGTAAGACTCTCACAACCCAGTCATTTCTCCTCTGAACCTTCTTGCATTGTCTCACCTATGAACTTTTGGGGGACACCTCACATCCAAACCATAACATCTGGCCCAGAGAACTCACTATTGTTGCCCTGTGTTTTTGCCAAGAATAATGTTCAATATGGTTCCTCTGTGGAACAGTGGTCTTTGCTCAGCTCCGCCTCACTCACTCCCATTGCTTCTGCATGAACTCCACCCGAGTATTAAGGTCAGTGGTAGAAGCAATGGAGAATGTTCTTCTCTGGAAACCTTGACGCTATTTGTAGGTGTGACTCATTTACCCAGCAGATGTGGTTCCAAAGAACTTGAAAAAAAAATCACACTTTTACAATTCTAGTCCTATATTAAATGTCCTAGAAAAAGCTGGCTACTCAAAGGAGGTGCCTCTGAATACTTGCAAAATATTCTCCTTGCTACTGGAATATCAATTGATAATTGGAGTTGCTCTAAGTGGTAAAGGCTGGCGGCAGGTGGCATGGGGATGCATGATTATGATGTTTGGAGTCCTCTAAGACACTTCGGCTTGAGGGCCTCAGTTCTCTTTCATCTCTTGCTGTGCTGACTCACCAGTGGCTTCTCGCATCTCCCCTCTGGGCTGGCCTGCACTCCCCAACTTCCAAAAAGAAAAAGAGAACTTTCAACTTATTCACTTCATTCCATCACTCCAAAAATGTGGGCCTCCTGCTGCAGGGTAAAGAGGGAGGTTAAGATTTGTGCAGAGAAGAGTAGAGGAAACTCAATCCTTAGGGTGTAGGGAAGGAACAGGGTGTCAATAAGCCACCTCAGAATATTGGAATATTCTCCGTGCTCTCTGACACATGGCCCAGCTGAGAAGGGGAACCGAGAGTGATCTGTAGCAGTACCCAGCCCTGGTCCCACCCCATTCTTACTTTCCCTCTACATTCACCAACCCCAGATGCCAAGTTGGCACTGGGAACCTTGGAAGGGGTTCTAGCAGGGGTGCATTGTGAGGTGCCCTGTTTTTTGTGTGACTATTCCAGAATAGCACAGGACTCTCTTTCAGTTAGGAGGAGAGAGAGAGAGAGAGAGAGAGAGAGAGAGAGAGAGAGAGAGAGAGAGAGAGAGAGAGGTGTCAGAGCCCAGGCAGGATATTCAGCTTATCAGTGGTCACTGCAAGAATTTCCCCTGCTATAAACTTCCTGACATTCTGACCTTTCTGGTCTGAAATTTCCAAGGCTGTTCCTATGCCAACCCAAAACACGACATGATCTATGTTTCTTGTGCAATGCAGCAGTGGGCTCTGTGATACCAGGAAGATGTGTGAGAGGTTTGATTTATTGTCCATTCTTTTGTGTGGGAGAGTCTGGGGATTTCAAACTTGACAACAGAATTCTGTGAAGGTACAGATGCCAGGTATCTTCACTGTCTTGCTCAGTGGGTGTGCCAAGCAAACACTCCTGGACACCTAGCCAATACCGGCAATGTCAGTTAATTTTAAAAAGAAGTATGATATGTCAAGAGCTTTGTAAGGTTTTGAACAACCAATAAAAAAAAAAAATCTGTATACCCAGGAAGTTTCGATTGTGTAGTCGAAAATGCCTGATGCTTGGTGGTCTTGTGTTGCCATGGTCTGATATTCTGTATTAAATCTTGACATTTGCTTTATCTCTCTTTTTCAAGAAATTCACTTCAATGTTCATCCTTGCAGGGGGAGAAAAGCTTTTTCTGTCTCCGTCAGTCTTTATATTTTGATGATGGATTTGCCTCCAAGATGCATAACTTCAGTGTCAGTTAAACACCAGTGTCACCCAGCAGAAGGTCAGAAGCCAGTGGCCCATCCTAAGTCCAGTATGTGGCTGTGCTCTGGCTAGATCCCTTCCCCCGACCTCTACTTGTTCACCTGCACCACAGGGATGCTTACCCCCTCTGGAAAGTTCCTAGGAGGGACAGTGAGATGCCCTGTGGAGCACTCGGGAGCTCCATGAATGCCACTGTGTGTTTGCTCACAGATCATGAGAACCTCTATCCTTGGCCCTGGAAGAGTGCCATTGAAGGATGTGCACCCAGGCCACCAAACTTAGCTTCCACCTGGCCATTCCTTCACTGTCCCCACCTACAACATTGACGAGTTCTAGAAATTCCATTCAGAATGCTGTTCCTTCAAGGGCCTCTCAGAGCAGCACCCAGCTTGCCCTGCTAGGTGGACGTTCCTTGCCCAAGCCCCATCCCACCTAGTTATGAATTTAAATCATTCTCAGTTGGAAACATGTACCTGAATATTTATGGGAATTAAAAGTGATATAATCTCAGTCATTTGTTTATATCTCCATTTTGCAAAAATATTTATGTTAAAATTATTTTTAGCCAGGCATATGGAGATATAATTTACATCTACTAAAATCCACTCCTTTGAGCATACAGACCTGAGTTATGACAAACACATATTCTCACACGACCATCACCAGGACCGACAGTGCTGTCTCCTTCTGGAATTCCCTTGTATCCTTTTAAGTTGAGCTTTTTTGTCCCTTGTTCTAGCCTCTGACTGTTTTACTGTCTCTAAGGCTCTTGATTGTTTCTTTTTATTCATGAATAGTGTTCCATGGCATGGAGGTAGGACTGTTTGGGTATCCATTCAACAGTAGAAGATTGAGACTGTTTCCATTTTTTTTTTTTTTTTTTGGTGATTATAAGCACAGCTGTTGACATTTATGTGGTGTTTGGTATGTACATACGTTTGCATTGGGCATTTGGTTTCAGGAGGTATAATGAAGTTTGGTCCCAGATGAACAGAGATTGAAAGACTTAGGGGACCCCTGGGAAGAGGAGAGAGAAAATTTCCTTAGTCAGTCATCAGTCAGGCCCAGACCTGTCAGTTAAACATGGGCTAGTTGTGGCAAGAGACTGTTATTATTTTCACTGAGGACGTTTGTCGAGTAGAAATTAAAATTAACTCTATTTCTCTGAGTCCCTGGGGAAGAACATAAGTACATGATGGCAACTATCAATTTAGAGGGCCTGAGGTTACTTAGGTGGTTAAAGCAATATTATTTCCATTTATTCTGGCAATTCCCAGTGTGGGTCACTTGTGTGTGAGGGATGCATTCTTCTTCAAATCATGAACAACTGTTCTTAACTAGCTAAGGAAGAATAGAGAGCCTGTGGGTAGATGGTTTACTAACTTCTTCAGGGTCATTCAGCTTGGATCAACTTTTATTTCTGGCTAACATGGTGGTGGTAGGAGGTTTTTTGAGTTAAAATAGCTGTATTGGAATCTCTGCTGTGTCTCTAAGATGATAAATAATGCTCATTGTAGGTCTCAGGCTTAGCACCAAGTCAACATGTTTCTCCCCGTACCCATCAAAAATAGGAGTTAGGGAAGTCGTACTAGGAATGTTTGGCTAACTCCAGATTCCCACCAAATCTCTTCTACATTTTCTTGACATATATGCTATTTTAATTATGTGTTTAAAGCATTTCCGTTTTATTTGTATGATCTGCTGGTATCTGAAACTTATTTCAGTGAGGAAATGTGTTTGGAGTTCTGAACAATGAACTAACAAACATAACTTTGAATAATGCCCATGATTCATCCAAGGTCTATGTCTAGTAATAATTGACTTACTAAATCATTGGCTTTGGGTTTATCAGTATCCATGCTGGAAGGCATCAAATCATCCAATGACCAGTTTTTACCAGCGCCACTGATAAGCATCGAGACCCTGATGGTATTAACAATAATGACAACAGTAGTGACAAGAGCTAGCTTTTCATGAGCGTAGATGGGTTCAGAGAGTGAATATTGGAGTTAACTCCAGTTTTGGTCACTTGCTCCCTCAGTTATCAAAATAGGAGTAAGGAGGGAGGTAAACCACGACTGGACTCAAATCTCTGTTTTAACATCTGTTAGCCGAAGAGTGTTGGCAAGACATATCATCTCTAAGTTGTGGATCTTTATTGAAAAATGTGGATAAACAATACATTATGAATTGATTGAGTCAGTTCTGACATCACTGTGACCAAAATATCAGACAAGAACCACTTAGAGGAAGAAAAGTTTACTTGGGGCTCACAGTTTCAGAGATCCATAGACGGCCAACTCCATTGCTCTGTGCCCAAGGTGAGGAATCATATCATGGTGGAAGGGCCCTGTGGAAGGAAAGCTACTCAATTCTTGGAAGCTGGGAAGCAGAGAGAGGGAGACACCCCCAGTCACCCACCTCTTCCAGGACATACCACCAGTCCATTCAATAGAGGATGGGCTGATTGGGTGACAGCTCTCACAATCCAATCACTTCACCTTGGAACATTCCTACATTAATGGGAGCTTTGGGGAGGCATCTCATACACAAAAGATGACATGAGTTTATAACTATTACAAATAAATTATAATGGATAATCTGGAAGGAGTGACATTATTGAAGGATTACATGAGAAGAGGTCGTCATTTATGCTAGTGTCTGATAAATAGCCAACAAAAAATAAAAATAGTTCTTCATTGCTGTTGTCTTGGTTGTTGTCTTGTATGTGTGTGCAGCCAGACTGAGTGAATTTGAACAGAAGCAAGTGAAGAATTCTTGTCATAATATTTCAAAATGGTAGACTCAGGACTTGGTAGAGAAAATTCCAGCTTCCCACAATTTGAGAAGAAAAGTGAGAACTGGACCAGAGACTAGTCTAGAACACGAAGAGGGGAGCTCACACCTGGGCTGAAGAGGGATCCTGTTGTCCAAAACACGTGGGGACAAAGTTCCCTATTCCTATGCAAATATCATTTTATTCAAACCAAAGAATGAAGTGATTTTCAAATGGGCAAGGTTTGAATTAACCAGGTAGGTGAAAGATCATGCCGTTTGTTGGGACCACATGGAAATGTCTGGAGAATGACGGAGAACAGGAAAAGCAAGAAGACCAGAAATGAGGAAACATCTTCGTTTCAAAAATTCTAGTCGAGAGCATTGGATATTGTAGACTTCTGGAGGAGACCCAGCGAAGACAAGGAACCTCAATGGGCTTACGAAGAACAGTCCACACCAAATCTCATTCTCCTTCTTCACCCAGTCACTGGTCTGGAAGATCCTGGGAATGTATGGCCTAAAGGTCTAAAGAAAGACCTTGCGAAATATCATTCTGAAATTTCAAAACACTGGAAAGAGGGGCAGATAGCAACCAATTAAATTTAGCGTGAGTGAACATAATACTTGTTCCTTGCATTACATAAATCAGTCCACCAAGAATTCTAGTGAAATCTCTCTGGCCTCCGTGGGGGAAAAAAACTCTGCCTTTCCTGTGTTGGGTGGGGGTCCTGGGTGGTGGTCTGTGGCTAGTGGAAGGATCACCCTGTGGGAGCAAAGCCCAAGCAGACCTCACAGACTGCTTCCCTCACCCTGGCCCTTGCCTCTGCCTCCCCTCTCCCTCCCTACGGGGTCTTTATCTCTCCTCTTTCTGTGTCTGTGTCTAGGCTCCCTTCTTTCTGCTGACTCTCTGGAGTTAATTCTCAGTATGAAAATTTATCAAAAGACCACTCCAGCTTTGCTGCAGGTAACACACCAGCCCAGGACCCATCGCCATCCGACTACATTCTCTGTGATTCTTCGTTCAACATCTGGAAGGGGATGCTCTGGTGGTTTAGGCCTCGGGAGAAGTTGAGGTTATTGCCAACCATCCAGTCACATGCAGGTCCAAGAGGGAGGCCCAGGTGGGCAGCAGGGAGGGTGGGTAGCGAAGGAGGCGCGTTCCTGCACTGGTTTTGAATGGGACATTGAGGCAGCTGAGCCATTCTTGAGGAAAACAAACAAAAAAAATATTGAAAGGATGGAACTTAACTGCAATGCGCAACAAACGGAACCAATGACTTACTTTAGAAACATTATAGCCACCGCCACGTGCCAAACACGTATTTTCTTCAGGGGTCAGACATATGTGGGATATTCTGCTCAGTTCTAGAACTCATCCAGGGAGGGCGACCAGGAGAATAAAATGTCTGCAAAAAGTCTTTCATGAAGAAGAGCTGAAGCATGTTGAGCTAGGAAAAAATAATATTTCAGGGTCATTTAAAAAATTCAGGGCAGGACTAGCTCTCTATAAATGTTAATGGCTTGTTATGTGGGAGGAGGAATTCCTCCCTCCCTTCCTCCCTCCCTCCTTGCTTCCCTCCCTTTCTTCTTGCAACAAATAGGCAGAGGCCAGTGAAGCTGAACTAGAAGCATTTAGGAAGCTCCTGATCCCTGGGAGTCAGAACTGGCTCTTCTTCGAGGGCTCCAAACAGGGGTGATTGCTTCCAGGGGTTGCATCCTGGTAGGGAGGCAAAATATAAACACATGTCTCCGAAAGCAGTAATGACCACCACTGAGTGGACAGAAGTGGGGGTACAATGGGAGGGGCCTGGAGTCTGTGGGAGGATGGGATGCTAGATCAGCACCTTGAGGGGTCAGTGGAACTTCACTAGGTAAACAAAGGGAAATGATCTTTCAGGAAAAGCAATAACATTCGTGAATACAGGGTATGTGTTATTATTGCACACTCAGGGAACTAACCATAAGCAAATCTGTGGGGTAGGCTGGAATATTGTCTCTCTCTTTTGTTTTCTGGTTGCCTTGAAATGAGCTCTTTCCTCTGCCAAATGTTCCTGCCATGATATGTTGCTTCATCATGGGCCAAAAAACAATGGGGCCAACTGATCATGGACTAACATCTTCAGAACTATGAGCCAAAATGAACCTTCCCTCTTTTTACGCTTATTATCTCAGGTATTTTGTTGTAGTAATGGAGAACTGTCTAACACAAACATGCAATGGGAAGTGTGTTAGAGGGAGTATTGACACATATGATGGAAGCCAGAGGCTGACCACGGGTATTATCCTCTAATATTATTATAAGACTTCACTGTGGGGGTTTAGATAGTGAGAGTCTTGATTCAGTTTGGGTGATAAACCATAAATGTTATTGGTTATCACAATAATCCAAGAGAGATACAAATAAAATCCTTGAAACAGGGGGAAGGCAGCAGAACCAAGAAGTTATTTTAATAAGACAGAACTCACTTGGGTTCGGCAACTTATTGAAAAAAGGATGCACTGAATCTGATTTCTAAGTGTTTGATCAGTGATTTTGTTAGAATGGGAAACATACACAACAGAACTAGCTTATGAGGAAGGCGAGCTTAGTTTCTATCTGCTATGGAAATTACTAGGAATATATTATGGCTTGATATAAGAAAGATTGAATCAGCGTTTAGCTCTGCACAGAAGTGAGTTTCCCATCATGAGGATTATTTAAGCAGACACTTGTATAACCATCTGTCAAGTTTGCAGAAAGTGGCAATTCTTACATTAGGGTAGAAACCAGAATAAACAACCTTTAAAATTTCTTCCAACTTTCAGATTCTATGGTGTTATACTATGGGGTGGGGGTGGTCGGTGGGGGAGGCTATTTATTTCATATATTGTTGATGTCTCCTGGCAGATTTTAAATACCACCATGACATATACCCTGAGATAAAAACAAGTAGAAAACGACAGTTAAGTGCACCCTTTTTCTGTGTATGTTCATAGCTGTATATTTACTTCACATAGACTTTTATGTGACGCTGTTTCTATCAGAACTTTCACAAATCAGTGTTCAGTTATTTGATGTCGTTGAAAATGTTGGGGACTCTGACATGGCCACCTTTATGGGTTCGTATGTAAATATGTGGCATTGTGTGTGTGTAAACAGAAAGAAAGAGAAAATGATGTGTAGCTCCATGATTACTAGGTTCCATTGAGTGCCATATCTATTCTATTACTGCAAGGCAATCATTTATGAATCTCTCGCAAGGCAACGATTCTGAGGAGAGTTAAATATCAATCTAAGTATAACATCAGTATGTAAACAGATTGATGAATTGCTAGATTGCTAGGATATAAACCATATGGAACTGCAAATAACACTCTGAGGAGCAGGGGATAATTTTAGCATTTCATGGAAGCTGAGGATGAGCTGGAGCGACGCTCTCAGTGGATGAAACTTCCTGACACTATTTTGGTTTGGCTCTCCAAGGCTCTATGGGACCGGTGGCATTTTGAACTTTAAAAATACAGATTGATAGATGGTTTCTCTTTCCATGCAGGATGAGTGGATGCCACAGGTGTTACGGCTGGAAAAGACCATAGAGACGGTCTGGGGACAGATTGTTACATGGGGCCATCTCTGTGAAAGGCTTCCTTAAAGATCATACCAATGTGATTAAGCTCCTCCTAATGCATTCAGCAGATCTTCAAAGGGGTCCAGGACACAAAGGTTAAGAATCTTTGGGTTTTCAAGTGGCAGAGGAAGGCTGGGCTCCAGGCTTCCTGTGGCTCCATGTTGATCTCTTTTTTAGAGAAAGATATTATCTTCACATACTAAATCCAGTGATGGCGTAATGTGCTTTATTGCTGGCTACCATCAAGGGAGATTCTCTCTGCATCGCCCAAGTGGATCCTTCTTCCTTTTTGGTTGCTGAGGCAGCCTCAGTCCTGATGCTGGGGGTGAGTGGAATTAACTGGAGGGGTCCTAGGGACTCTTGTGACAAGCAGGAGGAATTTTAGGCGACACCTAGGCAGAGTGGAGCAGAGAAGGTAGCAACCTTCAGCCAATCTGAGCAGGCGAGGTGGCCACGGTGGGAAAGTCGGCTGACGTTGGCTTCTGCCAACGCAAACTGAATGACCAAGGAAGAATGAATGTTCCGTGGAGCACTCAGAAGGGCACTGGAGAGATCAGTCAAGAGCCTCTGAGGAGAGCTTCTCAGAACCGGCAGCACTTCGCCAAGCAGGCTGAGGGGGAGTGTGACCCTGGCCACCTGGTTTCCATAACATTGTCACACGGGCACCATGGCGCTCGTCTCTGAGCCTAGAGGGAGCACCAGGCAGCCAGTCTGCAGTCGGTAGGGCACATTCACTGCCGGGGACCTGGACTGTGCTGTGGCTTCCACTGGGACCTCCAGGTGGCTGGTGCTCTGCCAGATACTTGCCCAGCCAGCAGAGGACAGCCCAGGAGAGGCCAGAGCTGCCCCTCCGTGTTGGTGTTGGAAGGGTCGCTAGATGTGCATCTGGGCTCAGGTGTGGCTGGGCTTGGAGCTGACACCACATTGGCTCCTTTTCTCAGTGCAGCCTCCAAGAGCTCCAAAGCTTGCAAAGTGACCAAGCAAGAACCAACACTTGGTGCACTTTGTATTTCATTCTCCTGGAGTGTGCACTCTTCATGGTGGTTTTTTTCTTTTTAAAATATTTTTTAAGTTGTTGCTAGACTTTATTTATTTATTTATTTATTTATATATATATTGCTGAAAATCAAACCCAGTGCCTCACACATGCCAGGCAAGTGTGCTACCGCTGAGCCTCAGCTGCAGCCCTCTTCTTGGTGTTTTTAAAAAAGAGTCAAGAATGTTCTAATTTAAAGGGTTATCATTTTCTTTTGGGGAAAGGTCTAATTGCCTCTTACTGCTAGATATGATCATTTCTCCTAACTTCATTAAGTATTTATACCATAGATGTCTCTTGAAACCTCCCTTCCAATACATGGGTCAACCACAGGGAGTTTAAGGTGGAAGGCTCCTGGTCAGCATCCTGCTGGGAAGATACAAAGGAAATACAGTTTCTAGAAGTGAGTGTGTCAAAGGGGTAGAAAAATGTATGGCTGTCACCTTCGGTAGTACCTAGTAGGTCTTGCTGTGAGATACATCTGATAAGTTAGCAAAAGAAAGGATTTTAAACATACAAGACAGAATAGACTTTGAATTCAAAGGACCGATTCCTAGCCAGGTATGGTGGCACTTGCCTGTAATCCCATCAGCTCAGGAGGCTGAGGCAGGAGGATTGCAGGTTTGAGGCCAGCCTCATTAATTTGGCAAGACTGTAAGTGACAAGTGAGACCCTGTATCAAAAATAAATTAATAAATAAAATGAAACAAAAATTTTAAAAAAGGGAATCAATCTAGTGAGACCTTGTCTCAAAACTTAAAATGTATATAAAAAATTTTTAAAAAAAAGGGATGGAGATGTGGTTTACTATTTAAGTGCCAATCCCTGGTTCCAAAACAAACAAACAAATAAAAAAAAAAAAGAAAAAACTCTGATTCTTATTCTTTGAAAGGCAGACGGGGTGATGAAGAAGAGGAAGAGGAGGCGGAGGTGAAGCGGCAAAGCCATAAGTCATCATCCTGAGCTTGAAGGCGGACAAACCCACCGTAATTCCAAGAGGAACATCCCAGCTTCAGTGGTGTGTGGACAAAGGGACCCTTTCTTCATGGCACATGTGTTCCTCAGAAGCAGCCCTGGGGATGGAGCTGCTCCCGGGGGGAAAATGCCCTCTGGCAGAATCCAAGTGCCTTTGCTCACACCAGCTGGCCGGCAACGGGGCACTGGCTAAAGCCTTCCTCCCAAGGCCGTCCACCACCATGACCCCTGAGGCACCCGGGTCAGCTCTCTGCTCTGAGAACGTCCAGGCGAAGTCCCCCTTATCAGCGGAAAAACTTGACCTCCAACACACAAAGCATGCCACGGAGCGGAGGGAATGGAACTTGCTGGCTTCAAAGTCAACTTGGGTTTGTTTACCTTTGACATTGAACATTTGTATTTTGAAACTGTTTATGAGAAATCCTCCGAACACTGACCTGCAAACACAGACACCAAGGAACTCTCGGGCCATGGTGTACAAACAGCACGGATAAGTGAGTGGAGTAACAGTGAAGTCAGGCAGAGGCTGCTTTGACTTTTTACTTCTCCAATCACGAACCTTCCTGGTCTTGGGTCTTTGGGTCTCCTCTCCAGGCTGTGGAGGCTAGTGATGCCTGGGCACAAGGCTAGGACTTTGAAACTTTTAAATTAAAACTGTGTTTGAGTTGGGTGTGGTGGCACGTGCCTGTAATCCCAGCAACTCGGGAGGCTGAGGCAGGAGGATCACCAGTTCAAAGCCAGCCTCAGCAATTTAGCGAGGCCTGCAGTGACTTATTGAGACCCTGTCTTTATTTTTATATTTATTTACTTTTTTTGTGGTGCTGGGGATCAAACCCAGGGCTTTGTGCATGCAAGGCAGGCACTCTACCAACTGAGCTCTCTCGGCAGCCCAAGACCCTGTCTTTAAATACAAAAATAAAAAGGGCTGTGGATGTGGCTTAGTGGTAAAGCACCTCCAGCACCAAAACCAAACCAAAACCAAACCCTTGAAACCCACATTTGAGTCTTTACCTTGCTGTTCACCAACTAGGAGAACTTAGGTGTATTGGTCATGAAAATTGGCTTTGGTTTCCATCCAGTGAAAGAAGAGACCCCTATTACAGAAGGTTTGTGAGAACAGTAAATAAGGTAATAAAGGCTCTCTAAGTCTTTTCCTGCCATTTTACAGAAAGGTCCAGAATGGTTAAGTAAATTGGCTACAGGTTGTGAGTATATTTCCTGAGATTTAGGTCAGAGTAAGTAGTCAAGAAATGCCCACTAAAATCAGCCGGGCCGTGGGGCAAGCCACTGATCCTCCACCCTCAGAAATTTGCCTTTTATCCAAAAGAATCATGTTGCTCTTTATGTCTTCACAAATGGATTAGGTTCATTGGTTCACTTTCTTTTCTTTTCTTTCTTTCTTTCTTTCTTTTTTTTTTTTTGTCTCTGAGATATTCTTGGAGATAAAGGGGAGAACAGCCCTTGCTGCATTTCTCTACCATCCTGGAAATGCAAAGAGATAACAGAATTAATCCAGAACTCCAATCAAAAATTTAGGAGAGCATGAGTAACTGTATTTCTCAGTGTTTTGCAATCTAAGCTTTACAGCACCTATATTCATCGAGCACCTACCGTTTGCAGCACACTATATGAAGAACTACACTTTTCTCATACAGGGCCAGTGAGTCCTGGAACAGAAAACAGTTCATATGGCATTAAAGTGTCCTGCTTTGGAGAAAAATAAACAAGCATAAAGTGAAGACAACAGGACTGGGGTCAATGGGACAGTCCAAGGACTAGAATCAGCTATTTTGGCAAATCGAACAGTTTCTAGACAGTCGCCGCAGCACCGGATGATGTTTATTGGTTCCAAGTCATTGTTATAGTGCATCTCTTGGATTAAGCTTTTCACATTACAAGGGCATTATGTCAGATGCTGTTGAATAAAGTAATGGCAACTCTGATTTCTAAATGCATTTGCATTTCACTTTGAAAAGTACACCTACTGTACATCTTTACACATTGCCCTTTGGACTTGATTCCCAGAACAAGGGAGAATAAAAAGAACCTGTGATCTTTATGGCATTGGGTGTGAGAGCTTGTACATTTTGCTTATACCCACAAAGTGCCTGGCGCGGTTTTGATTAACAGCAACTTGCAGCTCATGTAGACGATTTATTGTTTGGTGGGCACTCCCGTGAATACCCCATATAAGTTGACACATTTTGTTAAGAGGAATCCTGCATGATTATGGTGAGGGGGTGAAACTGGCACTCACTGGCCAAGTGACATCTGCTGAAGCACCTTGGTTTTGTCACCTGTTATATAAAAATGACAACTAAGTTAACCTCATAGGGTTATTGGGAAGCTGCCTGAATTAATACCTGGATAGCATTTGGGATAGCCTTGGCTGACACGGACGCACAATAAACACTGGACAGTATTTGTATTTATTCTAAAGTAAACTCTCAAGCCCTTGGGGGAATCAGGATTTGAACCCAAGCTCCCTGGCTTAAGAGCCCATGTTTCTAAACACTATGTAGGTCATTAACTAAGTAATTAAAGAAATAGCCCAGAGTCATATGACCAAATAGTGGCAGATTCCAGGTAGCCTATCACCGGCCTCACAATTTAAGACTGCATCTGGGCCGACCTACTCGTGTTAGTCAGTTCTCCGTTACTGTGACAAAATACCTGAGATGATCATCTTCTAAAAGGGAAACTCACGGCTGTGGAGGTTTCAGTGTGTGACCAATTGGTTCCATTGTTTTGGGTCTGTGGCGAGGCAGCACATCAGGGCAGGGAGCATACAGTGGAGCCAACTGTTCACTTCATGGCTGGACTGAAAGAGAGGAAGAAGGGGTTGGGGTCCTAATATCCTCTTCAAGTCACCCAATGACCAGAAGACCTCATACTTTATGCCCTACTTCTTTAAGGTCCCGTCACCTCCCAGTAGCGCCATAGGATCACTTCAACAAATATGGCACCATCCTGAGTGCACAGATCCGCATCCCAACGAAAGCAGGAAGTTGCTGCTGTCCACAGGGTTCGGTGCTTTCCCTGCCTTCCCAGGCCAGGCCTCCTTTCCCAGCTGTGAAGGTCGGTGGTGCCTGGGCTTCAGGTTAGACTTGCACATCATCTGCTTGGTGGGAGCCAGTCTTCCCAGGTGAGTAGCGAAGGACTGTGTTCTCTCATGTAGGGAGAGATGAACGGAGAGAGCACAACAGTAATAAGTGTGCTTGAAGAGCACTCTCCAGCCTGTGAGCACTTTCACACCTACGGGCTCTTCCGATGTCGGAACAACTCTGACTTAGGTTATCACCTCCATGTGATTTGTCCATGTTCCCAGAGAGCCCCAGCTGGCACCCGGGTATCCTGACTGTGCTTTCCGCCTTGCTTCCTTGGTGAAATATTTGATGTTTTCTACTAAGGGAACTTTGTCCTTGGCCTTAGAAGAAGGATTTCATGATTTTTCTAGGGTAGATTCTGATCTGCTTGGGAAAGTTTCAGTTTGAACTTTTCCTGCAGATCGAGATGACCCCGATCATATCTAAAGGAATTTTGTGATTCCCTTCCAGGGGATTCTATGAAAGAAATAAAATTATTCTCTTGGAATCTGTGCAGCAGGAAATATCATCGTAGCCCCGAAGAGCTGTGGATTTGGGAACTTCTGACCATGTGATCTAACAGAAAAATAAGGGAGAAGCAAATGAGATGTTGAGAAAATTATTTTGTTCTTTTCAAATGTTATTGTCTTATTCTGATGATATTTCATTTCAAAACGTGTATTCACAGCAGCTCTCCGCATGTAGGGATTGTTTTTCATTTTGAACCCAATTGCTTCCTTTTTGCTTCTGTAGCAAATTGACCTTCTGAATGTGTGGCATAATTACTTCCATGGCAATGGGCTGAAGGTAAAGATAGGCCATTATGAGAACAACAGGCTGAGCACAGTGACTGGAGCTAAGAGTTCTTTCAAAAAAAAATATCCTTAATAATAGTAGGACAGAGGTAGAAAATTACTGGCATTATAAATTGCTTTTTCGATAAAGGTTTTGTCTCGATCTTTTAACACACTGTGCCACACTGGGGAAAAATCTCTCTGCGTTTTTTTAATTGTAGATAATTTTGTGTAAGAAAAACCTCCCTATGAAAAATGTCCTAATGAAATGTGCTTAGTTTGACTTTGGCAAAGCTCCATGTCACTCTAAACGGGAGCACAAAAACAGATACAAACAATATTTGCTCTTACCTAAGAGTGTAAGAGATAATTTATATCCAGAGCAAAGGAGATGGAAAAGTGGAGACTGGGTCCCTGGTCCAGCCCCTCCTACACACACCTGTGCCCAAGAGCAGGAATAAGGGAAGTGGGAGGTACTGCCATCAAGTGGTGAGCCAAGGTAGTGCTGAAGGCTACCTGGGCCCCTCACTTATCCGGAACTCTTCCTTATCTATCCAAAGATGAACACAAATCAGGCAGAAAGGGGAGAAGTCCCAGGCACTGTCGCAGCAACTGCTAGGAGAAGACACACTCTAAAGCTTGTGTGCTTTACTCAAAAATAGCATATCAGAACCTTCTTTATGCTTATGTTTGGCAAAATTTCTAACAAACATGGCTTTCAAGCTCCATGGTACATTAGAATCAAGTGGTTAGAAAGGAAAGAAGAAGGGAATGTGAACATGCCAGGTATTTTGTAAGTATATATTTTTTTATTCTTACAACAATAGGAAGGTACACTGGTGTAACTCACTCATTTTCTTTTTTTAAATGATAAACATATTCAGAGAGGTCAGTCAACTGGTGCATGGTAGCGTTGGTATTCATGTCCAAGTCTCTGTAAGCCCAGAGCTCATTTTCCTTTTGCTTTTCCTCCTGGCCTTGACTCACACTCAGAAATAGTCCCCGCTGGTCAGGGCCATGACAAGAGACAAAGCTGGAGTCAGCACCTAAAATGTACTCTACTCTGGAACCATTAAGCGAAGAGCAAAACATCTTTGATAGTTCCCCAAAGCCACTGTTTCAGAGGATGGTCACCACGGGCTGTGGGTAAGGAGGAAGGTGTTCAGCGGTGTACAGACTTCTCTGTGGAAGCCTCCTGGGGAGGATACCCGGTGGAGCAGAGATCGGGAGCCAAGGGTCACTGCATTTTGCTAGCTGCGGGAACTTGGTCAAGTTGCATTATCTTATTGGACTTTTTTGTATATGAAAAATTAAGCCTGATCATTATACCTCCTACCTGAAGGAGCTGGTTTAGAGGGTCAGATAAAGGAATCCATAGAAAGGAAGCAGTGGTGTCCGCATCAAGCATCATTTCAGAAGTTTAAAGGTCAAATTGTGAAGGACTGGATCCAGAGTGTTATTTATACTGCCTATTTGTTCATTTATCAATCGGACACATGTTTATTTGGCACATATTACAAACCTGGTAGTGGGCAGCCACTGAGTAGATTGATATGAACCGCAGCCATTCTCATCTAGGAGCTCAGACACGTGACCACGAAGTGAAGCATCTTGAGACTCAGTGTTGGAGGAGCCTCTCTGTGGAAACCTGGAGAAGCTGGGAGGGCTTCCTGGAGACCACTTTCAGGGAGAGCACAGAAGATGTGGAGGAAATGGATGTTCCAGTGGAGCCCACAGCAAAGGGAGGGAGAGAGGGGGCTTTGTGTGTTGGGGTGTGGGGTGTGGGGGAGGAATGGAGACTGCAAAGGTGGTAGGGCCAGTGCAGAAAGGGCAGCCTGGTACAGATAAATCCTTAGGTACCTTCCATGGGTTTCAATCTTCTTTAGCACTAAATATTCTACCCCACCCCCACCCCTGAGAAAGTCTCATGGAGAACCCTGGCATATAAAAAAATTAAAAGCATCATTTTATGAGGGAATGTTTAATCTGTAAATTCAAATGTACAAAATTAATCAATGACGATAATAAACAGGCATTAATTGATAACAGTTTGGGGTTATGAGTGATAAACTCAGCTTTTATGATACGTGCACGTATGTACATGCACGCATATATCTCTAATTATATAATATTGAGACTACTCTGATTCACTCAGAAAATGAGTAGCAAAGGGTAGATTTTTTTTTTTTTTATTTCCCCCAGAGACCTCAATTTGCAATCTCTGGACATTCCTAACTGATCTGGAAATCTAAAAAAGAAGTAGTGACATTTTGTTTCAAATTTAAATGGTTATCTATCAGCAACTTACATTTCTTATCATAAATAAAAAAGGTCAAATGAGGAACACCGCAATCTTAAGATCAGTGCTAACATGATTCATAACACATCTTTACTGAGATGCGACCAGGGCCCTGTCCACGGGTCCCAGCCTGACTGTCAGGCTGTGATGGGGACCCACACCAAGGCAGTATAACTGGGCCTTACTGGGCCTGAACAAGGAAGATGTCTCGGTCTGTCCGTGCTGCTATAACAAAATACTTAAGTCTGGACAATTTACAAACAACACACACATTGACTTCTCATGATCCTGGAGGCTGAAACTCTGAGGTCAAGGCATTGGAAAGTGAGGTGTCTAGTGAGGGCCTGGTCTCTGCTTCCAAGACAGCTCCTTGCCACTGTGTCCTCTGGATGGGATTGAAGGTAGAAGGACAAAAAGGGCCCAGCTAGTTCCCTCTGGTCCTTTTACAAGCTCGTTAATTCCATTTATGAGAGCAGAGACCTTAATTATCTCTTAAATCCTCCACTTCTTAATACTATCACATTGGGGTTTAAGTTCCAACATGAACTTTGAACACTATTATTCAAACCGTAGCAGAAGGCCAAACCTGTGGGAGGCCAGAATTTTTTTTGGCCTGTGACACACAAACATGTCACATAACAGACTTAAAAAAATTATTATTTAGTCTGAGTTTGATTGGAAAAGTCAATCAGTAGCAGAATATAAAATTATAAGTGAGTCTTGTCAGCTGCTGGCATGGTCCATTTCTTTCCTTACGTCCACTCCCCAGCTGGCTTGGTCAGGGCCTGGCACATGGTATGTTCTCCGTCAATGTTTGTGGAATGAACTGAAGTTTTGGGGAGAGTATTGATCTGAGTTGGGCCTTTGCAGAGTGTGTTAGGTAGCTGTTACCTGCAGGAAATATGTATAGAATTAGAAGAGAGGGTCGCCTACAGCACCTGTGACATCAACTTGGTCAGGGAACAAGAAGAGAATCCAGTGAGGAAAACAAGAAAGCATCAGCTGAACTCTCAGGCCAGCTCTGGAGAGTTGACCATGTGAGGCTAGCCTGCATCGTGACAATCCCTCACCCATATGAATATATCTGTCTTGATTTAGCCCTATATTTAACTTCCCTTTCATTCCTTTAACAGCCTATGAATGGTAAGAAGTACACAGTGACCACATGGCTAAGGAAACCCTCTTTCAAGAATGTGTATGCGGGCCAGGTGCAGAGGTGCACGCCTGTAATCCCAGCGGCTCAGGAGGCTGAGGCAGGAGGATTGTGAATTCAAAGCCAGTCTCAGCAAAAGTGAGGCTGTGAGACCTCATCCCTAAATAAAATCCAAAATATGGCTGGGGATATGGTCGAGTGCCCTGGTTTCAATCCCTGGAAACCCCCCCCCCAAAAAAAGAATGTGTATGTCCAAGTATGGAGTCCATTCTATTGTGGTGTAAGTGGGCACGGGAGACCCTGGGCCAGAGTGCTGTTGGTATTCTCTCCTGTTCCTCAGACTCACTTAGGTTTCGGTCTTCAGCCCTGGAGCTGGCTCTGTAGAATTCAGCAGGACTGACTCTCTTTGCTCTACCAGGACTGGAAGGGTGATTCATCTCACCTCCCGGCAGGACCTCTCCCTGGAAGAGTAGGTTTGACTCTAGAGGATTATTGGGTTGGGAACCAATTTGGCACATACGGAGGACACTAGGCTCTCTGACTAGTCTGAATCATATGCCCCAATGGAAACTTTCCCCATCTGGGGAGTCATTAATGTGTCATAACCCATAATTTAAAAATTATTGGGTGTCTAGGACTTCCTTTCTCTCTCAGCCCACAGATTCTTATCCTCATACACAAATGAAGTCTTCTGAATATACATGAAGGGGGGGAATCCTCCTACCCTCTCCTCTTGCAGCAGTAATAGGAGAACAGATGTAGCCAGGAACTATCTACTTGGAGCGTCTTCTTAAGGACAATAATTTCTACTCCATGTGCCTGGCTGCTAGGAAGGTTCTCAAAATCCCAACACATTTTTTTTTCTTTTTCTTTTAATTTCTGGCAGGCTCTGGGTGACTCCTCAAAGTGAGGTGCTCCTCCCAGCCTGGCACCTCCACTCCTCACCCAGGGCCAACCAATGGTGGAGTACCCCAGGGTGAAGGGGCAGAGGTCATGCCTCTCTGAGGATGGAAGTGTTTGGCAAGCAGAGTCAAATTCCTAGGAACCTTCGCCTTTTTTGCTTCTGTGTTGACCTTATAGGATCAGGAAACAGAAGTAGAGAGGGACGGGGTCAAATAGTGTCAAGGTCGCTCAGTGTCATGTCAGGAAGAGGCACAGGGAAACCAGGTTCCAGTTGGGGGAAGGAGGATGGAGGGGAAAGAGGTTTTTTTTTTTTGTTTTTTTTTTTAAGGCTTATTGTTGAAATTTCTTACCATTTTTCCTCCTTGTGTCCCTTTACGCATCCTGCTGATAAATTTAAATATGGATGTCTATATTTAATCTTATCTGCAGAAAGAAAGAAAAATAGAGTTGGTAAGACATTTAGAGGCAGGCATCTGTGCTTCTTATTTACTTTTAGATAAGCGAAATAGCCATATAATTTAGTCTTGATAAAGAATACCCGGGCTGCCTGTTAGTCAAAGACATATGACTTTTAAGCAGTTGTATACAGTTCGAGATGTCACCAGAGCAGAAACTCTCAATTCCTACTTCCAACTTCACCTTGAGGCCCTGTTCCTTCCTCTCCCACAGTAGTTTTTAAGCTCGTATTTGCAGGCATCACTGATTGCCCGAGCTTCCATCCCTTGTTATTAGAATATCTGCATGGCCATAGGTTTGGCTTGTGGGTGTTGTTCAATGTTGCTCCCTTCCGGGTCCTCTGTGTTCCCCACATGCCAGGGGGCTCATCTTCCCTCTCCATCCCATGAAACCCCATTTCTCTGCAGAGGAGTCTACACAGAGGAGGATGATCTGTCCCTTGGGCACTTACTGAAATGGGAACACGATGGCCAGAGGACATCTGTTTGACCTCTCTGCTCCTTCCTACCCATGACCTAACAGACAACTCAATTGGATCAGGCAATTTGTATGGTCAGGATCAAATGCTGCCCAATTTGATTCAATTACTCTTCACTGCAAGAGAAAATACAGTTATTAGGGTGACGGGAACTCTGAGAATGCAGGCTCCTGGCCAGAGACCCGCCAACACGCGACAGAGCTGGGAGGAGCAGGATCCATGCAGAGGACAATGACCAGAGGGGACAGGGCAGAGCTGGGCCCATCCCCAGCACTCAGATGGTGGCGGATCTCTGGTGGCAATGGATCAGAGGCCCATTTCCCACGGAAACTCACAGACATCGTGGGCACGTCTATTGCGAGGCTTGGAGTTGAGGTGTGGAGAAGTAGGCTTTCGCTGTCACAGGATCATCATGCATTATTTACCAAACGCTGGAGAGAAAGACACAGAGCTGAAGTAGTGACAGCAGCTACCGCGAGAAGCAGCTATTTCCAAACAGTTTAAAGAGGCATTGCTTACTTACGGCTCATAAGGCTCCATGACAAATCTGACAACTAAGAAGACAATGTAGACCTTCTCTCCTTGTTTTTAAGGCTTATCTTCTACCTGCTGGTTTCCTCGCCCTATTTAATAATCATCGAAACCACCCTGTATTCAGCATTTCTGTTGGCCAGCCCCAGCTCGGTGCTGTTTTTTGTGGATCAGCTTCTGTTAACCTCTCAGGAATCCTGTGAGGTCAGGGCCCTGTAACCTCCACCTGAGAGCAGTGAAAAATGGTGCTTAGTGAGCTGAGTGGCCTGCCAAGTCACAGGGCTAGTGAGGGGCAAGATGGGACCCAAGCCAGATCTGTGGGTCTTAAGCCCCTACCCCCCCACGGAGGCCTTGTTTTCTCAAATCACCTTTGAGAGAGATCTGCTCCCCACTCTCAGCAGCCCATTGGGTACACGAGAACCTGCCTCCATAGGCAGTCACAACCTCATTTCTTCACCCACATGAGTGGTTAAACACTCAGGGCTCTGGGTTCAAATCCTAACTCTGACACTGGCTGGCTGTGTGACTGTGACCCATGTCCTAGGTCTCTGTATTTCTGTTTCCTGAAATAAGCGAGGAAATCATTGGCTCAGAGGGTTGTGGGGACGACTAACAGAGTCAGCACCCTGGAAGCATTTGAAATGGTGCCTGGGGAAAGTATGCAGAAGTTGTCAGTTACCAATGTTGCTTCCCTTTTGAAAGTCCATAGCGCCTTCCCTCGGGGTCCCTGGGGAACTGGTTGTAAAACCTCCCACAGATACCAGGTATTTTCCTGGTAGATGACATCTGCACATGCTCGAGACGCCCCCAGAATCAGGTGGGTGCCCAGGGGAGTCAGGCTGAAGCTGGGCATCGTGGTCATGCAGAGTCGCACTGGCTGACCAATCTGGCCTCTGTGGTAGTTGGGGAGGCTGTGGGAGGCCCCAGCAAGGCCTAAGGAAATTCCATTTGGGGCCAGGTGAGGTGTCCCTTTGCCTCAGGTCTGTTATTACTCAGAAGCACAGACAGCAGGGGAGAATGGAAGGTTTGTACAAGAGAAGGGGACAGTGGTTCTCCTTTCCTCCTCAGGCCACCTTGGGTTACCCTTCACATTCCCTCAGCCCCACTTTCTGCTGTGGGTGGGGGGACGCACTGGGACTCTTCTGAAGGCCCCAAATCACCACAGCCAAAAGTGTATCTTGGCACGAGGCTGAGTGTCCTCTGACTTGTTTCTTTCCCTACACGCTCTCTCACCATTGAGCAACTTTGCCAAGTTTTGAAAACTCTAGAAACCCACTGGAATGTCCCCAAGGCCTTGCCCGGGTCACCTGGGCGACACCTGTAGGAAGGAAGTTAGGGGAGGCGTTTCCAGTCTGAAGGAAGACAGTGCAGGTGCCATGAGCCATTGTTCATGATAGTTCTTACCTTGGAATCTCTTTTAGAGTTAGGGTCACTTTTTTTTTTTCCAGGTACCATGAATCTAAGCTGATATGCAAATCAGTGTACATCCAATAATGTGAACATCTGGCATCTGGCTCTGCTGTGATTGTGGCATGAGGGACACCAGAGCTAAGGGTTGAATTGTAAGCTCCTCTTTTCAGCAGAACCCACCGTGGCTCTATGCTATGGAATGACAAGCCACCGGGGTGTGCATCCCAGTCCTGTGACCTTTGCATCAGATCCCCTGTGGAGAGTCTAGATCATCCTAACAAAAGCCAGATCTCTTGGGTTTGTTTGGATGGCCCTTTCTGGAGCTGAGTTTCTGAGAGTGGTGTTTTCACAGAGCGGGGGGGATGTTTGCTGGGCACCATTACAGATGCCATATTCTCGTATGGGATGGAACTGAACAGAAGAGCCAAGGCAGGCTCCTCTTCCTCGTTTTACACTTTGGAATCAATTATTCTGCCTCTCAGCCTCAGTTCCCCCATCGCTATGGGAACTGGAATAAGTGATTCCTGGGACCGGGGTTGTGGCTCGGTGGTAGAGCGCTTGCCTAGCTTGTGCGAGGCACTGGGTTTGATCCTCAGTATTGCATATAAATGAATAAATAAAACAAAGGTCCTTGGACAACTAAAAAAGTCTATTAAATAAAAAGAAAGAAGTGATTCCTGCAGCCCACCCTGCCTCCTGAAAATGAATCTGGTCAGTCACTGATGCCCTGAGCCTTCAACGGACATCACCGTGCCTGAGTTAAAATGTTTGGTATTAGACTAGGAAGAGAGATACAGTCCCAGGGGGAGCAGCAGCTCACAGCTGTAGCTGGAGGAGAAGGAAATGAGGCTGAAGGTTCATGGACACGCCCAGCTCTTAGGTCCTCCAAGGGGACCTGGGAAGAAAATGGCAGCTCCAGCCAGGTGACTGTCCCTGTGGAACATGAAGTGATGTTACCTTGATTTCCACACCAGCTGAGCACCTGGAGAACTATGTTTTAAACAGCACAGAGCATCCAACAGATTGACTTCACATCCAGGGAGCCAACTGCACCCCAGGCCTGCCCAAACTGGCCTTTTTCATTGCAGGGTGTGGGAGAACACAGGGCTTTGTGGGTCCCTGGGGGCCTGCCAGGCCCGGAGCCGTTGCTCAGCTGTGGGAGGCACGCCAGTTCTCAGGTCTGCTAATGAGTGGTGTGGTGTCTGGCAAGGATCTTGCCTGCGAGTGAGTGTGACTAATCATGAATCTTTTCAATAATGCTGACAATTCATTCTCTTTTTCTCTCCTTCACCCGCTCTTGTCTTTGCTGGAGCTGACTGAAATAGGAGCAAATTAGTCTCATTCTGGAAAAGGCAGGGCATGATAAAGGACCCCCTAAAAGGTTTCTAGTGTGCCGGGCCTGGATGTTTTGCAGTCAGTGTAATTATCTGACTTGGGTGAGTTGACAGGGTGTTTTTTCTCGTCGTTTCCTATACCCCATGGCAGGCGGCGTCTGAAGACAGTGCCTTGTTCCTGTTGAATGCATTTACATTTGACGCCAGCACGGGGCTGTGTCATTATTATTCTGTGTGTGTTCCAGCCCAAACGGACGACCCTCCCATTTCCCGTGCAAAGGCTATGTTTCTTCAGATAATATTCCTGTCCCCACGTGGAAATGTGGCAGACCTTCAATGCTCTGGACTCCATCACTGGGGAGGGGAGGCTTCCTCGGGGTCCTCTCTCTCCCTACACCACTTGACTGTTTTGATAAGTTCTCAGGGCTTCTGACACCCGAGCCCAATGGAGTGATGTCTCACGGGAAAGCCGTGTTCCTGTGCACAGGTAGGTGTGCAGCTCAGAAAGCAGGTCTCAGAGAAGCAGGCCGCGCCCTCTGTCGGTTAGTGGATTGGAAGACTTTATGCAGGCTTTGCTGATGTTGGACCAGGACCCTTAGAAGGGATTAGCAATTATCAAATGATGCTGTCCTTCATCATAGACTAGACCTCTGAGAATGACTCAAATACAGTTTCTTCATCTCAGCATCAAAGCATTTAAATTTAAAAAAAATTTAGATGTTAATGGACCTTTATTTTATTCACTTATTTATATGCGGTGCTGAGAATCAAACCCAGCACCTCCCACATGCTATGCACACACTTTACCACTGAGCCACAACCCCAACCCCCAAAGCATTTAAATTTTGAGAGTCGTGAGCGAGTGAAGGAAAAGGAGATCTACAGCAAGAGTCGGAGGCATTCAGACAATTTTTAACATTTCTTACTCTCCAAAATAAACACACAGTCTAGGTCAACCTGCTTTTCCGCCTTTAATATTTAGGCCTGTTTATTCCTTCATTCTCAGACTTGGGGGTCTGCTATTATCATACCATCCCCATTGCTACTAGTAAGTAGAAGCCCAAAATGGTAATCAGAAGTATCAAAGCTGTATTTTCCAAATTAAAAATTGGGACATGTGTTCCAACATATGTCAGAATATTTGCAAGAGCGATAAGTAAAAGTATTTAAAAGGAGAGTTTTCTCTGAATGCTCTGACCATAGAATTGCCTTTCATTTTTCTGAGTCACTTGTGTTTGGAAGGCATCTAGAGACTAGGTTCCTGGTAGCCTGAGGTCATATCTGACTTTCCGCTCTTGTGGAGGATGCGGTCTTCCAGCCACCAGGACCTTTCGCACGAACATCCGCATTGGTGGCTTCTCATTAAAATTTCTCAAATCTGGCAACACTGACTGCAGAGACCAGGATGTGCCAGTCTTGGACCTGGACGGCTGCCAGCCTCACGTAGGAGGGTGCCACACTCCTCAGTACTCTCTATATGTGTACTTGTGAGCTCAGATAGCCCAGGATGCTCCAGGTTCCCTGTGCTCATCCTCAGAGAAGGGAACTGGCTGTGTGCCTCTTCCCAAGTCAAGCCCCATCTTAGAGGGCTGGCCCTCAGTGCAAAGTTGGTCAAAAGGTGACTTCTCTTCCTGAAGGGTTGGGGACCTCGATGCCCATGACTGGTTCCACTTTTGCTTCTTTGATTTAAAAAAAAAAAAAATTCCCAGCAGGGCTGGGGTTGTAGCTCAGTGATAGAGCACTTGCCTAGCACATGTGAGGCACTGCATTCAACCCTCAGCACCACATAAAAATAAATGAATAAAGTAAAGGCATTGTGTTGCCTGCAACTAAAAATATTACAAAAATATTCCCTCTTAGGGAAGACCTCTTTTCAGCCTGGGTCAGGACCCAAGTTAGGTCAGGTTGGCTGTTGTTATCAATTAAAAAAAAACTGCCCAAAGAGCTAATCATCAATGGACTGTCTGGGGTACGTTGTGTTGATGTGGAGCCCTCACCTGTATGGTTTGCTCTGTTTGTTCCTTGCACCTGGAACCAATTCTGCAGCCATGATAATCGTTTTTAGCAGAGTCAGTGGCTGGATCAGGGCATGAGACTGGGAAATGAGAAAATTATTATTTGGCTTTCGGATAATATGCTGGTTGGTTATGAGGTATTAGTAGATCAGTGATTCTTACCACATTCCAAACTTGTTCACTTGTGGAGAAACAGGACATCTCGTGGAGCTTTCTGAATGCTTTGAGATCATCCTAAACAACTCTTCACTTGCCTTTCCAAGGACAATATTATGGCCTATCTCTGTCATCTGTTGTACAAATAAAACCCATAGATATAACTTAACTTTTAAACACAATCCTGCAGGGTGGTGCAACAGGGACTGACAGATATTCAGTTGTGGAATAGTCCTGAGCCTGTCTGTGCTTCAGTGTTACCAGCGCTTTGACGGGTGCATGGAGGGATCCTATGAGGCCCTAGGAAAGAGGGGAGTCAGTATCATATTGAGGGTAGGGCTGGTGCAAACAAATGCTTGAAAGAATGAGTTCTTGAAAGAAATTCTAATGATATGAAAACATTCTTGCAGGCAAAGGGGGGACAATGGGCATGGATGGGCATGGGGCCAACATTCAAGCCCAGGAATGACAGAAGGAATGCTACGAGACTCATGCACTTGTCAGTGTTTTGGGCATGGGGCATGGGGACAGAGTGGGCTCTGCAAGAGATAAGGCCAGACTGGTAGGCTTGGGGCCACCTGGACCGTCAGGATCTTCTCCTTACAATGTCAGGGGAGAAGTGGAGTATGAGAGGCACCTACAACAGAGTGGGGCTTGACTGAACCTTCATCTTAGGGAAGACCTCTTTTCAGTCTGGGTCAGGACCCAAGTTAGGTCAGGTCAGCTATTGTTATCATTGATTTGACCTGTGCAAGAACCCAGGCGGTAGGTAAGGGAGCATCACACTTATGTCAGAGGATGCTCTGGAAGAGATTCATAGATTATTCAAAACAGAAGGGACTTCAGAGACCTTTCATGAGAAATCTAGTCATCTCCTGGATTATTACAGAATATTGCCATGACCTAAATTTCAGTACACAATGCAATCTTCTTTTTATAGTTAGCATTAGCTAATATAAATGATTATTATTAGAGCACTGGATTAGGGGGTTGATATTTAATTCATGCTGTCCTGGTGTAACCCTGTTCGTTATACAGAGAGTACAGAGAGGTTAAGTATTATTTCCAAAGCTACTCAGCTGGTAAGTGTTGGAGGCTGGATCCACAGAGATAACTTAAGTACAGTTTTGGTCTAGTGGTGAGATACAAGTTACATGAACAAAGCCTTCTCGCTCTCCATGTCAAATCCTTCTAGAGATCCATATCTGTGTGGATTCGACTTGACATGACTGCAGCCATTGGAAGTCTTAACCATCATGAATTCCCCAGACCTCCTGAGAACAAGCTTCTCTGGGTTCTCCTGTATTCCCAGCAAAACTATAATTGACAAACTGTTAGAATGGTACATGGAGCTTTACAACTGGCTCCAGGGATGTGCCTGTCTCTTTGATATTCTCTTAAGATAAACCAGATACATTCCCACTAGGATGAAGTCACTTTTGTTATAATACATAAATTTGTCTTTCTGAGCCAAACTGCAGGATCCAATTAGTCTTGCTGGTGCTCAGGATCACCCTTCTGTCCCCAGTAAATCTCACCCTGCAATTCTAGATGTGTCTGCCTCTCTTCTGTCTCATGGCACCAGGGGGCCGGTTTTAGTCCCCAAGAAGGAGTTCTCAGGTGACAGTCCAACTTCTCACTGAAGTGGACAAGGATACTCATGCTCACTTTGCGTGCACACTTGGGATGGGACAGGCCCTGTTCTGAATCAAAGCATTAACAGGGGGTTGCATTTCTCAAGTAAGTTTCCTATTAATGAAATGGAACTAGAATATGCCATGACCTAAATTCCAGAGATATTACATAAAGGAGCCTGCTACTGTTTGTGCAGAAATTGATTCTCTTGGAAGAAGGGAAATGGTAATTATTCAGTGGCACAACCTCAGGGAACATGGGAAGGGGAGGTGGGGGAGAGAGGGAGAGATGCAAGTCAGACCTCGTTAGGCCCCTTGTCAGTTACCACGTTGTCATGAGCACAGTAGGACTTGGTTTCCCGTATGTTCCCAGCCCTTAGTGCCGCAAGCCCCTGGCTCTGTCCCTTCCAGAAAGAGTCCAGGAGCTACTTGGGCATATTGGCCTCTGTCCTGATGTCAGCAGAGCACTAACAGTCAGACCTGGCATTTGACTCAGTCAGACCTGGCATTTGACTCAGGTAGAGAAAAAGTGAGGACAGTGAGAGAAGGGAACTTAGAGGCCCAGGTCCTTCACCCCTGCCCTTCATCCTCCTCTTTACTGCTGAATTCAACTCTCAGAAGCAATGGTCTCTGTAAGAAGAAAAATCAAGACTCCACATCTGATGGATCGACAGGTAATTCAAGACTGACATTCTTAGGAAGATGCCAAAGAGTGAAGAGCAAAGAAGGGCAGAAAGAAAAGAAAAGGAAAAAACCTTCTTGCTAGTTACCACTAGTGAAATGAAATCTTCGCCGTGGAAGGGGCAATGAGGAGGCCACAGGATGCCCATAGCTGGCCAGGGTAATTAAGCCTGAGCTAAATGCAATAGCAGAAAAACCCTTAAATCTTGCTGGTTTAACCTATAGTTTGGTTTATGTTTAAAGATGAGTCGGAGGCGAGCCCATGAGAAGCAGTGTTCCATGTATTCCAAGGACCCAGGCTCAGTCTATAATGTGGGTTCACTATCCCTTCCTGCCTCAGATCCTTTAATTCCGGTCAGGTAAGAGAGAGCTTGGCTGACCACAGGAGGCTTTCCGTGGGCCAGGCCACAGTGACACACCTCACGGCCACCCACTTTCCTCTACTCAGTACCAAGTCAGTGTGGACCACTTAGGTACAAGGGAAGCCACTTGTCTATCATGACTCTGGGACTCTATGTTGTAGAGAGGAGTCCGACTCTTTGGTAGGTGCCTAGCGTCTGTTTCTGTTATACTGGCACACATTACAATACAGGCAGCACTCTAAAAGATGGCTTCGGATTCTCCAAATCACTCACCTATTTCAAATATCAGTAACGTGCCATGTAATTTAAGCAGGATCCAGGTGTCTAGCCCATGTGTCAGACAACTGAGAAGGAAACTTGTGATATTATCCTTATTTGTAAGATAAATCATATTTATGATAAACATCACTCTTTTATGCCACCATAAATTTGAAACGTTTTCTATTAGAGCCTAGGTGCCTGGAAATAGTATGGTTATTAATTACAACCAGGATTAGCATTTTTTAGTGGTAAATTGAACTTTATGGGTTTATTTTCTTTGGTTTGTGTATGTTATAGAAACACGACAAAAGATAGTTCTTCATGTTTCTGTGTTTTTAAGAGGCTTGAAATTTAAAAAAGGACTTGCATTTAATGACTCTTGAAATGATTTCCTTTATATCATGAGATGTTATCACAATAGCTTGCCCCGTGTCCTTGTGGAGCAGGAGATGAGCTCCTCGGGCAGAGAGGTGAGGGGACAGTCTGCCTGGGTAGGATTCTGTTGGTCCCTGGTTCCCGAGGGGCCCATCTAAGAAGAGGGTGGACAGAGCATGGACACTCCTTTATGTCTCTACGGAGTGAGCAATTTCCCCGGCTTGTGCTTTCTGAGGATTTCAGTGCTGAACACATGACCAGCTGTACCGAACCTCCACATGAAGAGAGAGGAGTGAAAGTGACAATGACAACGCAGTTTCAAGATAGGTAGATTGACATACACCTACACCAACACACCTGTGTCTCTCTGTATCTATCTACCTGCACCTTGCATAGGTTCTGGTGCTCTTCCTGCAGGTACGTTTTGTCCTCATGACACGCTTCTTCATGTCAGAAGTTCATCTCTAACCTCAGGTGTGTGTGTGTGTGTGTGTGTGTGTGTACTTTCACTCACATGTACACACACACACACACACAGCATTGCTTGAAAAAGCAGTTCCTGGCTTTGGGTTTTCACTGACATAGATGTGAAAACTATAATACAAAATAAGGCAAAAGACACAAACAATAAAACAAGCCACATTTTGGGTAGCAAACTGGAGTAAAGGTGACAGAGAGTGAAGGGGTACACTCCAAGGAAAGCTATCGTTTGTTTTTCTTTGTAAAAATGCCTATTTATTTCTTTTTCCAAACACATATGTGTGTGTGTGTGTGTGTGTGTGTCTCTGTGTGTATTTTGTTGTTGTTGTTGTTATTCTTTGTTTGGTACTGAGGATTGAACCCAAGGGTATTACACCACTGACCCACACCCCCGACCCTTCTTATTTTTTATTTTGAGACAGAGTCTTGCTAAGTTGCTGAGGCTGGCCTCAAACATGTGATTCTCCTGCCTCAGTGTCCTCTGTCACTTGTATTATAGGTGTGCGCCACCATGCCCTGGCCTTTTTCATATATTTCTTAATTGGTGCATTGCAGTTGTACACAGTGGTGGAATCTGTTGTAGATTCATACAGGCACACAATATAACAATGTAATTTGGCCAGGATCATTCCTCAGTGTTTCCCCTTTCCCTCCCCTTTTCCCTCTCCCTGGTCCCTTTCCTCTGCTTTAAAGGACTGTTCTGGAAGTGCTGATCTTACATTTCGCTTGCTGGAGTCTGGTTTCAGGTCCATAACCCGCCATGAAGGGATCTGGGAAGCATAAACTTTGGCTGGGCGCTTTGCGCTGTGCTCGGGGAAACATTGTCACATTTGAGTAAGAGAAGAGGGAAGAAGGACTTTGTAGAGAGGCAACTCACCGTCTCTAGCAAAGTCGGGCATGTTAGAAGGGTCATTTTTGGCAATCGAGTCTCAAAACAAACAAACAACAAAAAAAGATTTCAAAATAGGGGAAACAATGCTGAAGTCTGTTTTCCCCCAGCAGAGTCATATGATGACATCTCAACTCCTCAAGCTCCCTGCTCTCCTGGTAACAGTGGTCAGTTGGAGTCATCATATCAGTGAGCAGAGACACAGAGTCAAGATGGGACCCAAGGCCAGGCTTTTGCTTACTGAGTCCCCGAGAGCTCATCCTGGGTGATACACAGGTGAGGAAAGGTCCAGAAACAAATGTCCACAGCTGAAGCCCCAGCTGAAGCTCCGCCACCCTTCACAAGCGACACAGGCTGCCCACCGCAGGTGCTGTACCCTTTTCTCCAATGCTCTGCTGGGAAAGGTCAGGGAAGCTCAGTCACAGGTCGGTGTGACCAAGGCTACTCTTCCACCTGTGCATGGCATGTTCTAAAATTGCAGTCCATCTTCCACGTCTGTAGGTACCTCATCTGTGGGTTCAACCAACTGCAAATGAAAAACATTTGGGGAAAATTTGTATCTGTACAGAACAGGAACAGACTTTATTCTTTGTCAATGATCCTGAGACAATGCAAGCTATTACGTAACATTTGCTGTATTGTAAGACATCTAGAGATGTATTAAGTATACAGGAGGATATGTATAGAATAAATGCAAATATTATGCTAATTTATAAAAGGGACTAAAGCATCTGCAGATTTTGGTATCCATGGGTTCCCAGAACCACTCCCCTGCTGGTGTCAACATATGACTGGACCTACATTTATCAGGCCCATGTCCTAATGCAGCCTAATATAAGAAAGACTCGGTTTCTCTCCCTCTCCACATCTCTCTCCTTACTCTTAACTATTTTTGACCAAAAAGTGAGTGAGTTCATTGCCTGAGCAGAATTAGGTCAGATCCGAGCTGAATACCAAGCTGACAGAAGGGGGTTTGGTGCCAACGTTGATTAAATGAAAAGTGAAAAGAAAGTCTCACTCTGAATCCAAATATGGGAATTTTAGAAAGGGAAAAGGCTAATATTAGACTGCCTAAGAATTAGTATCAAAAGATACATTGATTACCAAGAGTTTCCATCCATGTCAATATTTCACCACTGTAAAGAGCCATGTCCTTATATTGATAGGTGTTTAAAATACTCATGCTTTAACTGTTAGGAAAAAAAGTGTGAATTTTTTACAAGGAAACTTGGAAACTGGTGCACATTGCTGCTTTTCAAATAGATAAGAGCCATGCATCATTATTACATGGCCATTTCTGAAGCATTTCTAAACTGCTCCCCATCTCTCTGTCATAAAGGGAACAGCTCCTGACAGCCTTGCTTCCATATAGAAATGACAATCTCATTAATGATGCTAAGTTTATATTGTAAATACATTATCACCACTCTCACACCAACTGCTTATGTTAAAAAATAATTACTAATTGGTTGCAGCAAATGCATTCTAAAAAGGTGGCTAATTTTAACTATTTTCCTCCTCCCTATTTGGGGGAAACAAAAATGGAGTGATTCAAAGAAAGCAATCTGTTACCTGGAGGAATTTAGGGTTTTTAATGATCTTTGAGCACAATTTAGAGTCTTAAGAAATGGTGGCCCAAAGAGCAAAGAGTTTCAGCCTGACACTTGAAATTTATTTAACTGGCTGTAACTGTTTCTCCTTTATTCCTAAGATACATAACATACAAAATGTTGTCTGGATGTCCATCCTACTGGCTGGGACAGTCCTTCTAGATCTTTCCCTCTCTTCCTTCTGGGATGCCTATTTGGGTATCTGGTCCCTTTACCCTTAAACTTGCTCTGTCTAGATTTCCTACCCCCTAACATTGAAGCTTCCCTCCTCAGTCTACACCCCCAAAAGGGAATCTTCTAACCCAACCATCTCTCCTGCTTGCCCTAGACTTCCTTGTCCGTCTGTCTTCTGACCCTTTCCAGCAAAACACAAACCAGGATCAATCAGTGTCCTCTACTCTTGACCAGAACTGCCATGAACTTCCAGGGAACAATCACATGTTTCAGGGGTTATTGATTCTAGTACAAACCTGTGGCTTCCAATTCATCTCCTTCCTTTACACTTTCCAGAACTCCTGTCCCTTCCCCAAAAGCTTTTGCTCCTCGTGATGGTGGGGCCAGCCTCGACAATCCTCCAGTCCCAGCTGTGGTCCGCTCTGCCCCTCAGTATTGCATTGATCTTGTTCTTCCAAGTTCACCTTCTCTTTGAGGAGTCCACAAAGGAGAATTCCCGGGCTGTGTGCCTGGAGCTCAGGGCTGACTCTGACACTCAGTGGCTGGGTAACCCTGGTGAGGTTCTTCACTTTTTTTTAACCTGTATAGCACATATAAAAGGGAAGAATTAAAATAATTAAGTAAAAGATATGGGTATGCTTTTAAAACTCCAACCTAATAATCTTAATCGTAGTTGTCCAAAACACCAAATTTAATGTAGTATATTGATATATTGGGCTTACATTTTCCCCTCTTAGCATATGTTTTATATTTTTTTCCACCTCTCCTGTCTTCCTTTGTTACTTCTTTCTTGTTCTCTTTTTGAATTCTTTAAGTTTTTTGAATCATGTTTTCCTATTATCATCATTAATATATTTTGGGGAGGTTAGGGTATCATCATAAACTGTGGGGTTGAGGATGTGTTTCAGAGACCTGGACAAGGATAAAATTCATAATCCACGACAGGATGCTATCATTCCTTTATTTATTTTTATTTATTTATTTTGTGGTGCTGGGGATTGAACCCAGGGTCTTGTGCATGCAAGCTAATCCTCGACAATCTACCAACTGAGCTATATCCCCAGCCCCTCATTCTTTTATTTATTGAGCACCTACTATATATTACACTCTGCTCAAGGTTCTGAGAACAAAACAAGCCAAGTCTCCTGCCATCGTATAGTTTATAGCCTAAAGGGAAAAGAGCGAGAATCATAAAGACAGATAGTCCTGGATTCAGAAACTTCTGTTGTGTTGAACTAACTGTGTGACCACAGACATATTGCTTGCACATAATTTCTTCATTGGAACATTGGAATTATATTTTCTTTGGAGGGTTATTATGAAGCCTAGAGATAATATATAGAAAATCTACAGTCAGAGCACACAGAAGACAATGGTGCTAGAGTTAATTGTTGCTTTTATATTTATCAAAGTCTAACCATTTGATCCTTTTGCTATACTAGCATTATAAACGCATACCGAATGGAAACCATTTCAATATTAACTTCTCTCTCTCTACTAGCAGCTTAAAACTGTTAAATACATGTTTTAAGTGTTTGTACTTTTCTCCATTCTCATTTTCAATTTTGTGAACATGATTTACCCAAAGTACAAAAGTTTGCAATAAGTTTCCAATAATGATAGGATTTGGACTAATAACAACCATGTGTAACATATGGTGACATTTGCCATCTTCTTTATGAAGGCAGATGTTCAAAATTAGTGTTCTATTACTTCTGGTGATTATTATTAAGTGCTGAGTTTAATATTCATGCCAAAAGGACAGGTTAGAAAATCAGGAATGTGACTTTAAAAATGGTACTACATGCAAATTTATCAACCTAGAACTGCATAATTAATTAGTAAGAAATCACTTTTTAAATCCTAAATCCTCTGGCTCAGTGACTACAATTTTTCAAATTCAAACTGCTAGAAATTCAAACTCTTTGTAATTAATTACTTTTATGGCAAAGTTATTACTGTCACTTTTATGTATTTATTACTTAGTTGATTTCACCTAGTCTCCATGGACTGAATTCACCCAGCTCTTCAAGGGGATGTGCTCTGAGTTCTACCTCCCAAGAAGGTCCAACCTAATTGGAAAAAAATGTGACTGATTATATTGCCAGAGAAGGCTACCAGGAATGGTTCTGGAACGTCGCTGTGCATACAAATCATCCGGGAAGAAGGAGGAAAGTGGGAGGGGTGTGTTTGGGGTGGGGGTTGGGGATTATCATGTATGGGAGATTCCTGGGCTACCTTCCCTGAGACTGATTCATAGCTTGGCTCCGAATAATCTCTTAATCTAAAGCAGGGCACTGAGTAGGAATCTTTTCTTTCCTGGGTCTGTTCCCAGAACCAAAATCTGCAGCTGGATTGTGGGCTGGATTATCACACAAGTCTCTTCTTACATCATCCAAGCTGAGGCTACAACTTTAGTTTGATTCCACTTAATTTTTTAGTAAATATTTATTTGGGATGAAATGATAAGAGCCAGATGTCTCGAATGGAAAACAGGGGCATACAAACTGACAAATGTAACTACCACTTAAGGGGAAAAATGTGAACTGAGAAATACCTAATCAAGGATGATCAAGTGAGATTTCAAATGCATTCAGTTGCCAAAGTACTTATTAAAGGGCTGAGAAGGGCCAGCCAGTCCACTGGGCCTAGAATAGAGAAATAAATGAGATGCCAAAGACTTCAAAGTCCATCAGACAAGGGAGGCATATAAACCAAAGCCAATGACATAATATTTTAAACATTAGAGGTGAGTAAAAGGTATCATGGGAACAATGAAGATGAAACGTTTCACCTGGGTGTCCAGGGAGAAGTGATATTTAAGTGCACTTTGAAAAATCAGCTTGAAATTCAGAGTAGAAAAAAGAGAAGGGCTTCTATCTAAGCCTGAGGTGGGATGTGGCTGGGTCAGGGGTTATGTAGGATGCTGGCGTAGTCGAAATCCACTGAGCAATGAGCTCAGCCAGCTCTGGGGGCACACTTGTTTGCCAAGGGTAGACATTTCCCTATAGGGAGCAGAGGAACATCCAAAGTTTTAAACAGAATGGCAGGACCCCATGTGTGTTTTAGAGCTACAATTGTCACCATAGCACAAAACCAAAGTGTGCCATAATCTCTCTTGACCTCAGAGCATTGCATGTGAAGTCCCCTCTGATGGATGCCTGTGTCCCCATGACTGGGTCTGGTCCAGACATCCTTTCCTGTGTTATGTCCTTTCCTAAAGCCTGCAGCAGGATGGTTTATTCTGCCTCACTCCTATAAATCTCTAAGACTCACCTTTAAATACTAATCCTTCCAGGAAACCCCACCCACTCCCCAAATGAGTCAAGGGCACTTGATGTATGCTCCTCTTTAGATGCCCCATGATTACCCCTATCTTATCATAGATTCTGTCTACTGTATACTTCTTACACTGTGTACCTTCTTCAAGAGTGTACCTTGTTAACTCTTGTACAGTAGTTTTCCTTATTTGCAAGGATACATTTCAATTACATTTATAAATTATGATGCCCGTAGATGTCTGAAAGCATCCTATATATGTTATGGTTTGTCTTATGCATACATACCAGTGATAAAGTTTAATTTGTAAATTAGGCATAGTAAGATATTTACAACAGCAGTAGTAGAACAATTATAAAGACATCTAGTTGTTATATGTTGTGTGAATGTGGTCTCTTGTCAAAATAACCCTTTTTCTGCCCGCAGTGGGTATCTTGCTGGGACAATTCTCTTCCACTGAGCTAGGTCCCCAGCCCTCTCTCAAAAAAAATCTTCTTGCACTTTCTTCTTTTCACTTAAATGAAGCATGTTATGGTTTCTCTTTGGCTTATCTGAATTGCCGGAATCACTATTCTTGCAGTTTGAGGCCTATTTTGAGTAACATAATATTGTGATGCCATAATAGTTGATCTGATAACCAAGACAGCTACAAAGTGCCAAATGGACAGGTGGTCTATACAGCATGATACACTGGACAAGGGAACATTTCACGTCCCAGGCAAGATGGAGAAGGAAAACCCAAGATTTCATCATACTACTCCAAATGGCACACAATTGTAAAACTTATGAATGAATATTTCTGGAGTTTTCCATTTACTATTTTGGGACGGTGGTTGATTTCGCATAACTGGACCACAGAAATCAAAGCCTTGGTAAAGGTGGGACTGCTGTATAAGTAGTGCCTGGCACCTTCCTTATCTGGCTCAGAGTAGACACTGCATCTTCTTTGAGCTAATTTATTAAGGAGGAGAACAGAAGGAGTTCTTCTCAGTTAGGTGCTGGCTCAGGCTAGAGCTGAGCTCTAATCCTGTTCTGCTCTGCATCATGCTGTGATCTTGGGGGACTTGCCCTCTTTCTCATTGCCTCATGCTTTCTTGTTTCCCACACGGGTTTTATAATAGTGCCTAGCTTTTATGGTGATGGCGAGTGGTCGATGAAATAGTACAAGGAGAAGATTTCCTTTCGAGGTCTGGCATTTATTAAGTGCTTAGAAAGACTGCTTCAGGACACACAGAGAGAGGCTCCATGTGCTGATGGAAAAAGAGGATGCTCCTTAGACCTATTGACACAGAGTAGCCACGCTTCGGGTCTGGGAATCTATATTTTTAAAAATAGATGGATCTACTTCCTGGCATACTTTTAACATCTGAATGATACACATGTATATAAAATAAAATGTGAAAATTCTGTACCTCTTAATCCCATAATCTAATCCCACCCAGTGATAAAGTTATTAAAGTGCATACTTTTTTTCCAGGCATAGGTGTATATGTATCTATATAACTCTATAGATAGAGATGGATTAATAGATGAATAGGTATGTGATAAAACAAGTTTAGTAAACTCTTAGTGGAATCTTAGCCATAGATATGCCAGAGTTCACTATAAAATTCTTTTAATGTTGCTATATGGTTCAAATTTTTCATAATAAAATATTGAAAAAAAAAACTAACATAGGGGCTGGGGATGTGGCTCAAGCAGTAGCGCACTCGCCTGGCATGCATGCGGCCCAGGTACGATCCTCAGCACCACATACAAACAAAGACATTGTGTCCATCAAGAATTAAAAAATAAATTTTAAAAAATTCTCTCTCTCTTTAAAAAAAAAAACTAATATAGGCATGGCTCACAATAAAAGTAAAAACTTGAGTTCCACTTGCCTAAATCCTATTTCTACCTCTCAATTCTTTACCAACTTGGGAAAGTAAGAAAACAGCACTAATTATTCATCCTAAATTTCCAACAAATAAATAGTTAGGCTTCCTCATTTGAAAAAGTGTGTAATAATAGTATTAAACCATTTGACATGTATAAAGTTTAGAACCCTTGCCTAGAAAATGATAAGGATGGGCTGGGGATATAGCTAGGTTATGCTTTGCATGCACAAGGCCCTGGGTTCAATCCCAGCATTACAAAAAAAAAAAAAAACAGTTAAAATTTAATAAATGTTAGTTAAAAAAAAAAAAACTAATCCAGGTATGGTGTCACTTCCCTGTAATACCAGTGACTTGGGAGGCTGAGGCAGGAGGATTGCAAGTTCAAGCCAGCCTCAGCAACTTAGCAAGGCCCTAAGCAACTTAGTGAGATCCTGTCTCAAAATTAAAAGGGCTGGGGATTTTTTTCATTGGTAAAGCACCCCTGGGTTTATTCCCCAGAACCAAAAATAACAATAAATAACCAATTAATAGAATTAAAATTTTTAAAAACTCCATGTCTATTGTATGCTTTACATTGCATGGTTGTAGATAATAGAAGACAACCCTAAGGTAGATGCTGCGATGAGAAAAAGAAGCTGAAATTTGGGAAAGGGAAGTAAATTTGGCAAAGGTCCCCCACTTTAGAAGATCTGTCTGGCTTCAGAGTATGCAGACTAAGTGAGGGAAACAAGAGAGGACAAAGGATTCAGGGCTAACTTGACCCTATCACTGAAGAATAAATTGACAGTGCAGATCCTATTGATGATCTACCAAGAGCATCAAGTCCTAAGAAAATAACAATAAGTTTGTTATGATATTGAAAAGGACCTGGCTTAACAAGAGTTAAATTCAAGGTGATAAGATGTATTTGCTATTGTTTGGATCTTGAGTGTGCCCACATTTCTGTGTGTTAAAATTGTGGTCCTGGAGAGGTGATATTGAGAGGTGGTAGAACCTTGAAGAGGTGGGACCTAGTGGAAGGTCTTTAGGTATTTGGGGTGCATGACCTTGAAAGGGATTGTTGGACCACGACTTCTCCTTGCTCTGCTTGTCCCTTCTGAGGTGAGTGGTTTGCTCACCATGCATTCCTGCCATGATATGGCACCATGACATGGGTCCAAAAGCAACTGGGCCAATGGATCATGGACTAGAACCTCCGAAACTATGAGTTAAAATTAACCTTTTCTCTTTATAAGTTAATTATCTCATTGTATTTTGTTTCAGTGGTGTGTGGTGTGAAGCCTGACTCCAAGCATGTCCAAGAGCATTTAATATCAAATCATTAAAAGTGAAAAATATTTAGATCCTTTTAAGTATTAATCACCAACTAAACCTCCAACTCCAGTTCTCCTGGTGTTTTATGTCCTTTATGAGAAAGTACGAAGGATCTCTATCCTGGAGCATTCCTATGCAAATTGTTAGACTATTCCACTCTTACAAACGGTGCCAAAATCACTTTGCTTCTTCTTTCCTCTCCCAGGCATCTGCACAATCAATACCTTCTTTCTTTTCAGCATTAACAACCTTGCAAGCAGGCTTACCACACAAGCTTTTCCTGATTGTTCCTGAGAAGGACAAGAAAAGAGATCATTTTAGAAGGAATATATGATATCTGAAGCCAATCTTGGATCAGTACTTGGAGGAGAAGACTTGATGTTTTTAAACAAAAACATACAACCCCTGAAGCAGGCTTGGATCTTGCTGATATTCACGGGTGTTTGGAAAACCATGGATTTTTTTTTTACAACCTGAATCTGGGCCAGGAATTAGAGAAATACCCATGCTTCTTAGACTTTAGTGAGAAAATATGTATGATGATGGATTTTCAAGACAATTTCCATTTCTGTAACCAATATTGTATATTGCTGAGAAGGGGGAAATGCATTGAATTTCAAAACACTGCACAAATCAAGCCAAGCTGTCCAAATATCTGGAGTTGATGCATTAACCAACATTCAGAACATGTGAACAAAATTGGAAACGCTTAAAAGTCTTTTTTTAAAAAAATATATTTGTGTGAAGTCTAGTTTGTAATGACTGATTTCCTATGTCTGAGTAATTAAAAAATCTCAGGGACCTCAGTTTCCCCATATGCAATTGGAACTAAGTAAAGCCTAGTGGCACACCTCATGTCTCCATTTCACCCTGACTTTCTTGGCTGTGGAGGATTTAATTACCACGAATGTCTGAGC